>NW_028263376.1:3775158-4375158 GCF_051168715.1 Poecilia mexicana | reverse complement strand
ATAGGTTTTTGCATCATTTTTCAGGTTAATAAAAAAGACAGTACCCAACTCGGACGACAAGAAATCTTGGTTTTTCAGCTATATAAAACAATTTTAAATGTATTTACTTAAATGTTTTTACTTGTTAAATATTATGATCCATTAAAATGAGTAATAAATTACGAAAACATTTAAAAATTGAAATATTTTGAACACATAACACCGCCCCTTTAACAAGGTTGTGTAGACTTTTTGTACCCACTGTACTCCACTGAATCAATGGTGTGTGGCACTTTTTGTACTTCAAAAATAGATACAAACCCTAAATGGGTGAGAAGCTCAGCTGGATGCCCAGTGCTGAGCTGCTCCATGCGGACCTCACAGAACAGGAAGCCACTGATGAATTACAGGTACTTACTGCGACAGCCTGTGGAGTCTCCAGTCGCGGGTCGCTCCACCGTCTGTGTACAGTCGAGTCTGTGTGATATTTTTGGCCGTGTGACTCAACACCAACACGACAAAAGACGTGACAAGTCTTACATAAATAATATTATGTCAGGCCTGGTTTAATGCACGGTGATGGATCCGGGCCTTGGGTCACTGTGATGCCTGGGATTAAGAACGTCTGATGACAATAACTAGCAAAACAAGTAGAGTTGGGAATTCCAACAAAAAAATTATAAATAAATAATGTAATATTTTTGCAAGATGCTCATCAATTTTCTTAAAAAGTAACACTCAAAATCCTATTAATTGTTTTTATTTCTGGGAATTCTGCACATTGGCTGCATTTTCATTGACAGTATACTTCTGCAATTTGACATTTTGAAAACAAATTTGCTTAATGAAAATGTCAATTCCAACAAACACTTATTTTTCTATAAAAAGCTTTGGAGTCAGGATGAGGTGTTGTTTTTGGAGTGCGGGGGGGGCAAATCAAAATTGATTTGTTTTGCAAAACTGCAACAGAAACAATTGTTTCACATCAGATAGTCGCATGATCAATTTGATGTTACTACTGTCACAAACCATGAAGAAGATGACAGGAAGTAGTTGGAGGATGAAGGAGCGACTTGTTTATTCATGGGTGATTTTAATTGCCTTTCTTAATTAAAGGAAACACTGTAATTGTAAAATAGTTTCTTGTTTTTACATTAGTGGGATATTGACAAAGTTCTGTGCACATTTGTAATGGAAACGCAGCTGGTCTAATCCACGTAAAAAAACTAAAACATTAGGGAACTCGATCAAATTTGTTACCATTTGCATTTTCCTTTACAAATTTAAATATTTACTGTAGAAAGTGAAAATATTTTAATATTTAGCTTTTCTGTGAATCACTGAACAAATGTTTAGCTCAACAGTAGAGCTGCTCACATCTGGCACTTATAAACAGATGTTCCAGCTGAAAGAACCGGAGCGATCATCTTGGTCTGGAGCCAAAGGGCTGCTTGCTTATTTGTGTACTTGGGGTCAGTAACTACATTTCTATTACAAATGTACGCACAACTTTTTTCAATATTGTGCCAATGTTGAGAAAATCCTTTGCAATTGTGCCGTTTCCTTCAAGTAAGAAATGCACAGAAAATCAAACAGGAAAGGTTTGTTAATATGATCAAAACAGTCATCCTCGCACAACTTTCTAGCAAAAAACGTGACTTTTTTTTTTTAACTGTCCTGCATCCGTTAAGCAAATTTATGTTCAGAATTTCAATTTGAACAAAGTATGGTTAACAAAAACACAGCTAATGTATTTAAATTGACTTGTGATGCAGAGAAAGTGTTTTGCAAAATACACCAATTTCGGTAAGGTTGAAAAAGGTTGAAAAACCCCATTTTTACACAGTGTTATTGAAAAACATGTTTTTTAAATTTTTTGTATTTGCGATCTGTGAAATTTTATAGTCAATAGAAATGCAGCTATTTACATTCATGTCAAAGGAATGTTATCTTCAACCTAAAGCAGCATCAGCCTGGATGTTTCTGTCCAGACATGTAGATCCAACAAACTCCAAGTCATTTGGTTCAGACTTGGAGTTTGCTTGTGAATCTCCATCGTCCAGTTTGGAGTTAACTTTCTGCTCTTCCACATAAAAAGGATACAGTTCAGGTGGCTTGGTTTACCTTCTTCAGTAGAAGACCCCAGGAAAGATGGGAAACTCTGTGTAAGTTCTGATGATCGAACGCCTTTGGATTCCCCAAACTAAGGCGAAGGGTGTGGCCGAGTAACAGGATGTCCGAGTTTCTCTCCTGTGCCCTGCTGCCACTTCCTATCAAAGTTATTAGCTTTTAACCTTCAATAAATCCTTCACAACTGATTTTGAATGTAAAATATCTTTATTTACCTTTTTCAAAATGTGTTTTAATAACAGAATTTTTCATCACTGTGAGGTTGAATACTATTCACAAATAGGAATTAGACATAAGTTTCAAATCAAAATCAGTATGTCACCCTGAACTGTGGCGAGCGACAGGCCCGTTTGAGGCTCTGCACTCGTACACGATCAAGCAACTTGAGAAACAGACTTCTCATTCCTTTTATAGTTTTCAAACTTTTTGGGCATTGAGAACTCAAAAAGCAGCGGCCCGTTAGTGAGTCCAAACTGAATCAAGGGTTTTTAGGCCTCATAAGACCAAGGAACCGTCATATTTCATACCTAAATATTTTGAAAGTAAAACCGTAACAGAACAGAAGAGTCTGTGATAAACACATAAAAACAAAGATCTCATCAGAAACACATGACAAATATCTGTATATCATTATTTTGTTGTACAAAAGCAAAACTGATTCTTTTTTCTTTTTTTTCCTCTCATGGTAACACATGATCGTTTATGGTATTTTGGCAACATCTGCATTTCAGGAGTTAACAGAAAGTCAACTAGAATAACATAAGTCACTGAACATTATTCTTTTTTTTTCTTTTGTTCCCAATCTGTCCCGCCCCACACAATACATCTTTATATATGATATTGCATGATAAAAAGATGATAAATCATTGACATGTCCATAACATTTACATAATCCACAAACATTTCGTTTGTAGCTAGAAATCAGAAATGACTTCTCACTGACTCTTAACACCCTTTCAATCTTTTTCACATCATTAAATGATCCCACAGTTCTAGACTGAGGCGAATTCAGCTTTGGAGTCCAATTGAAAATTGAAAATAAAAATATATGTTTTTTACTCCTATGTTTTATAAATCAAAATGTCTCCACAAAGTAAGGTAATTAATTCAACTTCGTCTTAATTTCATGGTTTGAAACTGAATTGACCTCAAATCTACAAATGACCCATCTAGTTTCAGAGCTCAGTCTGAGTGAGTCTGTAGTAGAAAAAAAACTACCGTGTCACTACTTGTTTTGCTGGTTCTGCACCACATCAGAATTAATTCAAGAGTTCTTAGAGGCACCTGGAGTGGTACAAATATGTGCTCATCAGGGTTAAGGTATTTTCAGTTCCTTTTTAAGGTTCTTGTTTTTTCCATAGGTTCATTGTCAAGTCCTCAGGAACCAAAGTACCCAGAAAAAAGACCAGAATGACGATCGTACAGGTACTGATTCTTGTAAGCCTCACATGACCACTTAGGCCTCAGGGCTATGTTTTCTTTATATTCTAACCGTTAATGTGTTATGAAATTATGTCCTGGGCCTGTGAAAAACCCCTCCCAAAACAAATGACAGATGCACGCTACAATGTGTGAGAAACATGACTGACTGCTTAACGCAGCTCTTTGTATGGAACAGTAAACGAATTCTGCTCAGATAACTAAACAAACATCAAAAGCAAATATGAGTATTCTTCTTTACCAAATTGTTGAGATTCACTGCAAATGTTTGTCTGTTTTTTTTTTATGTTTGCACAGATAATTCAAGGTAAAACAGAAATAAATGTCTCTTGAATGAGGGCCCAGCACTTTTACACTACGACAGTGGATAGACAGGCCAGGGGTCTGTGCAGAGCCTCCATAGACAGCATCATTAGATTCAGCATAAGGGCTGTTATCATATTGTCTTAAAGGCCCAGAAAGAAAAACATCATCAGTGCTAATCTAGTCTACACTTCATCAAAAGAGCCAGAGCGAAGCAACTCATCATTTAAATGATGACCTCATCAAGTCACTCTTATTTTTGACTTGTTTTGTTTGTAATTTCCATAATGAGCCTTTAATACAGTACTTAGTACACAGCTTCCTGAGAATTAGCTAGCTACCATTCTAAAAAGACACTGTACATCTAGCTATCTGCTTAATCTATGTATAGTAAAGGAATGCACTGGAATCCACTGCAAATAAACCAAGTGAAACGATACCCAGTTGGTTCAGTCGGTAGGCATCTTGTCTTTCATTTATAAATTAGTCAACTTTTAAAGGTTGATTGAAATTCTTCATGAGAGAAAAATCTGAGTTTTGGACTTTCCCCACAGTGAATGTATGAACTACAGTTTTCAGACGTCTTAACTGGAGTAGACAGTGGTCAGAGTGGTCAGTCTCATGACAGGATGTTGAGTAGGAAATGAATGCAAGTTTATGCAAGTAACTAACTCCCTGTTTTTGGTTTATTAAGCACCTTCACACCTCTAAGTACAGAAGAGGATTAGGGCCACCTTCGAAAAGAAAATTGGAACTTTTTTTTTTTTTGGCTAGCCAAGCCAACCGCGAAGTAATTGCCTATTTACTTAGCTGAATGACACTAAGCCCACTCCAAACATTTTGGAGTAGTTTATTAAACACTTTCACACCTCTAGATTACACCATCTTTGAAAAGAAGAAGGGTTTTTTTTTTGCTTTTGGCTAAATAAGATGACTGCTATTCCAATACTTAACTGAGTGGCACTAAGCTAATAACTCTGAAATGTTGAGTGGTTTATTCTAAACATTTTCACAGATGTTGCAATTTTTGGGAAGTCTGCAAATATTCTCCAATCATGAATTTCTCAAACCACTATCTACTGCCAGTGAGACATTGACTGCTCATACACACCCTTCAAAACCTTACTGAAAAAAACAATAAAGAATGCTTTCTTAACAACTCATGACATTGATTAAAGTTAGTTATAACAGTAAAAGGATAGTTTATGGAGGCTGTTCTCTGTTTGTGATTTGGCCCAATGTGTAAACCATCAGGTCAATATTTGACAGCTCGGTGAAATTCATTTATCTACTTAGGAGGGTTTATGGTATGATTGTACCTTTTCTTTACTTGGGCACAGTAAGTCAGTTTCTCATATAAAACAATTATCCATGCATACAGCTAATTTTATTCCTGTCATGACTTAAGCCAAGCTTTGGGAGTTTCAGTTACAGTGTGTCAGCCTGAAGGGTTCCTCTGAGAGGGATAAAAATCCCCCATGGTGCCCTGGATTACAGCAGACTGCTTTGTCATATTGTGCAACCACAGTTTGTCATGGCAGAATCCTGCTAGTCACCAGAACCACAGCAAACAGCAGAGAAATGTGAAGCAGCTAAAGCATAAAGAACCCATCATTTGGCCAGCAGGTACAGTAATTGATCTTTGACAAAAGAAAACAATGCTCTTAGTAGCAGTTAGTAATGTAAAGCAGGTAATACCTTTCTGTTCAAATTACAACAAATTCATTTGATGAACACTAACAAACTACCGTACCTCCTTTGTTCTTGTGTAAACTGATCATTCGGAACCCATCAAGTCTCTGGACCAGGATGTGAAATCATGTTTATGTTCACATCTATTAGTGAGGGTAACAACTAGTTTAATGTCACAGCTACATGGATAACTCAGGAAATATCTGGCAGTTATCCCAGAGGACAGTGTGTGGTCTGCAGGTCTTTGGGGATTTTTTTTTTTTTTTAGCAAATTCCAGACCAATAAGCTCAAAGGTTCTAAAGAATCAATATTCCCATCAAATGGACTTTCAGGAAAAAATGAAAGTAAAAAAACAAAAAAAAACAACGCCATTTGCTTGTATTCCTTAAGTTCAACATGTATTCTAGATTTCAGAAAAGTTCAACATTTGAAACCACATCTACTGCTGATTCAGCAGGAGAACCAACCTGTGATTTGGGAGTTTCACAAACTACTAACATGTTTCATTACACTGGTGTTAAAAGTTTAAGGCTGAGAAACTACCAGACTGATGTAAGTTTAGTCTGGCTGTATGGAGAATAGAATTGCACAACACTCCCCCTTCCCCACCTGTTACTGCACACTCCTGAGCCAAAGAAAGCCCAGTACACTTTGTCTTTGTAACAACAGAAAAGACAGACCTGGTTGTTTAGAAATGTTGCCAGTACGTACAGCTTGAACCTAACGGAGTTTCTCCAGTCAGTCCTATTAATCTGTTTTAAACTTCAGTTAGTGAGCTATGATTTGAATATCTTTTATGTCTCTATCCAGTTTGATATCCTTACTAAATAACCAGGTAATATCAGCTTTTTGCATTTATATTCTTCTATAAATTCAAAATAATGAATAAAAGTAATGGATAATTATTCTAACTTTAATAATCAATTAGTTTTTTTTGAATGGTAGAATACATTGTTTCTGTGTTAAATAAAAGCTACATTATTTTTCAATTATGTGTAATGCATGACTTTTTTTTCCTTCAAGGTTCAAACACCATGAGGGTCTCATACCAGCTCATGACCGTTACTAACAGGAAGGTAAGCACACATTCACATCAAAGATTTTTTTAAAGCTTTAAGTTCACAGCCAAATGCAAAACTAAAGATAAAAATCTGGAAATTTCTCTTAAGGTAGAAATGTCATAACCATGCACTACGTAAAATCTGCAGCCGGTTTGACACACTCTAAGATGATTTTGTGTTCAAAACCATTTTGAATATTTCCTACTTCATTTCCAATGTCATGTGAGTAGCTAACACTCTTTTAGGAAAGTTAAAACAGTTTATTTGGATTTGCCTCTTCAGCTCTGTTCTGGCATCATAGCCTCCACAGTTTGAAGTTCACACTGCTATTGTGGGTGACATGTTTATTAATGGAAGCATAGGTAGCATTTAATGTGTTGTTCTCACAAACACTTGCCCTGATGAGCTGAAAATGAGTCATTTCTAGCAGGTTTTCTGAATCTAAATAACTTGGAAAAAATGGGAGTGTTGAAAAATGATCATTAAGTAAAAAGTTTAAAAATGAGGGAGTGGAATTTTTACTTTGTCACTTTAATACCATCTTGTGTTTCACTAATGTTCATAAATAAAGGTTATGGGAGAACAACAGGACTTGATGCAAAATGTTTAAAATGAGCTAATTTATCAGCATTTGCCTAAATGTTGTGTTAAAATGTATTTTTTCCCCCATGAGGCGATAGCTTGAATCTGTGAGCTTCTGTAAGTTATCAGTTTGTTACCTTAGATGTCATATAACAGCAGTTAGCAGTGGAAAGCCAACAGCTATTGAGAAAGGTCTTCACCCACTCTAGCTAATTTTAGAAATAAAATAAATAAAAAACCTCAACCTGAAAATCTTAATACCATGTGATATGGTGCTACATTAGAAGATATTAACTGGTACATATTCAGAAGTCAGTAATGTTTATTTCTTGTTTCGTAGCCAAACAACATCTCTGGCTGTGCTAAAGTTACTTTGGCAAAGTATCCATCTCAATGGGATCATTTCCAAATCACTTTTAAACCTGTAAGTCAAGAACCACATTCTTTGATAAAGTTGCTGAAATGACCCTGTTAAGAGTTGACAAGTCCGATTGTCTCATCCAATGACCTCAACCAATGTAACGTTAGTGCAGAAACACATTGCTTAGGTGAAAAAAAATGAGAATGGTACCTTGTGAAACTGTATCATTTAATGTCCTCTATTGCAGCTTTGCATCCCACTAATTTGTTTTGTTGTTTTTAATGGTTAAAGTTATCTAAGGCTAATCTGCCAGGCTAGCTGCAAGCCTTCAGTGGCTCAGATAAGTTCTTCATTTCTCTAAGAACTATTTGCGATAGAATGTAATGTCTACAGCAGGTAATGGACTAAACATGTTAGTTACTAAGAAGATTTATGTTTGATCATTGCTTTTTTTTAAAATAATGCTTCTTGGCGTTGAATCTTATATTGCTAAGTATGTGTTTTTCCCCTAAACTGTTGTAGAGTTGAGTACCTGCGTCACACTCATGATAATGTTCTCTATGCTACCAAAGCCAATCTGTTTCTGATGGAGGCAGTGTTATGGTGTAGGGCAGCATGACCCTCACTGGAAAACCAAGGCTTGTCATCGTTAAAGGTAATCTCAGAGAAGAGAGATATCAAAATGCTATTTAAAAACCAGTGAAAATCTCCAATCTCAGGGATCAAATTCTACCTTCCAAAATGTCAATGCTTTCCTCCAGAGTTATCCCAGTCATTCCTTTCTTGCGCTATTCTGCTAAATTCAGATCTCGCTTACAGCTCCGGTAGATTTTCTGCCAGGCCAAACAGCGAAGAAGTTGTGAATGATAACATTGATTTTCTGTGCTGTTTTAGAATTGTAGTCTGGCTGTAGCTTTAGCAACTAACTAACTAATCCTAACCCAAATATTGAATTAGCATTAACAGTACGGCATTTCTCTCTTCACAGTGGAGAACGGTTGGTTACAGAGAAGGTAATTTCCGGTAAGCTTCATAGCGTAGAACTGGCACATTACACATGTCACAGCCAAACGTTAGCAGTTGGGTAAAATTAAAACTTCAACAGAGTCCATAGCTTCCAGGAAACAATCGTTTCTCAACAGATGAGAGTCCAGACCCTCTGAGGGAGATGAAGGGTAGAACAAGGGGCTGGTTTTGCTGGTTTTTACCAGGCTACTCCAGAGGCGGCTTTATCAGAAAATACCTCTAGAATCTGCGAGTGGAGAGGACGTAAGGGTCTGCCAGCAGTGCAAGCACCTGTAGGATCAGCCAGGACGTCCCGTTAATGCCAGGATGACCAATACAACCACACTGGCTGACTGGTAACAATGGCTAGTTGAGGAATCAGATGCAATCCCTCAGCAGTGTCTGACCAAGCTGGCATCCAGTTTAATAAGGACTTACAAGACTATTGTTGTTGTTGAGGTCTTTGTTTTAAATTGGTAAGCTACAAATACACTGTATGTCCTATTGTTCAGACTTAAGTTTTTCATGGACGCTGAACTGCAGGCAGTAGCAAAATAATCTTTATGCCCTTACCATGAAGGATTTGGCTAGTTTTTCATGGCGTAACCCACATATAGAGCTCTGATGCTCAGCCATAAAATGCCTTTTCTTTCCAAATATGGAACAATTTAAGGGGGAAATTAATTACATCAAAGGAATCTATGGCCTAGAAGCATTTCTACAATAAAGAGATATTCAAATAAACTCTAATTTTCTTACTTTAAGTATACAACTGATTACTTCACAGCACTTCACTTTAAAAAAAATCCAAGCTATCGCTTTAGTAATTGCATTAAAATTTAAAATCAAGTTTAGCACATTCACTCATTCACCTTTTTTCCTTATTAATGAAGAACTACACTGAAGTGTTAAAAATGCTTGTATTTCAGGAAGTGTCTACCTTTGTCTTTTTCTCGCACTAGCTTTTTTTATTACTTAAATTTTAAACTTGTTTTATAGCAGATGGTTGTCCCACCTGGAATTTTCTGTTTTAAAGAGGCATACGTGACATCACCTTAACGCAGCACTAGGGGCCAGCACTAGCAGTCAAATGCACACAGTCTTGAGACATCTGTAGCGTAAACTGATCACTGTATGCTGGAACCGTAAACTGGAGTAAACTGCACACTGAAGAGAGGGGGCTGTGAGATGGCACAAACAAGTGAAACACAAATAAAATGTTTTTCTACATGACAGCTGCAGCTAAAGTCAACGGTAAAATCTACAACATACTAGAGGGTGGAAATCTACAATAAGCAGCTTCTTTTGAGGCCATGTTGACGCAGGAGAAGTGTCTCTTTCTTTCCCCCTCAAAAAAAAAGAAAAAAAAGAAAAGGTGATCAAACACAATTATTCCGAGTCACGGTGCTCTGCTTCTCTGTGGATCTTCCAGCTATGATATCTGTGTTATTCCCATCTGTGTGATCCCACTAAATCAGTAGTGGGGAATTGCAGGAGCACAGCAAATCCGAACGTATACTCAGATGCCCTTCCAGCACGAGGAACACTGAAACGGAGGGTAGAAATACTATACTCGAATGCTTCGGAGTCAGATGAGGTTTTGTCGTCGGCTGTTCGCGTCAGCAGTTATGTAATTTACATTGTTTAGTATGTACAGTAGAGAATCTCCCAGAGATGTTAAATTCTGTAAAGCTGCAATGGGGTACTCCTTTAAATTCTTCACATTTAAAAGTCCTCAGATGAAGAGCCATATGAGTCCCTGTAGTTTTTTTTTTTTTTACATGTGTAGTAATGGAACCTTCTGGTATATTGCGAGTCTTGACTCTGTAACTGTGCGAGGAGTACCACTTATCTGTTGTTTGATGCTTTGAATGTACACACCACACAAACTCAAAGTCAGTAAATAGCGACACTTTAAATAAAGAACTGTAAAACGGACATTATGGTTCTTCATCTTAGGGATCGGAGTTCTCACACAAAAAAACTCAAGACTTTAAATACAGTAAATATTTTTCATCATAAAGGTATTTGTTGAGAAAGTTGAGTGTTAAATGCACTGTACAACCTTGTATTTTTTTTTCAAAATATAGTTTATCCTCGTGTTTGTTGTAGTTGAATTTTTTTTTTATCTACACGCGGTGTCTGCATTGAAATTGGGTGATATCCTGATCATTGGATAGGAAAGAAGAACAGAAGGCGGAGAGATAGAGAAGAGAAAGATAAACAGAAGTTGTTCAGTGCCGTTGTTGCCCTCAGTGAAGACGTTGCACTCCATACCGAGGCTCTCTTCTGTCTCGTACCTCAATCTGTGAGAAAAGATAAGACAGAAGACACATCACTAATCTGCTTTTGAAAATACAACATATTAGATGACAATTTATCAAGTAGATTTAACAGTCATTCTGTATTAAAATTATGTCTGCAGTATAGCAGGGCCTTTGAAGGATGCAGCCCCTGAATTTGGACATATGCTATCGTTTTTCTTTTTTTAACATGACCTGTCTGGCAGTGTGGGCCTCAGAATTAATGTGTGAGTGTCAAGGTGTGGCCCAGCAGATTTACTTTCACAGACTTGTTATGGGCACATAGATGAAGAAGAATGGAGAAAGGAAAGGGAGAAAGGTATGGAAAAGGTTTAAAAGGAAAGGAGACAGGAGTAGAGGAGAGAAAGAAGCATAAAGTGAAGCATATATCCTTAAAGTATCCCTCTAAACCTGCGGAAAGAGAAAAAAAAAACTAAAACTAAGCTAAAAAAAACTAACTAAAAAATTTTCAGTTCAAACTAAAATTTGAATTGGTTTCTCAAATTTGTTGAGAAACCAACACATTTGAGAAATGAGTTGGTTTCTCAACAATTTTAAGAAATTTGTTGAGAAACCACAACAACTAACACCATTTGTATATGTAATAACACTTACAATATCATTGGAAATTACAAGTAATACAAGATGTATTTAGTAATTTATATTTATTTATTTGGACACACCCTACACCAAAATACCTCATCCATAGTTCACCCAGGATTTCTGTTTAGTGTTACCAACTTCAAGCCACTTTAACCTCACTACAAAGGTATTGTGTGAGGTTGGGATATGGAATCCAAATAGGCCAAGTTTTGAGCTTCTGTTACCAATGTGACATCCTGGAGAAACCATGAACTGGTGGACACCAGCAGTAACCCAACACTCCTTACGCAACAGACAGACACCAGGTGGTAGCATAGGAAAAACTCTAGGCATGAAAGGTGCTTGTCTCTGAGCAATTATAAAGACTTTCACTTAGCCACAAGAAACTTCCAGCACACTTTCCTTCTTTTTCAGATCACTCTGAACCTGTGGAAAGAGGTTCTCAGGCTGGATGGACCTGAGTGGGAACTGAGGTCCAGAAGTAATAGTGTGATCAAGTGAGAGATGGATAAGCAGATTCTTATTTTATCTATTGTTGTGCTTGAGTTATTTTGGGCCGTCGCAGAGGGAAGCAGGACCGAAAACAAAAAACCCTCTATGTACTGTCAACATACAAAGTTATTCCATATACCCACAGACTTGTTTTATTTCAAGCATATTCTTCAATCTTCTCACATCAAATGTGTATTGCAGATCAACTTACCCTCGAAACAGCAAAATCTGCAAAGAGAGAGAATGAAAAACTAGCTTACATACTACAACACACAATGAGAAGGAATTGCACAGTTTTGCAAAAAAACAAAAATAATTTACTTACATAAGTATGTGTAAAGCATTTAGGTCATCCTCTGACTGGGGGCAAAGACTGCTTTAATTTGAGACTATATTTGACCCGTGTGTACATATGCTTTCACATGGAAATATTTTGTGAATTACCTACAATTAAATTGTGAAGGTAAAGTTATCCACTTTTTAATCCATAATATTTCAATTCAGTTTGAAGTCTGTTTCAGATATTTCAAGAGCTGCCTTTATCATAGATTGAATTATATTTTACATTTCAATAGGAAATGAAAAACAAGAATTGCTAAATTATTAATTCAACCCAAATATTGGGTAGTTGTAAACAAGCATTGGGCCGGATGTATTTTTTGGGTAAGAAAAGAGATGTAAAGGGTCATCATCAGTCCTCAGAGACGGCCATTTTGGAGGCCATAACAAGCTGATCAGACGTCCCTGAACTGAAGGTCTGATTAAATTCTAATAATGTCAATTTAACTGCTGACTTTGATTTTTTTCTTTTTTAGCAGAAATAACATTAGCCTCATCAAAGCTAAGTTGTTAGCATGGGCTAGCAACAGCTACATTCAACATTCACAGTTTCAGCAAGAAAATGGTAGCAAGCTATTTTTTTGTCTCTTCACATTGTGTGTTAAACTATATTTGTGTGCTTCATTTATTTTGCAGTTATAATCAAACTGCCTGTTCTGCTATTGACTCTTGTTTTGGTATTGTTTATTGGATTGGGACAAGAGTTGGAAAAATAAGAGGCCATATGTAAGGAAATTAAATTCAGTATAAGATTTATTGCAACAAAAAGCTGTTTCCTTTTCTGAGTCAAGGTTAGTGATTCTATATTCAAATTTAGTTGTTTATATTATGTTTTCCATTTCATTTTTTGTATTCTCATTTAAATGCAAAATGACTCTCAAAGTCAAAGAAGCTTTTATTCTAGATTTTAAGTCAATTGTGTTTTGAAAATCTAATTTACTATGCTAGCTCATATCCAGAACCCAATCCCATAGTATGAAATAATTCAGAAGCACTAAATTTAATCTAAAACTTGGTTAGCATAACTGTGTTTTAGGTCTCATTACATTGTGTGTTTAATTTAGCACAAACTGTGTTTTATGCAAACCAAACACAGTTTCTAGAATGGCACAAGTGTCATGTGTTTAATCTTTTATATTTGAAAGCTGTTGCGGTTCTGACCAAATTTACCTGAGGAATTAAATTAAACAAAAAAGAAGGGAAATATTTGATTGCTTAATATATTAATTGAACCAAAGAACCACTTGCGACTCCGAAGAGACTTCTAATGAAAACTGTCTCAATCTCTCAGTACAGCTGGAGGTCCAACATATAAATTTTTAATTCATTATTAAAGTAAAACTGTGAAGGTAAGAAATTAAATTGGACAAATATGTTACGGTTTCTGTGCCAGGTCATATCATCATTATAGTATTATCTTTTTAGTACAGGGGAACTGGCACCCTGGTGGCCCCCGTCTAGAACCGTCCATGCCTGAAAGGCATTTATAAGCAATCTGAATCTTGGACTAGTGGACAGTGAAAGTCTAAGGATTTATTTCTGCTAAAATAAAAAAAATGACTTCTTGGCTAAGCTTCAGTTATTTATTGATTGTACATAGAGGAAATTTTTGTGTTTCAGGAAAGAAATTTGTGAACAAACCATATGCAGTTGATATAGTGCTGGGATTGGTGGGCGTTTTATGTGTAAACTCATAGAAACCGTCAGTGAGGTTAATCAGATAAGAACAGAAAGACACGCCCACGCTCCGGAATATCTCAGTTACCATGGAAACCATCATGAAGATAGATCATCAGAAAAACCGAGACATCTTATGTCACTAGATTCTGACTCTTCCTCTCCCTCCTTTTTTACTGTTTTGCTTTCCTCTCACCAATTACTATGTCTCATGTCAAGGATTTTTTTCTCCCCATCCACCCTCTCCCTTTTTTTTTTTTTTAAACGCTGATCTTTGTTTTGTGATGATGCACTTTGGGTTTTTGGAGTCAGATCAAACACAAAATCCTTATATAAGAAGACTTTTATTGTTCAAAAATAATATCTCCTGCCTGTGCCCTTCCACCAGCGCTCTTCCTTTCCTCCTCTTCCCCTTTCTTCTTAGAGCACATAGAACAATGTGATTGGCCTGCCCTGATGCAATATCATGCAAACTGTCAGAAAGCTCCCAGAGGACTCTCCCTCACTCTTAGATTCAGCACTGAGAGCAATTTGGCTGGATATACAGAGGTCAGATTGAAGTGTATTCATTCTAAACCAAGCAAATCTCACTCCTGGTAATGGTAATGGGCTCAGTTTAGGGTCAAAAAATTAGAAAAGTTGGACAATTTTACCTTTTCAGCTACTTTTTTTTTAACCTAAAACACTAGGAGTGCAGATTTAAAAGCACCTTACCTTGTGAAATTTGTTACTAAATGTATAAATTACACTGTAGGTTAGTTATCTTTAAATCGTCAAATGCATGAAGGGTATATTGAATTAGGTAATTTGTATAACTTTAAATAAGACTAGATTCTATCTGAAATCCAAGTAAAATTCCAGCAAAGCAATTCAAAACCAGCCTAAAGGACAGGACTTAAAAGTTTTAATGGGATCCTGGTGTCATTAGATTTATCAAGACAGAAATCAATTTAGTTAAGCAGGGAGAATATTTTACAAGAGCTTTATACACTGACTGCATTGATGTATATATGTGAAATAATGCAGATCTTATTATTATACTTTCATATCACCAATGTGTTGACACTGTTAGGTTTGTCTTTCCCCAGAATCCCTATGACTCTTATTTCACACATTTTCAAAAAGTTGGTTGCACCCAAAAAATAGTTTTCAAACACTCTTTCAATGACGATCATATAAATGTCCAATTCTGCATTTTCATAAATTTCTTGATTTTCAAAGTACATCTATATATTTTGAAAGTAAGACTTTTGATGAAACCAACCTCTAGGTTCATTGAATTTTTCCAAGTAAATATAATGTCTCTCTTCTTCCTCATAAGAAATAAGGTTGTATGACCTGCAAATACAACTAACGTCAGCATGTTGATCTACGTTTACTCTACATTTATGTTCAGCCATTGTACAGAGCATGTTTTTCCTTTCTTTCATTTTTTCATTGTCTCTTTCCTGGATCACAGAAATCTTTCACAACTGTTATGATTTCTTTCGTCACTCATTTCTGCCAGCAAACAACCACACACAGTGTTTTATTTATGCGCGTGCTGAACTCAATTTGTTAATAAAATACAAAGACTGTTGAGGAAAACTGAATTCTTATGTTTGAGTCTACCTTTACTCACCTTTGTTGTCTGTCTGCAGATCATCCAGATAGAAGTCTGTCTGCCGGTTTCCCAGGACGAAGGCCAGGAAGGAGAGAATGAGGGCGTCCAGGATGCCCATAATGGCCAGCATGTAGGCCCAGCGTACTGAGCAGTCACCCAGAGAGTATTTCCCTGAATGCTCCCCACACATATCCCGGATCACTTCCGCATCCCAGCCGTCAGGGAAGATCATGCAACCCAGCACCAGGCACACTCCTGAGCAGGGAAATGAGAGAGAACATGTCCTACGTCAAAGTGGGAACAAGAATTACAACTGTGCACAAATTTTTGTCTATTTTCTGCTAATGTTGAAAAAACACAATTTTGCAAGTGTAGTGTTTCCATTAAATAAGACCTCAAATTAAAATCACACGTTAAGCTTGATCACGCAATAAGTCATTAAAAATCATGGCAGCGATGGATGTAAAAAACCATATGAGACATATTTATTATCCAACCATGTCAGTAGCGTCCATCATCTACCATCCATCAGAGGAAACATCGGCGTCTTATTCAGACTTTGGAGTGACAAGTCCCTTATTCTTAGGAGCAGCTATGTGTTTTGGGGAAATTGTAGTTACCAGTTTTACAGAAGTGCTATGAAATAAACTCATTGGAATAACACACAACGTTTTTATGAACATTGTGATGCTGTGAGAGCTCTGGTGGAGCCAGCAGGACATTGTTCAACAAAAACAAAGAAAAACCACCATACTATTACTATTTGTTGTCTTCTTCAGTGTTTTTGCCAGTGGTAACATCTCTATTAACACATTTTTCTGAACATATACCCATTATAACCATTGGCTAGCAGGAGGCAGCACACAGGTCAGCAGGAAAAAGAAAAGGAATGATGCAGGAAGTCTTACGGCGTGAAAAACAGAAATAGATCACATGCAGAATCAAAGTGTTGACAGCACACACTGTTTAGGCCTTCAGGGAAATGAATGTATGCATTCTCAACGCTACAACAGAGAGGGAAATCCATACTTTGCACCTGCTCATTCATCAAAGTGTGCGTCACCAAGGGAGCTGATTTTGCCTTATTCTGTCCTCACCAACACTGTTTAACTAGCAGTCATCGCTGTGTGCCTTAGGAGGGCTGTAAGTAAAGCAGTGGGTACATGGAGAGATGGGACATGCACAGTAGATGTTCCTTTCAGAGCAGTGAAGTGTTTTCCCACAGGCAGTACCTTTTGTGATGCACACAAAAAGTAACTCAAATTTAGCCAAGTCAGTGGTTTAATGCTTCCCTCCCCTTTAATGGTTGATGTGTGGAGCTCAGCTGTTTCGAATAGTATTCTTCCTGTAGTTTTAGCAATTGCCGTGGAGGAAGTGAACAAAAACATCCAGTCCATGTCGGCAACGCTTCCAAATATTGAATCAACAATAACAGCCATCTTGTTCATATCAGCACTTCTCTCTTCATAGTGGAGGATGGTTGTTTACAGCACAGGCAATTTCATTGAACTGGCATGTTGCATACGCCACAGGCAAACGTTAGCAATTGGGTAAAATTTCAAACCTAAACAGAGTCCACATCCCCAGGAAGGAATCGTTTCTTAATAACTGAGAGTCCAGACACTCCGGATGAGGCACAGCATAGAACAAGGAGCTGGTTTTGACCACGCTAATTTATTTGTAGTTATGTTATTATTATTTTAACCCCACACATTGTACAACCTTAATTTGTGAGAATGTCCCTTATTGGTGGAATATATGCAATTCGAAGGACAGTATCATAGCTTTGTTGATTAGTTGTGCCTAGCACCAAAACAAAATTGATCAATGCTGTCCAACCTGCAACTGGACTAGCTTAACTTGGTGATGATGTCAGTCCTAGCCCAGAGCTCTGGTTTCCGAGACAATTTAAATACACTGGAAGGTCACCCAAAGACCCAATGTGTTGAACAGAACTTTGTTCCAATATCTTATTTTTTAGCAACATCAGCAGATAGAGATGATGGTAGTCCTCCAGACAGCACTACCTGCCCTCATCATCCTCAAATACACTGTGTCCACAGTGGGTCACTTCAGGTTCCTAAGGAACTGTCCTATCTCAGGATCTCAGATGGTCTTCTCCTCACACATAGACAGTGTTCAGAAGAAGGCCCAGCAGAGATTGGACTTCCTGTGACAATTCGGGGAGTACAACCTGTGTTGTACTCAAGATGTACAGTTTGAGTGCTGCTGGTCCTGTGCTGTGACCATCAGCACAGGAGCTGCTGGTCTTCCATTATTCAAAACGTGTTTTGTTTGACCATCAAGGTGTGGTTTGGTTCATCCTCAAACAGGACAGGAAAATACTGTAACCAACAGTCAGATCTGCAGAGAGGATCACCAGAGCTGATCTTTCCTCTATTCAAGGGCAGGGTCAAGGAAAGGGGAGATAACATCTCTGCAGACCCCACATATTCTGGACACAAACATTGTTAAAGTCCAAAAAATGCAGTTTCGCAATTGCAGTGTTTCCATTAAATAAGAAACACAAATAAAATCATGTGACTACTCTTATTCATGTGATGAGTCATTAAAAACATGCTGCGCCATCCTCCTCCTACCACTGCCTGTTGCTTCCATCTTTTCCATCAGAAGTAGAAACCGGTTATTGATCATCTGACTCGTGTGATGCAAAAAAAGTATTCCCTTCGCAGTTATGTAAAATACAGATATTGGCGTGTGTCTGTTAAGCAAATTTATTTTTGAAATTCCAATTTGCACAATTATGTGGGAAATAGAAAGGCAGGTAACGATAGTCTTGGAATGGGTAAAGCTTCTCATACGGACCAGATTTCAACTTAAAATTTGTGGACTACTCTTAGCAGTGCAGTCTATGAAATGAAACCAAGCGAGTTAAACCAGCTCTACTATTTTTGATCAGAAGAGAGTGCAGGTATTCACCCAGAATTATGTCAGAAACTTCTTGATGTCTGCAGAAAGCAGGTGGTTGAAGTGTTGTTTCCTGAGGGACATTAATTCAGATATTTTTTCTTCTGCGAGCGTATCTTCAAACCTGTCTGTGTATCCTATAGGTGGGAATTCTGACTATAAAAGCGAAGTTGATTAATCATACGCCTCTACTATCTAATATTGGTGATTCCCACTCCACTGAACCTGTTTTTTTTTTTTTTTTAAACATACTGGCAAGCCATTATGAGAAAATGGTGGGCGGCGAACTCATGGCAACAGATGAAGGAGGATATGAGATTAGTCACCACCTCTCTGTGTAAACATGCAAACACAAGGAGTCCTATTTTAGGCTGGGATGTACACCATTTCAAACTGCGCCTGCTGCTCTGACAATAGGATTGTAATGAGTGAATAAAACAACAATAATACAGTAAGTAATGAGAGAGGGGGAGAGCAAAGGAAGCCATTATCATGGGAAATCATCATGTTATTAGCTCCTTTTTATGACCTTTATGCGGGATATTAGCCATGATGGGTGAAGATAAAATCATTAGCGCGGTAATGAGCATCAGGTAACATGTTTTATGGATTTTTGATGGATGTGCCTCCTCCTGGTGTCAAGCTCATCCAAAGTTTCTAGTGTTCGAAAACCACACACACACATACACACGCATGCACGCACAAAAATGGGGTTGGTGGTTTAAATGTTTCAGTCTGATGGCAACTCATTTACCGGTTATTTCCCATTGTGGTAGCAGTTATTTATGGCGTTCAATTAGTCCAAGCTGTAGACGCTGAAATTACATGTGTTCATGAGTGCAAATAACACTGAGAGAGCGGGGAGATATCCAGGGTCTCTGTCTGCACTAATACTCAAATCTAAAGTAATTACAGTTGCATTACAGAATGTTAAAATGGCAACACTCAGAATGTTCACACTGATAATCATAACTACAGCACCACCAGAAAGTATTCACACATCTATTTATTTTTCATTTTATTACATTACAGACTTATTCTAAAATGCATTTGAGTATTGTTGTTTTACAAAGATCTAAACACAGAACACATATTACAGCAAAAACTGATTTGAAAGGGGAAGTATGATGTGTTTTCCAGGCACATAGTGCCATTTTATAGCACGATCAAGTAACTATGTTACCTTCAGGTGCTTTATAAAATGCTTCATATCAAGTTTGACTTAAAAGAAATTTGACTTTGTAATTTAATGCCTTGAAATTGGGCCTCTGTGTCTTTAAAAACTCCTGCTCTTTCACTCCATCTTCAGAAAGTCATCACAATATGGCTCCTCTATTAACCTTTTAACAACATTTTTACCAGCATTTCACTGAGAAGTATCTCCTATAAAGAGCTCAGCAGATGCATAGTTTCATCAGGTGTTTGCTAATTGTTTTTGGCTAGTTTGAAGGAGCTGAGTGGGGCAGTCACAGGGGAGGGTTGCTCTGTAAGGTGGGAGCTTGGAAACTGCAGCTCTGAGGAGGAGCTGCATCTCAAAGGCAGGGCTAGGTCCACCCATGTGTTTTGTACAGCTGAATGGTTGCCATGGAGATTAAATGATTTCTCAAACATGCATGAAAGAATCACAGCAACACCCCAGATATATTTTTGATGAGGTAGAAACATTATATCATAACGTAAATATCTTCTGCTGCTTTTGTATATCTGCTTTTTCTTTGGTGGGATAAACAGGTTTGCAAAAAGATTTTCAAATGTGGTTATTTTTAAAACCTCTGCTTTATGTGCAGCGTTGTACAAATGATTTTCAGAAATGACTTACCTACTTCACGTACTCCCACTCCCTCACCATAAACCCTACCTATGGCTAGACTTTGCTTATGAGTGTCTTGACTCTGTCAAAACACTGACAGCACTTTCAAAATGTTTAAAATACCATTTTGTCTTGTATTCACTCAGAGTTGGGTGAAAAAGACCCAATTAGAGCTTAGTATCCTGGTTTCTTGTCAAGAGCACAAAGTTGAGATTAAAAGATTAGCTTTACAACGGTTTAAGTCTCAGGGTATTTTCACACCTGGTAGACTTGGTTCCACTGGGGACCAAACTTGCACATCTGTTACATTTTCAGCTGTTGTGGTTCTCTTTCACACTGCCCTGTGTCAAACCAACCAAACCCTTTGGAAAAACCTGTTCCCCTCCAGGCCTGTGGTGTCATTGCACCAAAAACCACTGAAGGAATCGACACAAAAACCTCTGAAAAAGACACTGCGGGCAACTTCCCCCTTTACAAAAATGTAAGCAAGAATGAGTTATGTCAAATTTTAGTGGTTGTAAGATTTCAGTTTTGTCATTGGTAAAGACCACATGTCATTTCTTCTACTAGTGCAGGAATTGCATTTTGGTTGGTTGTTTTTACCCAGAATGCATTGCTTTTTTGGTCCTCATCGGAGTCCAATTGTCTATTCACACCTTCCCAAACGAACCAGACTTTCCAGACAAAACGATCTGCCCTTTGATGAAATTGGACCAGACAGGGCTGGTGTGAATCCATCCTTACTGTAAAAGTGATTTGCTGTGAATTTATGACAGTATTGCAAAATGAGAGTCATCACATTAAAGTGGTTTCACTTTTAGAGATACTTTAGCATTTGGGTTGCGTAAAGCAAAACTAAATAATAATATTAGGTCTGTGATATTTGAGATGAGCCACGCTGCTCAAATTCATAACTCTGTCTATAGAATGATGGGGTTATAAAATCTTGCTGGTTTGGTTGTGAGAACGGCCATCTGATACGGTCTCTCCTGTGCTTTCTGTTTTTTTTTTCTCCTCCTCAAAATATTCAAATGGGCATCACAGTTCTAAAAATAACCTCCACTTTCCCTCTACCCAAGAATAAAAAACCTTTGAAGCTGGAAGGGGGTTTCCCCCTCCTCCTGCTACTCAAGATAACTGCGTCCTGAACTTGGAGGAAGGAACTGCAAAGGCCGCAAGCAGAGGGACTGAACACAAAAGGTGGATTGAAAGGCAGCGAGGAAGAAGAGCTGAAGAATAAAAGGGCCAAAAGGAAACAAATGTGTATTTAGAGAATTTAGCTCCGATATGACTTCTTTCTTTCTCATTTTTTCCAGTCATTTTCCTAAACCAAAAAAAAAAAAAAACAGTCGGAAACATAGGCTTGGTGTCCCGCTAAGCTAAATGACCGAGTTAATTTATTTATAACATCTCAATGATATTTATAGACTGGTTACATAAAACTTTTTGCCAGACTGTTTCATCTAAATGTCTTCACACATTTTTTTTTTCTTAAAACAAAACGTCACAAATATTATGTAACACTTCTAAAAATACAGCGAGTGTGCTATGTGTGTGTGTGAGCGTGAAGGAGGGTTACACACTACTTCTGCTCGGCATCTTGACTCCATGTTCGCTGTGACGCCATCCAAGGCGGCCTTTTCGTAGGGTCTGGGCCGGGCCAGCTTCAGCCTACATTACTGTTATTCCTAACATGTTCACTGTGTCAGACCAGACGAGGAGAAATGACTTGCAATGACTGTAGCAGAAAAGAACTTAAACAGGAAATGCTGTTAAAAAGAAGCTTGAAATAATTTAAAAGCTACTTTTACATTTTGCAGATTTTTAAAAGATAAAGGTCATTTTGTTTACAAGGTGATATTTGTTAAAAGCGACCCATTATGTGCTCTTAAATAGGGTTAGGATAGGTCTATGGCCTATACAAATCTGCTCATTACATTTTTTTTTTTTTAACAAAATCCTTCTTGGATCATGAGGTCTTAGTCTGATCAAGTTCTGCCTGTTATGAGTCCAAACTGAATGAGCTGTTGTAGGACCACTGTCACTTTAAATCCAAATAAACTGGTACTGACCACGCCCCCAACTCACTGGTGACAAGTTCAATGTCTTCTAAGTAAGATATATATACTTGGAGATGCAGGTTGGCATAAACATATGTTTTGTTAGCAAAAAACGAGTGAGTTACCAGATTCATTACATATACATGACAAAAAAAATTAAGCTGTTAAATTATAAAAAGTCCTTTACGTTAATTTCCTTTGGACGTTTTGGACTACTTCAGAAGCTTCTTGTTGAGTTCAAAGTCCAACACAGATCTTTGGAATAGAATATAAAGGTGTGAACACAAGTGCATTAAGAGATCGCCATAAAGTCGTGAAGCTATCTGGGGTCTACCCTTTCTATCTGCCTCTGTGTCTGGACCTCGGCTCAATGTTCGGCATCCAGCTAATGGACGCCCTCCTTGCTAATATGTTGAGCTTTTATTATGGTGTAGTGTGTTTGTGTGTATTGTGATGATGGAGGGAAGGAGGGGGATTCTTTTGAGACCGTAGATTGCTGACGGCGCTCTTTACAAGATGCTTTGCTGCCAGGGTTCACCGGCTCACTTGGCACTGATTTCTGCCTCTTTTGATACGTCGTTACAGCCTTTCTCTCCTCCTTTCTCTAAGTGTAAATGTGTTGTGTGTTTTTGACATTTTGATACAATGATACAACCTTAAATAAATGTTGATTACTGTCCAGAAATAATGGTGAAGTCTTGATGTGTGGAAACTCCAGACAGTTTACCAAATGAATATTGGTTTTGCACTTTCCTCCCTTATATCTCTTTCATCAACTGAATGAGAAGAAAGATACTTACAGGGGACACATTTTGTGAGGACACTTCCATTTACTGATGGGTGAGAATTTTTTTCATTTTCAATAATTTTGCAAAGCTCTGAAAAAGTCCCAAGTCCAAACTTCCAGGTCTGAGAGCTGTTAAATCAACGCAGCAGCAGTGATCCATGGTGGTTTGCATCCTCTACTTCCTGTTTATTGCATCCATGTGTAACATCTTCATCTGACAAAATTTCTTTTGGTATGCTTCTGCTTGTGCCTGCACAATGTTGGACTAGCTCTGCCACATTAGTTCTTTTTGTACACTTTAGTTCATAATATTTTTGGTTGAGTCTGTATCAAAATCCTTCATAAGAACATCATCATCAAAACTTTGTATTTCTATTTAAAAATAGGAAACATGGATAAATTTGGGATTATGAGATAAAAAAAAGTATGTATAAACTCTATGACAGAACAAGGATGAGGAACTGTAGAAGAAATCATTTCCATTTTTTCTCATATTTTTCCTTTTGTCTCTCACTCGGGCCACAGACGCACACATTCAGACTAAGTGACAATGAAGAGAGGGGTCAAAAGAATCCATTATTTAGCTGTGGGGATATTTTTAGAAGCACCCTAGTGGCTTTGGAATTATTTATTAACTGCCTGATAATTAAAACATGTACGTTTGGTTGAGAAAAGCAGACAGAAATCTCAGAGAGAGCAGGAGGCGGGGATGTCCCCCGGGGAAACTCTTCCCTCTGCATCGTTCTGCATTTCTGCCCGACCACTGCTGCAGCATTGATTTAACAGAAGCTGCTGGGGAGCGAGAGAGAAATACACGTCCGTCTGGCAAAATTAGAATGCTTGTGTGCAGTTTAACGCATTATATAGAGGGAAAAAAATACAAGTTTCATAAGGAGTCCTCATTAATTATTTAATCTTGATCTCGTCAAGTTTACGTTTTCCTCCTTACTCACATAATGTCCCGTTTATGTGCTAACTCACATGAACAGACGTCTGAATGCACCTACTTACTGAGGGGTATATGATGTCTGCATGCATGGAAGATATTTTCCTTTGTTTCACCCATTCCTATCTGGTTTTTACCTTCTACACAATGCACTCTGAAAGATTATTGTGCTCTTCATTTCCTTGATTTCCTTTAAAAGAGCAGAACTAAACAATGAGCTTGGCTAGATGTTGATTGACTCAAAAGCAGCAGTGAGTGTGTTGAAGTTTACCTGATCGTCTTTTATTACAACCTATTGATGTAACACATAAAAAAAAGAATACACCTTAAGCTAAATAAATTTAAAGACCATACCTAAAATTTAAGTTGGAAGGCAAGATAATCTCCACACCTTATATGAATAGTGTAGCAATTCCGCTACTGAAGCCTCTAAACAATAAGTAATCAATAACTTAAATTATTTTGGCATTTTGAAGAGCTTTCTGAAGACCTTGGATCAGCAGTCTTACAACATTCATCAACTTTAAACAGCTGAGTTTAACACTTACCCATAAAACTGCTTAGTTTCATCAGAGTCATTTCACACCATTGTAATCTTGTTTTCCGACTATCTCTTAGCAGCACCCATAAACTGTTTATTAAGAATGAGAAAAGACACAAAGACGTCACTTTAATGTCATAAAACCCCTCAACCACAATACACAGTTTTCTGTCATAAGTGATGTACATTTCACAAAGAAACAGAACTTCATGTTCCACCAAAAAACACAATATTTCTTAATGTCTAGACCCCCGTAAACTGCTCTCCGAGATACACCAATGTCCTTACAGGAAACAGTAGAGAACTTCCCGCATGGAAGCCGGGCCAACCCGGGTCGAGCCGGGTCCAACTGTGCAGTGTGAAAGGGGCTTAGCTGTGCCTCCGTTACAAATTTGCACAAATCTTTGTCTATGTTCTGCTAATGTAAAAAAAAACATAATTTCGCAACTGGGGGGTTTCCATTAAATAAGAAATGACATTAAAATAAGACGTGGATAAGCTTGATCATGCTACAAGACATTCAAAATCATAGCAGCAGAATATATCTCATGTCAACAGTTACATAAGATATATTCATAATTCAGCCAAGGCGCTAGTGTTCGTCATCTACCATCCATCAGAGGAGATGTCAGTGTCTTATTCAGGCTTTGGAGTGACAAGCCCCTTTTACTTGGAAGCAGCTACGTATGTGGCATTTTGGGAAAACTGTATTCAGCAATTTTACAGAAGAGCTACGGAATCAACACATTGGAATGACAAACCTTTTATGAGCTGTGTGATGCTGCTAGAGCTCTGGTTTGAGCTGGCCACACATTGTCCAAAAAAAAAACAACAAAACAACAAAATCATTTTCCTACGTTTTTGTGTCGTCTTTTTAGACATTTTCGCAAGTAGTAACATCCGACTGTTGATCATGTTGTGACTTGTGTGATGCAAAATAAGTGTTTCCATTGCAGTTTTGCAAAATACGTCAATTCTGATATGGCTGAAATACCACCTCTCCTAGCTCAAAAACGTTTTATCAAAAAACCTTTTTTTGTGTTTTTGAAATTGCCGTGTTTTCATGGAACACATTTATTTTTGTAATTTCAATTTGCCCAATTATATGATTTAAAAAAGTGCAGCTACTGTGACAGCAGCTTTAACATCTCTCTCTGTGATGGACTGGTGACCTCTCTGGGGCGTATCCCACTTTTTACCAGCTGACTGGTGGGATAAGCTCAAGCCTCTTCTGCCCCAGTGATTCAAAACCACACAAAGTGGCCACAGAAAATGAACAGACAGAAAAAAATAATTAACTAAACTGAAAATAAACACCTACAAAAACCCAGACAGGCACCAAACATTTAAATTGTCTTTTTGTTCTTTTGCACTATTCCTTTGCCAGTGCTATTTCCATATTTAAACTTTTTTAAGCACACATACACACACAGAAGCACAAAGAGCGAGCGAACAGCCACTGACAGGTCGATTCTCCCAAGATACAGAGACTCTCTTGTGCCTTAGCCCATGTCCTGCTTAGTTCTGTTTAATATTGCAGCAGACAGGGTCAGACGTTAAGGATAGATGTGTGAGCTGACGGAGAGGAGGAGGGAGGACGGGAGCCATCAAGCTGCAGTGGTTGGCCTCTCACTGAGCTTTGCTATGGTTCCTCAAATCTGCCCGAGCAACAGAAGAAAACCATTAGAAAACATGGAAGGTGGTAAATATCCCCCCACCCCTCCCTTTTTGTTATTTTTTTAGGTTACTCAAAGATTTCAGGGTAAAATGAATCTCTGTCCAGCTTGGTACAAGTTTAACCGAAAGCTCCAGAGCTTTCCCCAGGAGCATTTTCTACTGAATTAATCAAAACCCGAGCAGAGGTGGCAGCAGAAAGGTTCTTCACAGAGTCAAGGTGCTTTTGGGAAATCCAGCCCTATATTTGCTCTTTACGTCTGAGAGGTGGCGCTTAATTGATGCTGTTCAGTCTGGGCTCTGAGAGCAAAATGACCCCATTATTCACATTCCCATTGAGGTGAGAAATAAATGGGGGAGACGGGGAACTGGGGAAGGAAGCCACCCATTTGCAGGGAGCTGTTAATTTTTTTTAATGCCTCAGAGTGAGTCAACATTTTGTTTTTCAGCATTTTCAACGTCACAGTAGAGTTCAGTTCTTTACTTTTAAGCATACGTAGTTCAGGGTTTCTTTTCATACCGAAGTGTATGGTCAGTTGTTCACATGGAAAGGTTGTCTGATATTAGTTAACTTTGGTGGGTTGGCATGTGATTGACATCCAAACACCTGCCAAACCACTCATTTCACATGTTTATGTTTATGTTATAATCAGTGTATTACATTGGGATTTTGATAGACCAACGTAAAATACAGTATAGTTGAGAAGTGGAGGCTAAAAGATACAATTTATATTCAGAACTCTAAGTATTTTTGGAGTATGTCTTAACTAGCTTTTGAGTCAAAAATATTTGCTCATTTTTCTTTCCACAATAACTGAAGCTTCATTGGATGGAAGGTGTCTTTAAGAAGCAGTGGTCTGTCTTCCAGAGGTTCTCTGTCGTCTTGGCCTGTGTTCACACAGCAGGTCTTGATGCTTAATTTTGCAATCAGACATTTGTGGGAAAGGTTTAGGACCCCAAAGTGACCCTCATGCGCAGAAGAACATAGATGTCAAAAAGCAGCGCACTGTATTATGGAAGTAATAATGGACACCGTAGATATCTATATTTTAGAAATTATTCAGCAGTGGGAGTTGACAAGATTGTCCCAAGATCATAATAACACAAAGGGATATAATAAAAAGAAAGCATGACTAATAGCATTGATATTTGTGGTGCACTGGCTGGAATTTCTGTAGAGAGGTTTGGATGTGTAACCGGACAAGGAAGGGTGTGGGACTGTGATGTAATGTGCTTCACTGACAGATAATTTTTCATAATTTTTATAAAGGCCCTTACACGCTTCATCTAAAGTGTTGAAATCGACTCTCATTGATGCAAACACATGACAAAAATTGCATCAATTTGTTCGCAACTGGACTTGCAAAGCTAACATTTATTGTTGGAGTTTGCTTTAAGGAGCTGAATATTTTACTTTATATTTTATTTATCCAGGGAAGTTGATTAAGAACAAATTCTCATTTTCAAAAATACAAACGCACATACCTGACAAACATTTAATGTTACAAACATTGTAACATTAAACCTTACCTTCCACTACTTAAGTAAGTGTAGGAGAATCTTATAGATGTCATGTTTCTTCTTCTCCCTTTGGCTTCTTCATACCATCAAGGGTCTACATGTTCTCCCTCACTATGTATACAAATCTTTATAAAAGAAGCAGCAGCTTTATATTCTGGTTCATTAAATTTTCTCGAACGCAGTCTAGGATGTCCCTTTGATGTACTCTTTTCTAATCCTAGTCACTTTAGTCACTTTTGCTTAAAATTTTAACTTCTTCAATCTCACTTCTGTTTTTTAGCTTTGACCAGTGAGGTGAAGACAAGGGTGAGCTGAAACGACGCAGTCTGTTAAAATGTGTTGTCTCAGACCTTGGAGGATGAATTGATATCAGCCTTTTTAGCCAAATTACATGTTATCTACCTTGGTGAACTTTTATTCCCATTGGGATAAAAGTGAAATAGTTTGTGAGTGGTCTAATAATTGTAAATATTAACATAATTAATTTCATTTGAAGCAGGACTAAACATAAAGTGGACTGTGCAGTCAGCTGGAGCTGATCCAGGGATTCAGCATGCTGAGGTGAGTGACTTCATCAGCTCTTCTGTGTGGTGTAGCATGAGATCAGGATGTGTTCATTTTGGGTCATTTTCGGGATGTCTGAAGGTATCTTGTGTAAATTCCATAGCAGTGTTGACTATATGCAGTGTTTTTATTTTTTTTTTATTTTTGTTTGCTTGTTTTGTTTTTTTAATTCTGAGGTTTGTGTCATTGAATTTTTTTACGTCCTAAAATATTGGAAGCAGCATGACTTCACTAGAGATGACATTATGCTGTAGTCAGAACTTAAAGGGGTTGTATTATGTATTTTTCAGGCATGTAGTGCCATTTCATAGCACAATCAAATAATTGTTACCTTCAGCTGTTACGAAAATACTGCATATATTAAATGTGACTTAAAAGAAATATGACTTAGTAATTTAATGCCTTGAAATTGGGCCTCTGTTTCTTTAAAAATTCCTGCTCTTTCTGAAACTCCGCCTTCAGGAAGTCATCACAACATGGCTCCTCTATCAACCTATCCTCTATTAGTCTGAAGGAGATGAGTGGGGCAGTCGCAGGGGAGGGCTGCTCTGTGAGATGGAAGCTTGGGAACGGCACCTCAGAGGAGGAGCTTTGTCCTTGAAGGCATAGCTAAGTCCACCCAGGCGGTTTGTACAGCTGAATGGTTGCCACGAGAGATTAAAAGATTTCTCAAACATGAATGAAAGAATCAAGTCAACACTCCAGATATGTTTTTGATGAGGAAATAACATTACAACATTTTGTAAAGCTCAAAAAAGTCGACTTTACATTCACTACGTTATACACTTTATTTCTCTTTTAAACTACTACTGCTAACTGTAATCCTCTACAAAAATATACATGACATGATCCAACATCTCCTCCTGGGAATTTTACTTTGACATCATGGGATGCAAAATCACAATGTATTGCTGGAAGTCATGTGTGCCATCCGTAAGTCATTTTCAAGTGTTTTAACCTCATTCGCATTTTGGTCAGTTCATCTTATATAGAGAACAACTTTGGCCTGTTTTCAGCTAGTTGATGCCAAGAAGCTCTGTGTCAATCTGTGCTGGCAATGGCCCCACATTCTGCCCAGCGCTTTGGCCCTGCTTCTAGTTTGTCCTCATATTTTATTCAACCTTTACTAAACCAATAAGTCTCATTAATGTCTGGGGCAAGGTGAGCCACTCGCCCAGAATCTTACAGGAAGGTTAGCCAATGAAAGCGCCATCTTGCACCGATGTTCCAATAGGTGAATGCATCGATGTAAGGAAACAAACTTTCTGTTTTATCTCTTAGTTTCTGTCGCATGCACCAGGGTCAAAATAGTTTGGGGTTTTTTATTACAGTTTAATTTTATTTTATTGTGAGTTTTTGTTTGTCTAATTCAGTTAGTTTTAATTTATTTTTACAATGGAGTAGATAGTTTTTATTAGTTATTATTACTTAAATGTTTAGTTGAGTTTTTATTAGTTGTAGTGGTAATTTTAGTTTTTTAATACCTTGGTATTAAAAAACTAAAATTTGCAAAATTTCCAAAATCAACAAAATTTGTTGATTTTTAGGTATATGCAAAAAGGAGAAAGTATTGTACTATGATTATATTTACATCAATTGGGTAATGAATACTCAACACAAGATACCACTTTCATAAAATGTATTCAGTTATTGTTGAACAACTGACTGATTCTGGCGTTTTCTCCCAGCGTTTGCGGTCGCCATTTTGCAGACTAGCGTGAGAGCCACCAGTAATTTGCTGACAGTTGTCGCAAATGTCTTCTGTTAAATCAATTTCACAAAAGTTAAAAAAATTAATTCATAGACTCAAAAAAGTAGAATGTTATATGTGTAATTTCAGTATGTTTTATTTTGTTTTATAAACACACAATATAGTTCCATTTAGTTGTAGTTAGTTGTAATTACCAGTTTTATTTGTATTAATGAAAATGTTTTTTCAATTTCAATTTCTGTTATCTGGTTAATTTTAATTAAGTATAGTAACCTTGACATACACTGGACCCTCCATAGTAATTATCAAATGATCCCTCTCCCCCAAACAAAGGCTCTTGGTCCTAAAGAAATGTGACGCCATAAGCTAGAAACATTCAAAATTGAATGAGATTTTTGCAAACATTACTAGGAAAGTTAAACGCATTAGAAAGATTTTGTAAACAAACAAAATTAAAGTATTCTTGATTTTATCAACAAAAAAGTAGCATTAAGAAAAAAACAAGAGTATCACGGCTAAAAACCTCCCAAGGCCCTAGGAAGCACCGGAAATAAAACTTATGTGTAATATTGAGTACAGAAACACAAAACAGAAATATTCACATGTTCTGAATCTGTCCACTGGGAGTTTGGGTGTTACTCTGTAGCACTATTCATCACATCTACTTCCTCTGCATCACGGCTAACATGTTTAGCCACATATTTGTTGATGAAAGACAACACTGTGCTAGTCAGTGTGACAGTTTATGCAAAAATTAAACAAATTCTGTGCTAACGTCTTAGTATAAATTTTATTTGATCAAGTACTTTTCTTTATGGACAGTTGTAATTTGCCAATGGCTTCAGAAGACCCACAAACAGATTTATTTAGTATCACTTCTTATATCGCTTCTCTGCTTTTACCCTGTTTTTAAACTCCTGTTTACACACTTGTGCTCCACAATTCAAAAGATTAACTTGTAAAGAGATTAAAGCAGAAATTTCCAAAAATATCCCAGCAGAAATATAGCTACAGTACTAATGTCCAAAATAGGATATAAATAGGAGCAAAAGTATTCATGCTCATTGAATTTTTTCACACTTTGTAACAATAATACAACAAACCATAGTGCTGTTTATTGGAATTTTATGTGACAGACTGACAAAATACAGCAACAATTTTGAAGTTCAATAAAATTCTTCATGCTTTATTATTATTTTCATCTTTTATAACAGTGGTGGGCACTGCTAACTAAGAAGTTAGTAGCGCTAGCCCTAAAGCACTAATTGAATAACTCAACTATATAGAGCACAATAAAGCATGAATATAAAGGTCCAACGACTTGAAGAATTCTTTATAGTCGGAAACCAAAACTTGAACACATTTTATGCAACTGAAAGCTTACAAAACAGCCAAGCACTACATTTATACTAAATTAAATACAATGTTCCGGCCGGAACCATTGTATTTGCTATGTTAAAAAAAAAAAGTTAAAAAATTTTAATGTGTTAAAATCTATGTAATTGTTTAGTCAGAGTTAAGGCGCAGCTAGTCCTCCATCCATTTTCTGTACACCCTTGTGTCTTGCGGGGTCAGGAGGGTTGCTGGTGCCTCTCCAGCAAAAGTTTCGGGCAAGAGGCGGGGTCACCCTGGACAGGTCGCCAGTCTGTCGCAGGCGCAGCTAGTCCCATAGCTAAAACACATAAAGAGTTATTCAAACTCTAGTCAGTTTGTTTAGAAAGTTTGATTTGTTTGGTGCAGTGTAAATGCGCAATCAAACTCTTATGCGGGCTAGAAAAGCAAACTATGATCTGCTTAAGAACTTAGGTCTTGGTTTGGTTGAAGTGAACTCTGGTGAATGCATGTGTGGACGTAAGCGGAGCAGAGACTACTCCAGATGTAGAAAGTGGACTGTATCGCAGAGTATTCTGGGTAAATACAACCAAATCAAGTACAGAAGTTTAGCACCAGTCAGAGAAATAGCTTGTGGTCTTTTTACCAAAGACAAAGAAGAAATCCTACAACCACTAAAGTTTGACAGTATTCAAATTTGTGAAGCACATTGCACTTAGTGTCTTCTTATGAGGTTTTTATGTCACTTCCTTCAGTGATTCTTGGTGCAGTACCACCATAGTTGAGGAGGGGAACAGGTTTTTCAACTTGTTTGAATCGTTTGACACAATTCAGAATGAAAGTACCAGCTGAAAATGTAATAAATGTTGCAATTCTGGTCCCCAGTTGAACGGTGTCTACCGGACTATCAGGTGTGGAAACAACCTTAGTCTGTCACAAAATACGTAGAATCAAAGCCACAATTTTCCTTCTTGAAAGAAAAACAGAGATGACAGTAATTTCACTTCCTTTTTGGATTAGATCTGATGTCTTGGGAACAGAAAACAAAAATCAGTAAAATTCAAGAAATTCACCAAATACTCTCAGGATGTGGGTATTTTGTCGCATTCTTTCGTCTCTGATTTCATTTATTTTGAAGGTTTGTGTAGCATTTGCATCTCCTATTAACTCATGATCATTTAGGCAAATGGAGAGAAAAAATGCTTTAAAAAATCTCTACCTCTGCTGTCCTGCTGATTCGAGCTGATTGTAGAGCAACAAAACCTCTTTCAACACACTCGGCAGAACAGAGGACAGAGTGGGCAGATGAGGATGAGGAAAAGAACAATACAGAAGGAAAAAAAGTGCTGATCTCCCTTTCCCTCTTATTCAGTATGCTGACTGTTTCTGTACAGAAAACTGACTCCCACGCTTTTCTGCCTGGCCTATTTATCACACCGATCAAGTTATGAAGAACTCGCTCCAGAATGTTTGTGATTATCTCCCAACCTTCCACTCTGGACGACGGACCAGCTTCATTTGGAGGACAAATATATATATATATATATATATATATATATATATATATATATATATATATATATATATATATATATATATATATATATATATATATATATATATATATATATATATATATATATATATATATATATATATATATATGCATCCAAATATATATTTGGAATATTCCTTTCACAAGTTGCCAAAAAAAATCTAATTAATTATCCTATGTTCATCTGTTGCTCAGTCGTGCCATTTTTTGGGCTCCCAACAGCACCAGCAAAGTCCCACTGTGCTATCTGCAGCGATATGAGATAAGTTATCAAAATGTCCATTTTTTTTTCATTATTTATCATCAACCTTCTTCCTCTAGTTCAACGAAAGGTGCCACCGCTCAGTGTGTCCCGCGTGTGTTCAGGGAGCCTCACTTTGTCCTCAATAATCTCTCTACAAACTGTAATCTATACCCACCCACAGGGGTGAGAGAAAAAGAGATAGAGAGAGAGAGGGAGAGAAAAAAAATAAACCACAACCTCCCTGAAAACAGTAATCCAATTGACCCGGAATCATCCTCGAAATAGCAGCCACCATCGCAGGGAATTCACACAACACACCTCCCTGCATGGACATGGGAAATGCGGACGGACTGACGGATGGGTATTTAAATGAAGGGATGGGTGCCATTTGCATTTCATCAGCACAAAGCAATGATCCTCCTGCTGCTGCTGCTTGCTTTGGAGATGCAGTGGTGTATCCGCGGAATATCAATGGTAAAATGATGAGGTGTGGGTGGTTAGTGGGGAGCTCAGGCTCTGCTACAGGAAGCATTTAAAACGCACCTACTCAGGGAATATCCTAACAATCTAATTAGGAGTCAAGAAATAGGAATATGTACAAACGGACTCCAGCAGACTTCACACTGATGTAAAATGGAAATCATATGATGTTCATGGTGCTATATTAGCAAAAGTGATGTTTTAAAATCTTAATCTACAATGCTAAATATAATTTTTGATCTTATGTGCTTTCTTTCTGAGACTTCTATATGCTTAGGTCTGTCATGCCAAACATATTTTTTGATTTGAGTTCTATATGTGACACCCCATAATGCAAAATGACTGACTCTATAACAATATAACACACATGTATCTCTGCGTACTACATCTCTTTTATCTCATGATGCCAGAAATCAAATTGTATTGCACATGTTTATGGGAATTCCATCAATTAAGCCCTGTAACACAATTTGAATCCTTTTTTAAAACACATACATCAAAGACATTAAACATATAGCTATAAATTTAAATCACCATCATGTCAAACATATTTTTTGATTTGAGCTCTTCATATGAGATCCTAAAACATAAAATGTAGCATTGTTGACAGTAATTGCCAAGATGTCTACGTCTTTAACAGTATTGTATATACATATCAAGTTTTAAACCTGTGTCTTTGAGAAACATCTCTTTCACCTCATATTGGTAAAAATCTCATTTTTAATGCATGCATTTATGGCAATTCTATCACATCATTTTTATATTTTTTTTAAAACATAGATCTCTATTACCAGGAAATGCAGCTAAGTAATTTCTGAGGTGCATACATATTCATTGTTGGCAACCCCACTAGAAATAATTAATCCATGTTGTGGCGCCCGTTACACTTGGCGCCCCAGTACGTGGCATATAGCCCATACATATAACTTTAAATCACCAAAATGTCAAACATATCACTCATGATTTATGTACTTTGGAGATATTGTCTTCCAGACAAATCTAGAAAAGCAAACAATTTTATTTTGAAACATACATGTCTCAGACGTCAAGATTTAGTTATTTTCGTCAAAAACCTTCAAACATATTATTTATTTATTTTTAGGTCTACGTCCAACACAAGTGGTGTAAAAGTACCATTCAAGACACTCAATAATTTCACCGTCTTTATATATATATATATATATATATATATATATATATATATATATATATATATATATATATATATATATATATATATATATATATATACGTGAGGGTTCAGATTCCAGATTTTAGACTCGCTAACTACTACTAACATTAGTTTTTTTGAGGAGTCATTTTACCAACATAATATTTATATTAAAGTCAAGAAATGCCAACCTACCGCACAGCAGCTGCATCCAGGCACAGGTCTTGTAAACGGTGGAGGTGTTGCAGAAGAAGAAGAGCGCCATGCAGGCGATGCAGCTGAGGATCAGCACCATGGACAGGAGCACGAACACCGAGGCGGCCTTGAAGGCTCCCGACGGGATGGAGCCGAAGTCGGAGAAGCTGCCCACGCAGGTGAGGTCCCGGCTGGACGCCTGCACGCTGCCCACGCAGTAGTGAAAAAGGCCGAAGTGACCGATGTGCGGCGTCTTGACGCTGTCGCCAATCCAGTAGGGCTGGATGAACACCACCACGTTAACGATGGCGAAGCAGATGGTGAAGATGGCCCACAGAACCCCGATGGCCCGGGAGTTGCGCATGTAGTTGTCATGGTAAATCTTGGAGGCTTCTTGGGAAGGCAACATGTTTGCTGTTTCCCCCCGTCTTTTAGACCTTTAATCTGTCTGTCTTTACTCGTACAATGAAAATAATATGAATATGTAGAAACCCCACCACACAGATTTGACACATAAATATCCAAAAGCTCTCTTTGCGCTAAGATTTTTCCCCCGCTTTGGGTTTCTCTCTCTCTCCCTCTTTCTCTCTCTATCTGGAATGGGCCTAAAAAATCATGGGACCTGAAAATATGTATATGACCCCCAGACGACAATATGTTACAAAAATAAAAAATGAAATGTAAGGAATGCTACATTAAAGCAATAGAAAATCATAGCCTACTTCTACCTCTGATGAATAATTTACCAACACCAGTGATTCAACATTGCTGGTTTTTCCTTGGGGCTACACCATAAATGATTAACAAAAAAAAAGGAAAAAGAACAAAAAAAGAACAGGAAAAAATATAAAGAAAATCCATCAGAATAGGATTTATTTCCTTTCCCAATCGTCAGGTGGATGGTGGGGGTGTGGGTGTGGGGGGGCTAAAGCTGATGTTCCTCCTCATCCATCAGTCCGGAGCTTTTCTTCGGGATGTCCTTTATCACCATCCGGGGGATGAGATGGTGCCTGTGGCGCCAGCGGTAGAGCCAGTTTTTACCTTCCGAGGCATTCGTGGGGGTGCTCCTGTTCCTCTGCCGTTCGCTTCTCTAGCGTCCACGCAAGCGTGTGGAAATCAAATGAATCAGAAGAAGACTAGAAATCTAAAATGAAACGCTCTCTTTGACGCGAGCCCTCTGTCAAATTTCAACAGTCCTTTCCCGTAAATCCGACATCCTCCACCGCCTTGACTCCATTATCATCATGTTTTTTATGTTTCTTTTTGTCGTAGCCTTTAACCAGTATGTCTCCTCTCCCTCGCGCGCGCGCTTTCTCTCTTTTCCTGTCTCTGTCTCCGTTGTCCTCCTTCTCGCGTTTCTCCGCGCGCCCCCCGGAAGATGCTGATGTTGTACTGATGACAGCGATGGGGCGCGTTCACGGCGCCAGCAGCAGTAGCAGCAGCGGTGGGGGAGAGAAATTTGCCTCAGTGCGCGCCTTCGCCTTGATCACCTTGAATTTGAAATCAGGAAGAACAAAAAGGAGAATTCACTGTTGAATGATTTATTTTCCTTGAGCTGCATCATTCAAGCTAGTTTGACACTTTAACTTGGCTATCTGGGGTGAAATTTGAAATAAATTTCAAATTATTAATAGCCATTTGTTAGAGTTTTACACAATCTTAAGGAAATATACTGGGATATTCTTTTTTATGTACTAATTTCAATATATTCAATTTTTATGTATTTTCTATTTTATTATTTCTTTCTAATTTAAAATATTTTTACAGTGATTCTTGAGAATGGGACAAAATGGGTTTTAATTTTCCCCATTTTTAATTTTTTTTCCTCAACCATGTATGGAGATATGACAAATAATGTTTTGGAAATGTAAAGATGCTAAGGTGCAGGTTCCCAGTTGCAACATCTTTTAAAAAATTACATTTTTAATCGACCTTACCCAGAACTTTGTCATCAAATTCTGACAAAAATAAATATAAAATTATTTTTAAAATACCATATTAGTGATATTTTTACTCGTTTTTACAGACAAATGCTTATCAAGAAACACAAAAAAATATATTATTTAAAACAAAAAACAACAAAAAGTCCATCTGACGGAGTTGACAGTGCATGACGGAGTTGACACAGAGCTGAAGGTGGTGACAAACTAGTGAGTAAAAAGAAAAACTTGATACATGTGAAGTAATGCAATTTATGTAAAATACATTAAAATGAATAAATTGCACATTTAAGTGAGATTTGTCAACAATTTCACTGAAAGATTCTCAAAACTCTGATGGAGTTGACATCTGACAGAGTTGACAAAATACCAAACTACCTCAATTTATATGATGTTATTCTGAAGGAGGCCATATTGTAGCTCATCAGGTCCATGAAATCTTTACATTATACCAGAATTAAGCTTTTATTTCACAAAATTTTATCAAAATTTTGGAAATTGTCAGTTATGGAGTTGACACATCATGGTTGTGACAAGCAACTTAGGAATAAAACAGAAGAAAAAACTAAAGAATAACATAAGCTAACCAGAGCTAACTAGCCCTCTTAGCAAAGGAAGAGAAAAGACGACGTCATGGGGTCCTCAGAAGTTCTGGTGCCCCCCAATAATGCCTGATTTTTTTACATTCTTTTCATGTCTGTTGGTGTTGACAAAACTAGGGACAAATTTCAATGGAGTTGGAAAATATGTAAAAATGATTTTTAATTCAATGTATTGATACTTTTATAATTATTTATATGACTACTTATTCTTAATTGTCACAATATATAATTTTAGTATTTCTTTAATTGTTTTAAACTATTATAATGTATTGAGTTCTGCTCCTGGACAAGGGCTTTTACAGGCATCATCCACCGACTGCAATGTTTAAAATAAAAAAAAAAAATTCAGCAAACACCAGGAAAATATACATTGTTGTGCTCACATGACCCAGGTTAGTTTAGTCAGATATTTGAAAAAAATATATTTTGTGTATATTTTACTCAAATTTTGTGCTTTATCCATAGAACCTGTTTTGTCCCTATTCTTAAGAATCACTGTTTATATTTATATACTGTATATTTTTAAGTTTTTCAAATTTTATGTTATTAACGTATTGGATATTGTTCTGCTTTCAGAAAGAGGCATTATTATGTATTTTCCAGGCACACAGTGTCATTTTATACCACAATCAAGTGTTCAAGCTCTAACTTAAAAAATGTAGTTAAATTGTTACATGTAAAATGAAGTTTGTCAAATTTAATTTATTTACATTTGTTTAACATGACAACTTATTAAGCTTAATATGTAATAAACTTAATTTGATTAACAGGAACAACTTAACCATCTTTTATGTTGGATCAGCTGTTTTCTTTCAGTGTGCCTTCAGTTATAAAAAATGCTGTACGTATCAAATATGACTTAACAGAAATTTGACTTTATAATTTAACACCTTGAAATTAGGTCTCTGTCTCTTTAAGAAGCTCCTATTTTTTCTGACACTGTCTTCAGGAAGCCATCACAACCTTTCTGCATGGTTGTCAGGGAAGATGAAGGGATTTTTCAAACATGCATGAAAGAATCAAAGCAACACTTCAGGTATATATGAAGGAATAAAAATATAACATGATGCAAAGCTGAAAAAAGTCAATTTTTCATAATGCTGCCCCTTTAAAACAAATTATCATATTATAAGATAACCTAAGCAAATACTAGGGATGCACCATTATAAAAATTTGAATATGTGGGAAATTAGTATCAAATTATTATTATTATTGTTATGGCCTACAAGTGATATCACTACCCTTTGAAATCTTGAAAAAAAAAAAAAACGCTCACTTCACCACTACTTCTCTGCTGCAGTGAAACTCCCCAAAATTGTTTTCATTAATAAGTTCTTATATGTATAAGTATCTTGGAGTTTCGTAAAGTGCAAAGTGCTAATTAAATTAATGTATTATTATTAGATTGAGTACTTAGTCTGTGCTCCGTCATGCGTGCCCAGTTTGTTATGAGTGACTGTAACAGGGGCATAAAGGTCTCAAATTTGGCCCCAAGTAAAAAAAAAAAAAAATCTGTTTCCCCTTTTGTTCAGTTTAGCTTTGACTAATCACAATTTTTGAGAAAGCAAAGTTAATTTCCAATAGGCACACCTAGAGAACAAAGAAATCACATATAGAACCTGTCTGACCACATGAAGTAGGGAAAAAGAAATCAGAGGCAAAACATCGTCAACCTCACTTGCGTCGGTGTTCATGTTTTAACAACAATAAAAAAAAAAAAAAAATAGGTAAAAGAATTCAACCACCAAAACCACTGCTGACCAAACAGGTCAATAACTTGGAGTTAGAGTTACTAAGCTCGTGAGCCTTTCACAGAGCAGCCCTCTTCTGTGACTGCCCCACTCAGCTCCTTCAGACTAGCCAGCAGCAATTAGCAAACACCTGGTGAAAATGTGCATCTGCTAAGCGCATTGTAGAAGCTACTTCTTATTGAAACGCTGGTAAAGACATTCTTTAACGCTTTTTAGATTAATCAGTAAAACAACATTAATAGTGCAGTTGTTTTCTACTTGGATTAAACATTGATCTGTCAACTTTAATGGGTGTCTAAATATTCAGGATTAAAAGCAGCCTGGTGAAATCTTAAGTTTTACTCATCCTGTAAGTAGCTGTCATTTCAGCAGATCATGGGGTTAACATTCCCATACAACTCTAAGTAAAAAAAAATAAAATAGCACAAAATCTGCCGTCTACAGGAGCGTGCAGCGCAGCATTCACTTCCTGCCTCCTTTATTCGGCCGACTTGTCTTCCTCGGGACCAGATGTTGCCTTAACTATTCAAGCCTTTTTCGTCTGTCCATTAAGAGCTTTGTTAGTCACTCAGGGGAGAAACACATCTGCCCTGCAGCTAGCAGCTTCACGCTAAACTAGGCCAAAACTAGTCCGTAAAAAGTGTGGGTTGTATGTTTTGAAGTGGGGGGGATTGTGCATTCAGTCTGTCTAAAGGCAGAATAGATGAACCAGGTGAAACAAAGCTATATTCTTCGTCTTGATTATCCAGACACAGTACAGAAGCAATTAACAACAAAGAAAACTGAATGTTTCTAGCCAGTCTTCTGGTCACGTAGTGTTAAAGCACACATAGCACATCTGGATGCTGTCTAAACAAACATGGCTTTTTTTTTTTTGCCCTCTGTTTTCACAGCCCTCTATCTTCCTTGATCCTGAGGCCTCCTGTCATCTGTTAGCAGCAGCAGGGGAGTTGACGAGCTGTATGTGTGTGTGTGTGCGTGTGTGTGTGTGTGTGTGTGTGTGTGTGTGTGTGTGTGTGTGTGCGTGCGTGTGTGTGTGTGTGTGTATTCTTCCCATGTGCGAATGCGTGCTAAATTTGGCAGAGTGAGAGCAAAAGGTGGTGTGTAGCTGCTGAAGTGAGGACATGTCAGTAGGAGAAAATAGACCTGTGCACAGCTAGGGGAAGCCTCTTGAGAAGCAGAAGGTTTTGTCATTAGGGGAACAGACGGCTTTTTACTACTTTTTTCTTTATGAGTTTATTCATGCGTTTTAGGAGAGTTTAAGAGGACGGTGCTTGCTGATGTGAGAATAATGTCATAATGTCAGCTTTGTGTTGCCTTTAAGCTGCAGTTTGTGTCTGCTCTTTTTTTTTTTTTTGCACTGAATGATATTTGAATTATACATTGCTCATTTTAAGAGCTTGCCATAGCCTTGTTCAACACAAAGCTTTTCCCAGCATGCTTCCACTCCGTTGCGCAGCACATGGTCGGTTGTTCCCAGGAACTTGTGCAAGGCTGCCATCTGTTGCATTAAAAATGAATTGCAGGAATATAATTCAGGACACAATATGAACACAGGAAACTTATGTGAAACGGCGCCAACTCTTACTAATATTTACTTTGTTTTTTTAAAGCTTGGTAATTTCCTAAACTTTATGATTTAGTATGCAATACCCTAAGTAAAGTCTATTTTCAGCTGTGGATTAACATACATGAGGGAGACTCAGCATCAACTGGATTTTGATAAGTCACCCAGAGTTCATGCTTCAGAGGAAAGAAGGAGGCATCTGCTCCCTTTATCTCTGGGTTATATGTTTTGCTTTTATTTTATTCTTTAATTGTTATTAAAGAATAAAACCAATTCCCACATATCAACAATGAAAAATGTAAATTCAGTTTTATAAATTATACATTTGTCATTCATTCTACATGACATGAAATGTATTTAAAACCACTTTCAATCACCTACTTCCAATTTTGTTCCTGATTCTTGTATTTTCCATTGGTTAGGTTTTGATACCATGCTGCTAATCCTATGAAGCTCATGCACCACGATGTGCTTTGTGTTCACTTGAACCTTAAACAACAGTTTTTAGTCAAAAGGTTTCACAATTAGTTTGTGTGCCTCCTGAAGAAACAAATAATTATCCACCTTTACAGAAGGCTTGTTGATTTTTGGTGTGTTGTAACTGGGTAAGATGCATTGTGTACTTCCCTATTGTCGTTGCACCCTGTGGATCTATTTAATTTGATTTAATTTGATTTAAAAACAGAGATTTAATTTCTCTGTTTTGAGATCATACAGATATTCTAACACATACGAACATTAAAATATATTTGCTTTTTGGGAACCTTTTATGTTACAAACGGTTTCTTTTTGGTGTGGTAATGGCTCGTTAGCTTAGTTAGTTATCCTGGTGTTAGCTTAGAGCTAGTGCTGCTAGAGCTACTCCTGATTCTTTTACTAACTTTATGTTTCTGTCTGAGTTTCTTTCTCTCTGCTTCCTTTAGTGATATTAATATATGTAATAAATGTATCTTTGCAGCTTTGGTGGTGAGGGTTTCAAAATAGACCCTTTTCACAGTGACGTCAGACAATGGCCGCCATAACTCAAACCTGGGTATCTTTACTTCCGGTGTGATTTTGCCTTGGGAACCAAGCTGAAAAATTCCCGCATTCTCATAATCTTAAGGATATAATAAAAGGTAAGTTTAATAATAACAGCATTTAAGTGTTAGATAGCTGTTATTAATTATTGTAAAATCACCATTCTCTAACTGTGTATAAAATAAACAGCCTCCGATCGGAGAGTAAACCACCTAGCAGCAGCTTTAGCCACATTTAGGAAAAAATATACTCTCTGTCAGCGCTGTAACGTTTAGAGGTTCACTTTCTATATTTTATAAAACAGTGTTTACGTGTTAGATAACCGTTATTAGTCATTGTCAATTTACCATTCTCCAACCAGCCTCCGATCATGAGTAAACCAGCTAGCAGCAGCTTTAGCCACAGTTAGGAAACATATACACCGCCGCCTGTCAGTGATGTAACGTTTAGAGGTTCATTTTCTGTATTAATGGAAAATAAAGGACATAAAAATAACTTTAATCTGATTACTGGATTTGAAATACGAGCTCGTTAGATTATTCGTTACCGGAAAAAGTGGTCCGATTAGAGGAAGGCATTACAAAGCAGCGGCGGCACCGGACATCTCTGCTTATAACAAACAAACCCCTATTTCATGGGATGAGTGGCAACTCCAGTCTATAATTTAAGAATCTGATCAAGATTAGAGCCTAAAACGTTATAGTTCAAAAACAGTAAAAAGTTCTGGTTAAGGAACAGTTATGTCACGTAGTTAGCTAGCTAACAAAATTCACTAATGCTAAGCTAATGGTTACGCAAAACAAAAATACCTACCATCATAGTCAAAAAGGGATTGTTCGGTGAATAATTTCTAGCCTTTGTCTAATTTAGATTTTGTTGTCAGAGAAAATTGGTTTGCAATTCGTGATATATCTTCAAATCTTATTTTAGGCAAATGTTTTAGAGACTGTGTAAACTCCATGCTCTGGTGTTCTGTCTGATCAACATGCTGTCAGATATATACATATATATATATAAATATCTAAATCTCTCTTTCTATATATATGTCTCTATATAGATATATATAGATATATATGTGTCCATTTTACATATATATATGAAATAGACAACTTTATCGTTACTTACTATGTACACCGGAACTAAGGATACACAGCTTCGAGCCAAAACGGAGGTTGTGTGACGTCATGTGGAAAGGGTCTATTGGAAGCCCAGCTGCGTGCTGCTGCAGCAGATAACCTTGGCCCTTTAGCCAGTGCAGGGACCACAAGAATAGATTCTCTGCCTAGCGGTCTGTTGGTAGAACCCGTGCAGCTGTTACCTAAGGCCGGCTGGGTGACATTACATGGGAACCATAGTTTCAGAACCCAGCACACGGATCACCACCAACCTGTCTGCGTTTCTAACAGATTTTCCCTCATTCAGCGACACACCCACTAAGAAGCAAACTCTGGTAATTGGCATCTCCATAGTCAGAAATGTGGCATTGGGACACCAACAACCACAGTCAAATGTTTACCAGGGGTCAGAACGGGTGACATCAAATCCTTCATAAAACTGCTGGCAGAGGATAAGCATTGTTATTCATGGTGGCAGTGTTGACACTTCCAGTTACACCAATCAGAGGTCACTAGAGTTAGTATTACCTTGGCATGTAAGTTTGCCAAAATGAAGTCGGACTCCATAGTTTTCTCTTGTCCCCTGCCAGATGAGAAATGTGACGACAGAGTGTTGTCATCCAACCACTGCTTTTCTAGGTGGTGTCTTGAGAATGATGTGGGTTTTGTTGATAATTGGCATGCATTTTGGGGGAAAACCAGTCTGATCAAACCCAGTTTGGACAGATAGATGCCATCCAAATTATCTGTGAATTAAATTTTACATACATTTCCTGGTAGAAAATGCCTTCTAAGCTGTATGACTTTGGCTAATCCTTTGGGTGTGCTTCCAGCATGAGGCCATTTTAATGCAAAGTGACAGTGACTACATGCTACTACCTGGTACTCACTACTAATCCAAAAAGACAAGCAGTTCAAGCATGTCTCCATCTCTTTTAGAGCAATCAGCAATTGAAGGATCTTTGAAAACCATCCATCTTTGTTCTTCTATTTCATGTCACACTTTATAGTTTGTGGTTGTTGTGTGACATTATGTGAACAGAAGCAGCACTCGCCTACACTTTATTTGGCTAAACATCACACAGCATGCAAAAAAAAAACTAGGTGTCGTCAAAGACTCTGACCTCAATTACAACACCCACGTTGAGTCTATTACTGAATTATCCTATTAGAGCTTTAAAATGCCAGAATGAAGAGTGTCCTACCTAAACAGAACACAGAAAGGCTTGTACAGGCTTTTATGTCCAGGGCTTTGGGTTATTGTAATGGTGTCTGTGTGTTTCTGGGTAAAAACATGACAGTGTCATGGCCTCAGATAATGGAGCTGTGTTTGTACTTGTCCTGATATATCTCAGCATTGCATTCGATACGATCATAATATTCTCTTAGAAGAGTTTGAACATGTAGGAATTAAGGAAACAGCACTAACCTGGTTTAATCTTATTTGTCCTACAAATTCCTGAATGATAAAACTTCTTCATACTCAAGGGTTACTTGTAGAGTACCACAGGGTTCTATGCTTTGACTAATTCTCTTTACTACATATATGTTTCCAGTTTGTAAAATCATTAGCCAGAATAGCATAAATTTCCACTGTTATGCTGATGATACTCAGCTAAATCCCAATAAATCCAGTCAGTTAGGTAAATTACAGCCAGGTCTTGAGAACATAAAAACATGGATGTCTTGTTTTATTCAAACAAGACAGAAATGTTCATTTTTTTAAAACCAGAGTTTTTGAAAATGAAACTGCTTAGTCCTTTGATCTGGATGGTATCAAATTGTCATTGATGATAAATTAAGGATTGATCTGTTATCTTTGACCATGGAAACTTGAAGTGATCTGCTGGGTTTCCTTAGACAGAAAACTCTTTTAAAACAACAAAAAATGAACTTAACTGCATCATTTAATAAGTAGGCTCACTTGAAATGGATTAACTGACTTGGAATGTGTTAGTACATGTTTTGTAAATTGGCTCATTAGTTATACCTCATTTATTTATCACTTTTAACTTTAAAAAAATAATAATGCTAACCTTTTTCATGGTTCTGTTGGTGTATTTTGTGTCTTTTTATTTCTCCGTAAGACACTTTGCATTGACCTCTGTATGAGAGGGAAACTTGCCTCATTTTGTCTAAATGGTTTATAAAAACATTTTTAATCTGTCATTAACGAATGCAAAATATGGCTCGACATAGAAACAATAGGAAGGACAAAGTTGATCCAGTCACTCCCTTACATCATAGCATCTACATAAGAAAAAAGTAAATACTCTAACCCTGGGTGTGATTAGAACCTCCAGAGATCATCACTTGATATTTTATGTGAAACAGGTTAAGATGCTTTACATTTTAGTGATAAATTCTGTTTGATTAATAATAAGAATAATAATCCATGCTTGTCTGGTTTATAAAAAGTCTTTCTTTGTGCTTCGTTGAATGTTAGCCACTAGATGTCACTGTACTTCTCTCTTAGGTTATCTAGGGAATGGAATCCCCTATTAAAGTCATCTAACAACCTATGTAGTTATGTATTCTCAGACAAAACTACATAAAAAATAAATAAATAAAAACGGTCGAGGTAAACTTTCAACCGATCACCCCAACACATGTAATAGATGTTGATTTATCACTCCAGAGATGAATCATCAGACTGTCTGCCTGGGCAGGGAATATAAATATCTTATCTCCGCATTTAATGACAAGCTGACCTTTGGATTTCAGGGGGATGCTGTGAGGAGGGAAGTCCATGAGGGCATCTGGTTTTTTTACCACAAGCTTCATAATTGTAATGTTGGCTTCTTTGAGCATCTGCTATGGTTCCTTATAGATTCAGAACTGTTTTTGTCAGAAAAACAAATTGAGACTCAAGTTATTGTCAGAATCAGTTTGAAATTTGAAAATTAATTTTTTCATCAAAGTAAGACTGTCAAACAAGGTAAGTCGTGGTATTTATCTTGGTGTATCAAGCATTTATGAGGATTTAAAAAATACTTTTGTCTTGTAAAAGCACTTTTTAGGTGAATTCTACAGATGTGGTTTTGTTCATTTCTCATCTTTTCATTTCAAACTGTGTAATGTTTAGATTTAAGGATTGCACGGGTAATGTATTATTACCTCATGCAAAAGTGCCATCCCACCCCCCAAAAAAGAAATGGAGTTTTGTTAAGCCACACTGTTTACAGTAGGTGGTAATAAAAATCATATAAACTGATGTGAAACCATGGTTTTCCACCACAGAAGAAGACACTTAAAGTTAGCTTGGTGAAATGTAGTACAACGCAAAATTTATGAGACATTGTCTTCCTAAGAAATGAAGGGATGGCGGCTGAATGCCTGACCCTTTGACATGGAAGTTGTAATGTTGGCAAGGGAGGAAATCCCATTTCATCATTGGGGGGAACCATAAACATGGAAATGAGCAATTTTGGGGGTGGGGAGTCGGCAAATTTACAGTGAAATGCAACATAAAATGTAGTTTTAAAAAAAAACACATTCAGGCTTCAAGACAAAAATGACTAGTTAGTAGTAATGCATATAAAATGTGTTTTTCTCAGTAAACAAACTGTTGAAACCCATAGAAGTTACTTTAAACCTTATTTTGTTGTTTTTCCATGTCCTGGACAGCTGAGAACCTATTAATATGTAGAAACTGGATATCTGGGAAGTATCATACAATTCTAGACTTTTCCAAGATTGGGGGATCCGGACCCCCCCACATCGGGATTTTTACCCATGAATGTTGCCCAGTAATAAAGGGTGTCATGTAGTAGGTTGGCACACTGAAATTTGCTAAGACATAAGCTATGTTCCCATTAAAAATATGCACAAAATGTTTTCTTTTTTTTTTTTTTTATATTTCGCTAATGTTGAAAAACCCAAAGTTTCCAGTTGCAGTGTTTCCATTAAATAAGAAATGTAATTAAAATCACACTTGAAGAATTTTGAATTTAAAAACATGCCAAACTATAATCCTCCTGCCTGTTTTTGTTGTCTTCTTCTTTTCCATTTCCACCAGTAGCAACATCTGGCATTTGATCATGTGACTCATGTTTTGTGTAAAACGTGTTCCCATTGCAGTTTTGCAAAATACACTAATTTTGATGCAACGGAGAAAAAATACCTCATGGTAGCACAAAAACGTTTCATCAAAAAATCTGAGTTTTTCAAAACTGCTGTGTTTCCATTTATAGAATTTTTTTCTAATTCCAATTTGCACAATTATATTGTCAATGGAAAGAATATAATTGTGGAATGGAAGCTATTGACATTAACAATATATAAAGATCACTCAAGAGTTAATTAACTTCAGCATATGGAAAATCATATAATTGTAACACAGAAACAGCAACGCAGGCCTAAACATGCCATTCTCTCTTCACTCTCTGTTACTCTTTTATGTGGTTTAATGAAGAGCCTCTTGTGATCTCTCTGCATAAGAAGGTTCAGATGATCACAGGGTGCATGTTGGCAGTCACTTTGCTGACTACAAGGCATCCACACACAGGCCTTGCGAATCAAATATGCTGTCACATCATCAAAGATGTTTCAAAACTGGGCTTTCTGTTGAAATCCAGAAAACATTCACAGTGAGTTGGAAAAATACTGACAAAACACAAGTGGCTGCTCATCCATTATCCATGTCACACCGCCAGTATGTGTGCTTATTTTAAGCATCTATTTCATAATGTTCTCACTATGAATGGCAGATTTGGTTATTAAGTGTACCAGCTTGCGTTGCTATAATCAGCACGTGCTTGTGTGAATTAGTAGGTAGTTATCTTCGCTGGATCTGTGACGCGTCTCATTTCGCATCGTCAGATAGGCTTATCAGTTCCCAATCAGAGACAACTGTATCGCAAGACGAAAGCTTGTGATTTGTGCATTTAATCATCATTGAGCTGGTTTGAGAGATTATGGGGAAACATTATTTAAACAGTAACAAAAAGGGATGTCTCTGGAAACATTCAATATCATCACCTGGTCCAAGTCATCAATTGTCAAAAGTGGTTTTGTAGTCGTTGATTTTACCAAAAAGCTATGAATTCAACAAGTTGGAATAGCACACAAACTTTTATGAACTGGTTGATGCTGTGAGAAAAAAAAACAATAAAAACCATCATCCACTTACTCCTTCCTGTCTTCGTGGTTATTACCAGTAGTAACATCCCGTTGCTGATCATGTGATTTGTGTGATGTGAAAAAAGTTGTTTTCTTTGCATTTCTGTGAGATGCATCTATTTTGATACAGCTGAAAAACCATCTCATCCTAGTGCAAAAACCTGTTATCAAAAAAAGTGGGATTTTCTTTTAGATTAAGCAAATTTATTTTTATAATTTCAAGCTGTGCAATTTTATGGTTAAAATGTAGCTAGAGAATGCATCTTTATAAATTTTTAACTCTTTGGTGCTGAACACTGATTGAATAAGATCGATTCATTAACTGTGTGTTCATATTTGTTTGTGTGATAGCTTTTGAGATCACACATGAAAACTCTTTATTTACCACTTCTAGATAAAGTGTCAGATAGTGATATCATCTCGTGAAAATAATTCAAAAATAATCCAGAAAGTTTCATGTATTTTTGTAATGTATAACATTGAATATGGAAAAACCTTACACTGTAGGAGAAAGACTCCAGTAAACACATGAACTGAATACTAAATATATTACTGGGCAAACATTATAAACACACAATACTCCCTTTATACTTTTTTTTTTAGAAAACTTATTCAAATTGAATTAAAACGAAAATGTAAACACCTACCTAGAGCTTCAGTCAGTTATAAAATGTAAATAAATCACATAAAAGTTTTTGTTCTTACAAAAATATAAAATTTTACAGCACTTGGTCACAGTTATGTATTAAAAATGTAAACACACTTTTTTTTGCATGATTTTTAAGTGTGAAGTCATACTTTTTACAACCAGTGAAATCTTTGTTCATCCATAATTCCTACAGTGAGACCAAATCAAAATCAGAGTGACTAATATGTTTTTTTTTTTTTTTTTTGTGACTTTAAATCCAACCAAACTTATTTTATTTATGGCTGTCTTTCTAAAATATGGCTGTCTTTCTAAAATAAGAAAACACTTAGAACATCCTGACCTCAGACTTCATACCACATGGTATAAGGCAGGTGGAATGAGCAGATTATATCAGGGGAACATTTTTGAATAAACAAAAGAATATCATCTATTTTCCATTTTTTCTGTCAGTATGGACCTGCTTTCTGATTGGACCCTGAGATGAAAACTAAACAGGACTTCCCCTCCTTGGAAAATTAGCTGCCACTCCACTGACACACGCACATGCACACGCACACACACACACACACACACACACTCCCTCGTCCCCTTTTATCATGCGATTTCGCGTCCCCTCTATGGACGATCCAGAGGGGGAATTGGGTAAATAACATGACTTTCTTCTGCCTCCTCTAGCTTTTCTCTTCATCCTATTCCAACACCCCCCACCCCATCACCACGTCCTCCATCTTCCTTTCTCTCTATCTCTGCCCCACTTCCCATTTTCTCTCTCTGCTGTCTCCTTGGCCCCATGAACATTTTCAATTTCTGCCTGATCAGCTGCAAAATTGAGTAGATCTGCAGACACACATGCAGACAGAGGAATACACACGCACACAAACACACACGCGCTATTTGCTGTTATCAGTGTGCAACAAGACCAGGGGAAACTTGATATAGTCACATTCACGGTCTGTCACAGACGAACCATCTGCAAAGCCCTAAATGTTTTGGACAATTGTTCGACTTGAATCTTCTTCTCGGGAGAATAAGTTTTCCCCCTTTTTTTTAGCTTAACTCCCTACCAAGTTTGTGTGACAGTAAACATCATCATTTCCTGCTTGCGCTCTCTTTTTCCTCTTGATTTTTCCCTCCATATGTTTGGGCAGGCTTTCATATGACTGTCAGACCCATGTATCGTTACATTTTCCAAAAATACAAGGCTTTGTTTCACAAATGATGGGATGATGAGGTCTTCGTGGGAGGCTCTAAAGAGGTTTCTTGACGCTTACAGGAGAATTGATTAACGGGGAATTGCTTGGTGGAGCAGGCCATCCAGATTTAGAAGCGGAGATGTCTCGTTAGAGGATGGCAGCTTGGGTTTTCCTTAGGTGCTAATTGACAGTGGGAGTGGAGGCCCAACTCAATATATGTTCCACTGAATATAAATGCAGGAGGTGCTTCCTTTTTAAAAGAATTTAGTACTTTACACTCTAGACTTTATTGGTACTTTACGTGATAGACCTACACAAAGTAGAGCATAACTTTCAAACGTGACCTATTATGCGTCTTTGAACAGGTAAAAATAACTCTGGACTATACAAAACATGTTCATCACATTTTTCACACACAATCTTCTTTTGGTAATGAGATTGTGGTATGCTCAGTTCTGCTTTAGTTCAGCAGTTTTAGAGCCTCTTGCCACTTTAAATGAAAATAATCTGCTACTAAGCCACAATGCCCCAACTAAACGTTTACACTCACACGTGCGCATTTGTGCAACTGCAGATCACTGAAAAGCAGAAGTCGAGCCTCCTGCACAACCAACAACAACAATCAGAAGTGGTTTTTGGATGGTAACAAACACTTGATACCAGGCCAGGCTTCAGTGGGGTTGCTAGATGAGGGACCTCCAATCTGGGTTAACCCTAACCTCCAAAAACAATTCAGAGACTCCACATTGTTCACAACTCCTTTTTCTATTCGCTGATTGGCCCGGTTAAAATTTTTTCACAGAAATCAAGTTGTGATTTCTGTGAATATAACAGAAATCCCAAACAGATCACTCAAGGGAAATGAGAAATGAGAGCAGGAATACGTAGGGATGCAATGGCCAGGCCAGGGTTCTGTATGTTTTTAAGTACAATTTTGGACTTCCACATGCTTGCTGTGTCCTTTACATTGCTTGTGAGAAACTTCAAGCAGAATGTCTTGTAGTTTGCTGTGAAAACAATGACTTTTTTGGCACTCATAGACTTGTCTATGTTGTTCTGTCAATCTTCACAAGCATCTCTTGAGTTACCATAAGCCTGTTGGCCACGTCCTTCTCCTCTCTGCCATTTGTTTTCCTTGGATGGTCATGTTTTGGTGGGTTTGCTGTTCTGCCATTCTCTGTTCCATTTTGGATGATGGAGTGAACAGAGCTGCATGAGATTTTGTTTTATAGTCTAACTCTGATTTTAAATTTCTCAATTACTTCCCTCCTGACCTCTCTGCTGTATTCCTTGATTTTCATGATGCTGTTTGTTCACCAATATTCTCTAATAATTCTCTGAGGCATTCATAAAAAGAATATTACGTGGCTTATCTGAATTTTATTAACAGACATTATAAAACAGTGATCCAAAACAATAAAACAACCACAAATGTAAAGCTTTGGTTGACTTTTTTTGTAAAATGTGGAAACCCAAACTATGGAGTAAATTATAACATTTCACTTTTTTATTTGAGACCATACCTTGGAATTATGATTTGTATTTGAGAAAATAGCTGCACCATTTAATAGCAGACATGTCACATTTTAAAAACACTGGTTACAGACAGTTATAGAAATTGTGACATCAGTAACCAGAAGTATTATTCTATATGGAATGTTTTACTTTACAATAAAGCAAAAATTTATGAATTTTTAGTTGGCCTTGAATTAATTATACAGTTTACATAAGAAGATGCTTTGTGAAACCCTCCCCAAACACACACACACACACACACACACACACACACACACACACACACACACACACACACACACACACACACACACACACACACACACACACACGTTTGTGTTGCTATCTTTGTGGGAACTTTTCATTGACTTCCATTCATTTCTACAGCCTAAACCTTACCTTTACCCTTTTCCTAACCCTAACCATCACATACCTAACCCTATCCCTAACCCTAACCAAAACTCAATTCATACCTTAGCCCTGACCCAAAAACAGGGTTTCCCCTTGTGGGGACCAGGCTCCGGTCCCCACAAGGAGCAATTGGTCCCCACAACGTAGTATATGTCAGGAAAATCGTCCCCACAAGGTATTACAAACAAACGCACCCCCCCCCACACACACACCCACCCACCCACACACACACATACACAAAAAAATCAATCAAGTAACAAGCAAAGGATCTCAGTGAAGTGTGTAGAGGATGAATTTGGTCGTCTCTCAGCAGGATGAAGGAAACCACTGTGAAGTCTGCTGCTACAGATGCGGTTCTATTTTTCCTCCAGATGGAAGTAGGTTGAACAGGCTGCTCGGCTGCTGTGAACCGATCATGTTCTGGGCATGGCCCTGCAGTCCCGGATAATGCAGCTGTCCGTTCTCCATGTTTCCAGTTGAGATCGCTGCACTGTGAAAGTTCAGAAAAAAACTCAATCTTCGCTTCCTTAATGCTTTGCTTTATGTGTTGTCTTTAAGTCTGCTGAAGTTAGGGGCACTTGAACATTTTGTAGAACAAAATGTTCAAGTGTCATTTTGCTTAATTATTCAAGCAACAGCACCAAATAATAGATGTGAAGGAAGAAATAGTCAGATAATAATCAACCCAGTTTTGAATAAATACTTTAGGAGGCTTTGCTGAGGGAAATTTCACACTAAAATATCAACAAGCTAATGTGCTACAGGCAGCCAGATACTAGGGGATTGATGAGGTAATGCATTTGAAATTATTAAGTCTTCTTTTATTTAAACATTCTCAAGTTGGTGATTTTCAATTCAAAATTAAAATTTTCTTTCAACTCCCTCAACATTAATGTAGATCACACACACAATTGTCTGTTGAAATCAGAACTACGAAGGGCTCTGAAACTACACATTACTTTACATGTATGAACTTAAGTACTGATAATTTCAAACTGTTAAAGGAACAGTATTATGTAAAATCAATTTTCTTGAGCTTTACAACATGTTAGAATGTTTTCCCTCCTCAAAGACATACCTGGAGTGTTTTTATTCTTTCTTTATTTCTTTCATGCGTGTCTAAGAAACCCTTCAGTCTCCATGTCAACCATTCAGTGGTGGAAAAACGCCTGTGTGGACAGAGCACCACCTTTTCCATGCATCTCCTCCCTCTTCCCCACTCAGCTCCTTCAGACTACGTAGCCAGAAGCAATTAGCAAACACCTGGCAGAACTACTTCTGCTGAGCTCATCACACAGACTACTTTCCAGGTGTTTGCTAGACATAAATATTTACTTTGTGTACCAAATATTTATTTTACAAACTAAACATTTAGTTTACTAAACATTTAGTTTACAAATTAAATATTTAGTTCCTAACTAAATGTTTAACTCTGAGCTGAATATGTACTTTAAGTGTACCAACTAAATGTTTATTTTCAAACTAAATATTTTGCTCAGACCTAAATATGTTTGCTTGCAAACTAAATAAATAATTAGCAAGAAAGCTACATGTTTAGCTAGTCGATTATTTAGATTGCTAACTAAATATTTGATTTACTAATCATTAAATTTGACTTTTTCTGACAGGCTAAATATTTAGTTGCTGCACTAAATAATTACAATGGTGATGACAAAATATTTTCAAACTAGATATTTTCGATCAGACTTTTAAAATAAGCTTCCTAATTAAATATTTGGCAAGAAATCTACATATTTAGCTTGTTAACGATAGGTAAATATATTTTAGCTTGCTAACTGTTTAGACTGTGATCCATTTAATTTGACTTTCTCTGTGACAGGCTAAATATTAAGTTTGAAACTAAATTTGTAGCTTGTAAATTAAATACCTAGGTATGACATTTAAATGTAACATTGTGAAAATCTGACTATCTTTGACTGGCTAAATAAACTGAAATGTTGCTGTTAATTATTTTACTGTGTAACTTTACAAATGGCAGTCCCATACTCCTTAACCAAAGATAAACTGTAACTGATACTTTGTTCCACAAATTATTGTACAGATATGTAGATAATTTTCTTTAAGTAACTTATTTTTTAGGGTTTTAATTAGTTGATTTCTGCAAAATATTACTACATTAGAATTTCTGTATTTTCACCTTAAAATGAAGTTAGAAGGGGAAAAAAACTCTGATGTATTTCTAATAAACAGGATTTTCAAACTGCTATTGTTGTAATGCAGAAATAACCAGATATATTTTGGCAGAGAAGGGGGAATCCCTCATTAGAGATGACAGGAAACGACGGAAAAGGTCAGGCATTTGAATAGCACTAATGAAGTCAAAACATGCCGTTCGCAACTATATAACATGGAGTGTATTAGACGTTTACACGTGTGGAAAAAAAAAAGTTCACCAACGCGCCTGGAAATGACAAACGAGCTGCATCTTCCTGTTCCTGCTGCCGCTGCTTCCAGGAGCCACCGGCAGGTGGCGCTCTCCTCCTTCCCGAACCACCGCCGGGACAGACCCTGGGAGCGCAGCGTGGCCGCCCGCCGCACACGACGGAGGAACTGAATGAACTTTAAATCTGCCTCCCAACTTTCAGCCTCTCTCCTCCCGCAGGTCTCTCTCTCCCCCCCAGCCACCGCCGCCCCCACTCTCACTCTCCCCCCTCCACACAATCTCTTCCTCTCCCGCCTCCGCCGCTCCGCAGGTGAAAACCCAGAGGCAGATCTCAGCCATGGATTTACTGCGATCACGATCCAAGTGCTGAACCGTCACATCTTTCCACTCGTCCGGATTTCCAGGCGCTTTTTGCGGATGATCATCAGCGTCGTGAGGCGAGATGATGGCTTCAATAGGCGAATTCGACCCTCTGAACACCAGAGTCCCTGCAACTAAGATAGAAGTTACTGTGTCCTGCAGGTAAAGAAGATTTATTATTATTATTATTATTATTATTATTATTATTATTATTATTATTATTATTATTATTATTATTATTATTATTATTATTATTATTATTATTATATATTCATTGGATAATAATAATACACTTGTCTTAAAGTATGATCTATCTATCTATCTATCTATCTATCTATCTATCTATCTATCTATCTATCTATCTATCTATCTATCTATCTATCTATCTATCTATCTATCTATCTATCTATCTATCTATCTATCTATCTATCTATCCTTTTAGTTTCTTCATTTTATTGAATTCAGTCCCACAGCCAGAGGATCCCCACTGCTCTCCAAAGCATGGGAGAAAATATTCAAATATTTCCAGTTTAACTTGGTTCACAATTAATAATCACAAATATTGGATTGTGCTATAAATCAACACTTTTCTTCCTCGACTGATCAGAAGACGAAGTGACAGAATTCAGTAAAACTCAGTGGGTTTTTCCCCCTCCGTCTCTCTACCTTCCAGCATGTCTTCTTCTCTCCTGGTGGTGTGTTCACTGTCTACCAGCTCGCTCCTGAATTATGAATAGCTGTTGAGATTCTTAAGAAAATGAATTTAAAATATGCTAATTTTAAAACTTAACATGTCTTGATTAAAATAGCCTAATTATAGTTTTCAGATTAATAACTTATTCTGCCCTATTGACCTTTATTTTACCTGTAGTTACAGCAGATTGTTTGCTAAGATCTTTTTGAACTGCCCTTTGTCTGTGTGGGAAACAATCAGGAGAAGTTCCAGTTTTACACTGATATGTGAAAAGCCGTAAAACAGCAGGAGTCCAGGCCAGTAGAGGAGAAGCTCTGCTTCCAGTTTGTTTAGATAAAGGGGACAAATGGCTTTTGATCTTGGAAACAAATTGCAGGGAGTTTCTAACATTAGAGAGGGTCAGAGACAGCTCCTGGTTGGATGAGCAAAGATACGCCTTATTTGAATAAATTAAAAGACAAGAATACGCCTTTACTATAAAACTTTCTACACAGGAGTAACAAATTAGATTTGCTCTTGCAAATCTCCAAAGACATCTTTGCACGTCTTTGCTGTTCTTTCTTTCTTTCTTTCTTTCTTTCTTTCTTTCTTTCTTTCTTTCTTTCTTTCTTTCTTTCTTTCTTTCTTTCTTTCTTTCTTTCTTTCTTTCTTTCTTTCTTTCTTTCTTTCTTTCTTTCTTTCTTTCCTTCTTTCTTTCCTTCTTTCTTTCTTTCTTTCTTTCTGTCTATCTAGCTATCTATCCTTCCTTCTTCTTCTTCTTTTCCATTTGTCTCAGGTAAATGAATGTATGTCTCTGTTGTTCTGCAGTTTCTGTTGTAATTTCATACGTTGTCTTCTATTGGACTAAACTCTGTAATTCTGTGACGTCAACACTCATTTTTTGTGTGGTTTCACTTCGGCCCGCCGGGAGAATCTGGGATCCGTGAGAAGAAGATAGAGCCAGAGATTTCCCAAAATTTATTATAATCTAAAATCTTCTTCAACAAGATCCTCCTGGGATCTCGGCGAGGTTTGAGACACCTGAGTTAGACGGGGCCCCGGCACCTGGGAGCCCAAACTGAGCTCACAACGAGAGAACACATTTATGATTAGGTTTTCCATGTTCCCTCCACTTGTCAAAGGTCTGGCTGTATTATAGTTTCAGGGTTCAAATGTGAAATATCAAATGTGTGCCATGTGATATGGAATATGATATGCTAAAAGTGCCATAATTGTGTTTTTCACTTTTTTTTTTTTTTTAGTCGGACTTAAATGTTTCTGATTATCAATCTGTTTTGGTAAAGACAGCCTGAGTAAAAAAAGCTTTGTTTTTTCAATAACCTGGACATGTGTGAAAGAATAATCACTCCTCATGTTAATAACAGGTTGTGCGACTCAAAAGGGTTTCCATAATTGGCAATGATTGTTTTAACATTTCTATGGAGGAATTTTAGCCCCACTCTTCTTTGAAGAATAGTTTAAATTCAGACAAATTGGAGGATTTTTAAGCAGGATCATCATTTTTAAGATCATACCCCAGCATTTCAATCACTTTCATGTCTGGACTTTGACTAGGCCACTTCTGAAGTTTTATTTTAGAGGTGCTCTTGATGTTGTGCTTTGGTTGAGCTTCCGTAGGATCTTGAACTGATGGCTGAATATTTTCCATCAGGATTTCATGATTCCAACAACTATGGCAAGTACTAATGCACTAAAGCTGTCCCACAGCATCACACCACCACCACCGTGTTTATAGTCATGTGTTCTTAATGCTGCTGCTTTAGTATTACACAGCATTTTCACCGGATACTTTCCGTGCCAATGTCTTTTGTCCATCATTTTAGAGAAACGGTATTTCGTTATCTTTGTATGATATTAAAATTTCCTTGGTGATCTGAAACATTGAGTATAAAAAGCTTCAGTTTTTGTTGCAGGGAAAACGGTGACAGCTGATAACGGCAACAGCTGTTCGTAACCTAGAAACCAAAAATCAACAAAGCAAGATAGTGACAAAATAGAACCAGATTCTGTTAAGAATTCTTCAAAATAAAACACTTCCTCTATTCACAATCATGTTCAATTCAATTAATAATAATCATCATGTAAACTATGCTTAACATATAATTGTAAATCAGTCACTTATCATTCATATAACAACAACATATAAGTGTAAAAAAGTCACAACAAATGGTCCTAAAAGATTTGAAGTTCAGTGGAGTAATGGTTCTCGTGGGACTTCACTACCACAGACGTCCCTGAATCTCTAAAATCCACAAATACATGAAACTTTCTCCAATAAATCCTTTTAACAGGGCCTTAATTTCTTTTTTCAAATACATTTTTTTTTCCCAAATTCCAATTTTCCATTTTTTATTTTTCTGAATTCTACTTTTATTTTGACCATTTTTATTGACCAAAAATCTTCATCTCTATATCCTACGACTATTACAGACATCTTCGTTGACCATCTGTGTTTTTGCGTTTAGCTTCCATTTCTCCTGCAGTCATCCCATGGCCCCCGTTAGTATTGCCATGTCAAAGATGAACCCAGTTTTTTTACAATTTCTTCCAATATCTGTAATGTTTAAATGTTCCAGAGTTGGCAGCTGTTAGCTTGCCGCTAGCTAGCTTCTTCTCCACGTTTTTGTTGTGACTTTACTGTATCCTTGCACCACCAAGAACAAAGATTGATGCTCCTGAATTTAGTATTTTTTGATTGCTAATCAACAGCGTGTCTGGGTATTTCAACTTTCTAAGCTGCATTTTCCTTTAAATATTATTGGTATGAACAAATAAGTAGATTTTCTGTGAATAATTTGGAGTTCTGTTCCACAGATCAATCTGTCAATACGTGAATTCACAAATTCTGAATGAAGACAAGGAGGTCCACTGTTGTCTTTTAAAGATATTATTCAAAATCTCTCTTTTTTTTTCAAATTCATTTCAATGACCACCCTAACCCTAAATAAATAAATAAATAAATAAATAAATAAATAAATAAATAAATAATCCCCTTTTTGGAAAACTTCACAAAACAGAAAATATTAAAAAAATTATTTAAATCATTGGCTAGAAATGTAGTAAGCTACCCTGATCCACTGAAAGATGTACAAAAACCTCTAAAGATAAGATTGTGCTTTAATGAGCACTTTAATGTGTCTTATTACTTGTGAGAATATCTCTGGATCAGTAATGAGAACTGTAGTAATATCCTGACATAGTGTTAGAGGCGCATTAACGCCTCCAAGTTTTAAGCATCAGAGAAGCAGATGGTCCAGATCATTTGTTGCTGTGATTTTTGAAGATGGAGGCTGATTTTCTTGTAATATAGAGGTCAAGTTACTTTTGCCACATAGGTCCCCTGTTAAACTGCTGTGCGGTTAGATTACCCTTGAAAGTAATGAAAAATTTTAATTAGAGAAATACAGGTTTGTACAGGTTTATGATACACTGTCTAATACAAGTTCAGCTGGCAGTTTTTCACTCATAGTAAGATATCTTCCTAATGTTAAGTGGGATAATCTGCCAGTTGACTCGCTACTTTTTCCATATTAAGAATTATTGACTTAATTCTTGCTGAAAATTTACTTATTACTTTTGTCTTATTTCAAGTGTACTAAGATACTTAGACTACTTAAGATTTGGTATTCTTGAAGTGATTCTGTTAGTTTCTTCAGGCTCTAAAATGATTGAGACTTCCCCTCAAGATGAAAAAAAATCTTCTGTTCTCACGTAAACAGACAGTAAAATGTGAGAGGATGTAAACTGTCTTCTTTACTACTGTCTGTTTCAAAATGTGTGGGCCTTTTATTTTAAATCACGTTTCACGTTTGAAATTCTGCCAAATTGTGGATATCAGTGGAGTTAAATTAGTGTGATGATTCTCTTTTATTCCAGCTTGGTTTTAATACAGTTAACTCCACTGCATTACTGACATCGACTTGCTTTACTCTGTGGAACAAAGCCAGTTTCATCAGCTCCTTCCGGAATGTATTATTGGGCTTTTGTGATAGCCACGTTTTATTTAGTTCAATACTGCACTCATTTCATGGAAACACATTACACATTCTTTCTGATGGCTGACTCCCCACAGTCATTTTGTGGAAACATCTAAATCTGCTCATGACCGCGCTTTGGGGGCTTAGCCGAGGCTTTTTTTGGGGAACTCTGAAAAAAATAGAATGAAGAGAAAAGATCCAAATGGAATTCTGGAAATGTTAATGAATGAATCCCACATCAGAACACAGTGAAGAAAGTCAGAATGACCCATTTTTACTTACATTTCTGCTTTCTTTTTCAGGAACCTGCTGGATGTGGATACATTCTCCAAGTCAGATCCTGGTATGTGTCAACCTTTTTATTCTCTGATCTGCTTATTTTTATGTTCTATGTTTGCAGATGTTTTACCCTAAAAACCTTTCTTAAAACAGCATTGCTCTTTACCTTATTTGTTCCTACATAAGACATAATGAATGATCCACTTCTTGGGTCAAGATCTTAAGAAAAGTGATGTGAACTTTAGCATGTAAGACAGTCAGAAATGAACCAGGACTAAAACTAGAGCAGAAATGTTTCTCATTCAAAACATGAGCTAACAATTAAATAGACAACATTGAAGACAGAGGTAAACGTACACTAATCATCAGTGTAAGTGGCAAACTGCTGATTTTGCTCTTTGATTTTGTAAACTGCTGTTTTTCCAGGGTGACATCATGAAATATTAATACATTAAAAAAATAGATGGAAATGTTTGAATCTTGTTTGGATTATCTATAGGTCCTGTACAAGTCAATGAAAAATACTTCATAGAAAGTATTCAGCAAGCTAGCTCAATATTTAGTATGAAGCTAATTATTTAGCTCAGTGATAATTATTAAACTTTAGGCTAAATTTGGAATTTAGCTTACAGTTAAATACTTTGCTCTAAGCTAAATACAGCTTAAAGCTTTTAGCTAAATGGAGGTATTTATCTCTGAGCTAAATATTTAGCTCACTAACTAAATATTTAGTTTGGAGCTACATATTTAGTGTGAAACTGTCATATTTATGAATAAATGAATAACATGTTGAAAAATGAACACCTTTTTTCTCTTATGTCAGGACTTTATAACTAGCCCACAGTAGACCAGATTCTGTTCGTAACCATCAGTAAACGTCTGACATGATTACTGCTGGATGATGTACCACTCTTCTAGGGAGAATTGGTTGGTTTCAGCTTATAAATGATGCATTTCTGAAACAGTTGAAGTCCAAAATTTAAGGTCAATCCAGAACTTTACTCTTAGCCCTCTTATCCATTCTAAAACCACTGTGAATGTGTTTTGGGTCAGTTTCCTGTTTCAGCACCCAATTTTGTCCAAGTCCAAGCATCTAGTTGGGGTGGCGGCACAAAACCTGGAGGGAGGGAACATCCAGTTAATGGGCTGAGGGTGCAGGCCCTGCAGCTAATGAGGCTGAAGTTGATAAATTCACAGTTTCTGACCCAGAGCTAAACTAAAGGGAATGTTCACTGCTTTTTGTTAGTATTTAGATCAAAATCTGAAATAAAAGCTAGAATCTTCACTGAATATGAACATGGTCTGAGATTAATGTGTGAAATCACAGAAAATGTAGTTTCAATGCATTGCAGCTACTTTAGAACGAGATAAGATGATACAAAACATGCTATTCTGCAAGGATTACGAATCATTTAATATTTTGCTTCATTTGTGAAACCTTCACTCTGTGAAAAAAAAAAAGAAAATTGGGGTGAATTCAAGGTAATCTGGACTCAGTTCACTCACTATGGAAGCAAAAAGGGAGAAGTGGTTTTGGGTGGCAGTCATGTGAGAATAGCTTGTATATGAATGAACTGTCAGGCTCTCAAAAAGAAACTATTTGGACTTTCCAGCAGAACGCTTTGCTTTTTCTGATGAAAAGCCTTGAAGCATTTCAATGTGTCAATTTGTGAGTCCAACTGAGGACAATTTGTGGAGAGCTAATGTATTCTATGGTGTGAGATTTGCAGGGATGAAAATACTGTATAATTTGATATGAACCTCTCTGTATTTGAATACCATACTCTGTAGGGTTTCATCTGATTCAAAAATAGACTTTAATTTAGTTTTCTGGACCTTTCTGAACATGTAAAGTTGTTTTTTTTTCATACTTTACACTTGTAAAAGGTGAGTTTGCTATTCTTACACTTTGTTTTTATCCAATAACCAACAATGATCAATACTAGCTTTCATCTCCCCTGTTAACTGTCGGTGTTACTTTCTGGCATGACCTTTAACCCCAACTTTCCTACTGATTTGTCTCTTGGTGTATGACTGTGTGAGACTGAACAAATCTAGCATGAAGTAATTTCAGCGGTTGGTCTGACTACATATTTAGAAGAGGGCAAATGAACTTCAGCCTTAGATAAAGTGCAGTTGTATAATTTCTAGTGTTGTCACTTAATTGAAAAATGTAATCAGATTAATCACACTCCAGCGCTGTGATTAATCAGTTAGTCACTATGATTAACTTTGTAAGGTTGAGATGTGAAAGCCCATGTTTTCAAGAAATGTTTAGGAAATCATTTTGTCTCAAACCAAACATCTCAGCTTTCCAGGTTTTCATTCATGGAGGCTTAAAAGACGGCATTTTGCTTCAAACGTAATTTAGAAATGTTAACTATAAATTGTCCTTCAGTGGAAGGATAATTGCAATTCTACCTTGGTTTTGTCCAAATGTCCATTGCGGTGTTTCTGTTCTTGTTCTGACAGTAATCTGACAGGAAGTGGGCAGAGAGAAGGGGGAAAAGACAAGGAACCAGGAAGAGGGTTCGATGACCGCATCGAGATTTGTTGCCTCTGTTTTCGTGACGCTCGCTCTGACTGCTGTGTTTTCTAAAGCAAAGTTTACTGCAGAGCACAACAATCTGACTCTCCCCACTGATCTTTTCACTCTTATTTGCAACTCTGAATTTTTGACCGCAGTACAAGGCAGCTGTGGAATGAGCTGTTATGAACCAAGTAATGCTCCACGGGAGAGACGCTTTACACAAAAATAGGTAATGCTGCATTATGTAACATTAATCTTTTTAGATTAATCGCATACATTAACGTTAGGCATGTCACAATAACAGATTTTGCTGGATGTTAATTGTCCCAGAAGTTATCACGATAAATGATAATATTGTTGTTTTGAGACCATCTTCAAGCAATATAATGATAATGGATAAATAATGCAAGAACACATTCTCAAAGATTGATCAATTCATTACAATTCATTAAATTCTAATGAACATTTAACACTGGAACTGGAAGATATTTTAATTATCCAAAATAAACAAAGCAACAGGAACAACAAATAAAATTAATTATTAATCTCTATAAACAAAATTGTCTTTACAAAGCAAGGGCTAGATAAGATCAAAACACCAGACTTAATTCTGTTATCCAGTTTTTCGTAGAAAGAGACAAAAGAGAAAAAAACAATAAATCATGCAAATGGAAATTATGGAGCTTGCTGAAATTTATTATGCAATTAATAAATGTTTTGTTTACAGCGACAAGCCTAGTTAACATGTTACCTTTCACAGCCCTAATAATGTCACATAAAATATATAATATTTGTATAAATTTAAATTTTTTTCTGTGGGGAAAAGACCTTTGGAAAGAATTCATTGTAAACAGCTGAACATAAATGGATCTATGAGTCTTTACAGTTTATTTCTCAATTTCATTTTCTTTGATTGTGGATCAAACAAGATGTGAGTCTGATGTTAAACATTTTATCATAATTTATTAAATTTATCTTTGACTGGATATTTGGGCACACCCCTACTTTCCTTTATTTAAAAAAAAAAAAAGACTAAGAAGCCAAAGAGCTGTGAACAGAAAGTCACGGCGACCGCTCATTCTCTGCACCTGCCAATCTAAACGGCTCTATTACCAGTTTTATGCGTTCTTCCCTTTCGGCCTCTTGACATCAAAGCTTTCTGCCGACTAATTTGAGCCCAGTGGCGTCCGAGCAGATAAGTAGCGCCAAGCGACTCCGAGTCCAAAGGGCACAGATTTGCAGGGAGGAACGACGCGCCGCAACCCGACAGACAGTCGAGACTGAAATGAGTTTCACAAATCACAGCTGGAGAGCACAGCTGTCTAAATCCCTGGTCTTGAGGCTCGGGTGATAATGTGGGTGACGGATCACAGATGTGAGGGCTGCCTGAGGAGCTACTGGGCTCCAACCAGTACAGACAGGAAGAAGTGATGCATGAGTCTCAACATCGGTTCAACTTCAGCAGATGTTAGAGGTTCTGCTGGTCAGTAACAGGATCCGGTTGGAGGGCTGGTCAAAGTTTCAGCCAACAAGAGTTTGCAAACTGAAACGGAGGCCAGTTTAATCCTTTTTAGACAATTTAATGTTAACATAATTAGAAATTAATCCATCTTGAGAGACACGTGGCTGGTTTCTCTGCTAGAACTGGTTTTAGAAAATGTTTCTGTACTCAGTTTTCAAAAGAAAAAAAAAGTCTAATTTAAAGTGTGTGAACTTTAAATAGTTTATATCATGAAAGCACCAAGAAGGTCAAATATACTTTGTTTTAATGATCATTTTCACACCAAATGTTGGACTGTCATCAACCATTCCAATAAAATACACAGAAAAAGATGAGAAGTTCAGATATGTTTGCGACGTAGCTGAATCTGAAGGTATTCCTGTCTCAAGTTTTGCCATTGTAATTGTAACTGGTAGAATTTCTAATATATTCTATGCTTCCTGCCAAGCCTTCATCTGATAATATGCCCAGCAGACTCCTGGAGAACACTAAAACTAATCTCCTTCTGGAAGTTCCTCTTAAAGCATCTTTTCTGTTACAACGGATTGCAGTTGCCCATTTTGGTCTTATTTCTGACTGTACGTCACAGGTGGTTTCCCCAAGTCAAACCAGTTAACTGATTTATTTTCCTCTCACAGCTGCTCCCTCTGCCATGTCTCGTCCAGTTTTTATTGCTGCCAACTGCCTAGGTGTTTGATATTCAGCTGCAAAGATGAGCGAGAGCAAATGTCCTGGCAGGGAGAAGGAACGGAGAGGAGACTGCACTCGGCTCTCAGTCAGTCGTCTTTTTATCCTCGCAAAAATGTTTTAATCAAAGTAATCAGAGGTACATCTGTGGCAGCTCTGCTGATTGTCAAAATTCTAAATATAGAGACTTCAATAGTCAGAGAGCCAAAATAGCGGAGCACGCAATCAGGTCAAAAGAGTGTGTCTTGCGATGACAAAATCACAGGTGATTTAATCACTCTTAATGTTATTCCGAGCTAATAGGACGCCCTGTGTAACTGGGTTAACCGTGCCGCAGAAGCATCAGAGGAGTTTGGGAGATGTTTTTCGCTGTTCGTTTCCATCTTTATGAGATTTCTTCAACATATAACAACTTCTTTTGATGAAAAGAAGAGGTGGAGCTAATAATAGAAAGGCTTTTGATGAAAAACACACAGCCTGAGCTCAAAATAATCAGCTAACTTCATGTCATTGGATTCATAATGTTGGCAGTGGTGAAACAGTGCAAAAAGTCCCGGTGAAGTCGCTATCAATTTCAAAGTTTAGCAGGTGTGCTTGTGATCATTAAAAGACCCCACCTGGCCTCATTCATGAGGAAACCGCTGGTGAGAATACTGCGCCTGATGATGGAATGTCTTGAAACATTAATGACTTCATGATAAGAAATTTAATTTTACAAAAGAAGGCTTGAGGACATCCATGATTGTCACCAGTTTGTAACTTTGTCGTCATTGGTGGCATGGATCTGCAAACACAGTGAGGCAAAGAAAAGCAACAACAAATCCACTTTAGTTCAATAAACACATCAAACAACTATACCATTGTTTGGGACATCTGAAATATTGTTTGCCTGGAGAAGAAAAAGGCGTGTACTATTATGAGTCCTGTGGGGTGTGAGCAACGCAGCAATAACTACCATTCTTTCATGCATGTTTGAGAAATCCTTGAATCTTCCATGGCAACCTCTCAGCTGTGTAAAACACATCAGTGGACCTTGCACCGCCTTTGAGGACGCAGCTCCTCCTCTGAGGTGGAGTTTTCAAGCTTCTGTATTACAGAGCAGCCCTCCTCCATGATCCCTCCTCCCCCACTCAGCTCCTTCAGACTAGCCAGGAACAATTAGCAAACACCTGATGGATCTGCACATCTGCTGGGCTCATTATAGGAACTACTTCTAAAGCTGGTAGGGTCAATAGAGGAGCCATGTTGTAATGGCGGTTTCAGAAAGAGCAACTTTCTTAAAGAGACAGAGGCTCAACTTCAAGGCGTTAAATTATGAAGTCAGATTTCTTTTAAGTCATGTGATATAAGAGGCATTTTTATAACATCTGAAGGCAACGTAGTTATTTGATTGTGATATAAATATGGCTGGAAACACATAATGATGCCCTTTTAAATATGAAAACAATGTTGCTAAAAACTTGGTATTTTGCTCTTAGCAACATATCGCGTTAGACTGATCAGAACATGGAGTTCCACACCCATGATCCCTGCAGTGTCACTATTCAGAACAGAAGCACATCAAGACACACACACACATTTGAGTTACACAGGACTTGGTTTTGCACAGAATTACCCTCATTTTCCCATTTTTAAATTCACCAACACACAAGTGACTTTTAGTAACTCGAATGTAAAGTATAAAGATCACCCGTGTAGGAATGTGTTTATCCTGTCCGAGTTTTATTCAGCCTTGCCATCAGTCATAAGCTCACTGTTTTATGTGCCGTGTGTTTGTGTCGCTCATTTGCACAAAGCTTTGCAACAAACCCAGACTCATCTCTTCAAGTACCTCTTCTTATCAGATTTACCGTCGTTTAAAGTTTGTCCTTGGTGCTGTTGTGACAATTTGGTCTAGTCATTGTATGAATTAACTTTGAATTTCTCCGACACCACCATTAAATTACCTCATGCTTCTGTGTGTCAGCCCACACATGGACAAAGGATGTACAGCTCCAATCGATGTGATCTTCTTTGTGAGGGGAAGAACTGCTGAGATGACTGTCAAAGGTTTTTTCTTCTTTTTCTGTAGCTTTGAGTAACTGAATGCAATCTGTCCGCCACTAAACGTTAGACTGCATCACATTTTTTCTTTGGAAATGAGGCAGCATGTTTCGTTCTCTTTGACCTTTGCATGTAAGACTTTTTTTTTAATGCTGTGGAATATGAGACCTCTCCCATTTAGTGATTGTAATTGTGTTCGTCTGTAATTCATGTTCCTAAGATGGACCGTGACCTTCAAAGCAGGTGCTGTAAAGTGGATTTAAAGAGATGTTTGAACTGGCCTGATGAAAAAGACATGGTAATGATTGGATGCAGACAACAATTTCTTTGCATTTTCAGTATGCGGGAAAAAAAACTGCAGTAAAATTAGAAATGAAAATTTGTTTATGGTTTTTAGCTCCCTCAGTAGATCTGTCATCAGATTAAAGTAGTCTCTGACTGGACCCCTCCAAAAAGTTAATATTACCTTTAGTCAGAAAAAAAAGATTAAAAGATTTCTTTCAACCTAAATTTGACAGTGTGAATAACTTTGAGCCTAACTGATTTTCAAATAAAATGAAACTTTTAGCGAAGTCCTCACCTGCTCATTGCTTTCATGCAGTTTCACTTGATTCTCATCTCCTTTCAATGCTCTGTCTGGGATTTTCTCACATTAACCTTGATTTCTCTGGTAGAACTTCAGCCAGTCAGCGACCAGAAGAAGTTGTGAACAATGATTCTCTGCGCTGTTTTAGAATTGTGGTCTGTGTGTAGTTTCAGCAATGGCAGCAGAGGAAGTGAGTGTTGGTCATGCTTCTAAATATCGATTTAACGTTAACAGCCGCCTCGTTCGCATCATCACTTCTCTTTGCACTGGAGGAAGCTTTTTAGGGTTGAACTGGCTTCATGTACATCATGGACAAATGTTATCATTTGGGTAAAATTTCAAACTTCACCAGCTCTAGGAAGCAATTATTTTTCAACAGCCAAGAGCCCAGTCCCTCTGGATGAAGTGAAGGGTAAAACAAGGAGCTAGTTTTTCTCAGACTAACAGAGAACAGAAAACAAAAATAAATAACAAAACTAGACAACAAAGAACTAACTAATATGGCAAAACCTTACTATGAATAATGAATAGAGAGGAACGCCATGAATATGTAAAGATCTATAGAAGAAGAAAATAATCAAAACAAAAGCCAGAACCCAGAAACCCAAGGATTCTAACTCAGTCATTCCATTTCTTTCCTTTATTTCATTTATGGTCTAATTTGCTCTGATTTTATATAATGTGTGATAGTTTGGGGTGTTGTAGGCATCTGATGGTGACTATATGCCAATGGCGTAATGAAATCTATTTAAATTGATAAATAGTTCATTTAATTTTAATTATACCATCTGTCTAGTGTTCATTTTGCTCCCTCTTCATTTTGCTCACAAACTTTATGGTTTACCAACTGACTTACTAAAACAGCTGTTTTATTTTTGAATTTTAATTCATACATTTTAATACTTTTGTCATCAGAAAACTTGACATAAATGTGACTGAAAAGTAGTACTATCAGACTGTTTAACTGGCTAGAATATCTACAGTCCAACTCAGTGCTCCCTAACATCTCATCAATTCTACACATTGTGTGATTATTAAATACTGTTTGTTATTCAGTTCTGTAAAATCCTGTTTATGTGTGCATCTCAACATCATAAGCTGCGTTTCCATGAACTACGGAATTACACAATTCCAAAAATAAATTAATTTAAAGGGAACATGACATATTCAAAATAACAAATTTTTTGCTAAAAGGTTTTTGTGCTAGGATGAGGTGGTTTTTCAGCTTTATCGAAATGGATGTATGTTGCACAGCTGCAAAGTCTGGAAAGACTTTTTTTTATCACACAAGTCACATGATCAACAACTGGATGTTACTACTGGTGGAAAATTTGAAGAAGATGACAAGAGGTGGTAGAATTGTTTTCTTTTTTTTTTTTGGACAGTGTGCAGCTGGCTTCACCAGAGCTCTCACAGAATCACACAGTTCATAAAAAGTTGTGTGTTATTCCAACTTGTTTTCCCAATCCATAGCACTTCTGTAAAATCACAGACTACAACTTCCCCAAAACCCTGCACATGTAGCTGCTCCCATTTCTAAGGGGTTTGTTGCTCTAACGCCTGAATAAAACGCCTACGTCTCCTCTAACGCTGATATACGATGAGCGCTAGCACTATCGCTAAATTAAATCTCATGTAAATGTTTACATCTATCGCTGCCCTTATTTTTAATGACTTATCACGTGAACAGGCTTATTCACATGCGATTTTAATTTAATTTCTTATTTAATGGAAACACTACAATTGCACAATTGATTTTCTGACATTACCAGAGTACTGACAAAGACAAGATTCTCACACATTTGTAATGGAAACACAGCTCCAGTCCTCCTAGGCTCACAGCCAAGAAGGAATCAAGTAAGTCTTAAACAAATTTTTCACAGACTGAAAACTGTTCTCATTGATGGTATAATGACTGGCATTTTCTTGGGACAGATTGCAGTATAAGAAATGTATATTTTCTTCATTTGCTTTGAAAACCTTCACAGCGAATAGATTTGGAAAGAAGTAAAATAATCCTATCAATCAACACACAGTAGATTTGTCACTGTAACTAGGGTCGTATATGTCACTGCGGAAAAGCATTCAGGCATAATGTTTGCCAATTTACAACATCTATCAGTGTTTCAGAAGACATGTCTCTTAATATTGATGGATGCCTGGTTTTATTACAAATCTGCTTCTACACACAATGCTCTGTTAGGCATCTGAATGCACACATTGACTATTGTTTCAGTCTGATTCAGTGCTGTTCTGATTGGATGTTCGCATATTCCAGGCATGCGTGACCTCACGCCACTGTCCTTGGAAAGAGATGCAACCGACTTGTGTGCAATTCTCTGAGCAGGTAAAAATTGGTGGCTAAGAATACCAAAAGCAAGCAGATGAGATTATGGGTTCAAAGAAATGGCTTTTAATTAGCCAAAATATTGATGATGTGATGCATTCTTTTGCACAAGGGGAGAATAATATGTTTTTCTTTCTTTGGTTTTACAGTTTTTCTTCTCCAACAGCAGCTTCCGTCTCCCAGTCCCATTCCAACGTGACGCGTTTTTTTGTTTAGAAATTCTCAGAAAAATTGCTCACATTCCTCTGAATCATTACAACTAGGAAAGCTTTAATAATGCGTAGTGTTTTTTAGCTGTTCTCATTGTGTAGCCCCCCTACAGCAACACATAATGTTCTGCTCGCTCTCTTTTATTTCTGTACACCACCATCTACACCGCTTTCGGGCCTCCATATGAAACATCCCACTTATCTTATGTAATATCATTTTCTGGGGGAATACTGGAAGTTTCCATCCACACACACACAAGTGTTTCACTCCATTAAAATCCATATGAGAGATGGCCATCCAACACCCACCAGTTCAGCATCTGTTAAAAGTAAAATCAATGATTAAATAAAATACAGTATGAGAGTCTATTACTCATACTGTAATTTCAGTGTAGTCTCTGTGATTGTTAGTCACTTATATTTCTTATATACAATGTGTTATTTCGTACTTGGTCAGTAAAGGATTGTGAGTCACAAGCATGTAGGAGTTTTATGTTTTTCAGAAGTGCAACAAATGTGGAATGAGCTTTAAGATTTTTTTCTGAGATTCGCCTGACAGCAAAAACGTGTTTCTTTTTTTTTTTTTTTTTTTTTTTTTTTTTAAAGACTGTTACGTACCCAACAGTGGCTACTTCCTTGTTGCAGGGGTCTATATCCATTCTGAAGCTAGCTTCTGGTTTGATTAATGGTAGACCGGCACATTATCGTTAGCTTTGGACAGGCTTGGGTTAGGTTAGGGCTAGTATTGTACAGTCCTGTAATACCTTTACTTAATGTCATTAAAATATGTGATTATTATAAAAATAAAGGTAATTTTTTCTTATTGTCCGTGATGACTTCACCAGATTTACGTTGGCAGCATAAATAAAAGTCCCCTGAGTCCAATACACAATTCTGTACTGAAGATCGGTTTTGCTAATCGAATATCAGTTTCTCCATAGAAAAGTTCAAGGTTGGCATAACTGAGTAAAAAATAACAAAAAAACAAACAAACAAACAAACAAACAAACAAATTATCTTACTTGTGGATGTAAAACTAATCCTGTGTGAATAAGTTCCAATGTAGTGGATTTACTATCATTAGATTATTTATTATTTGAGGTTTTGCTAAGTATTATGGTGAATATCTTCAGCAAGTTCTAGAGACCTCCTCTAAAAGCAACTATAGCTTCCTATTTTAATGATTTAAACCCTGACTATACCTTAATGACTATGCATTAATGTGCACAGTGGAACCGACTTAGAACTACTGCAAAAGCCAACAGCTACAGTATTCCTTATTGCTGCTCTTCACAGTTACATCCAATCTGGATGTAATTCATTTTCAGGACCAAGGAAAATAAATGTCATTTTTCTTGGCACTCCTGGATTGGCTGATTTGCAAACACTAACCAGTAGCTCATCAAGTAACACATCAGTTTGGAGAACAAAATGTTAACTCACAACCTAAAATATTTCATCTGCTAATAGTTTCCATTATCATTGTTCACTTCACCTGTCAATGCTTAAGGCGTTACGCCTTAATGGTGAATTTATACCAGATGACTAAGATTAAGGTTGAAATTAAAGCTAAATGTAACAACTTTTAAGTTGCACTGTATGGAGTGTGAATTTAAAGGATGGTGAGAGACAAAAATATTAAAATCTGGACTGTTTAATTTTTCTTCTTCCCTATCTGTTGGTTAACAGATTTTATTTCTAGCTGGTCAAATATGAGTGAATAAATCTGTGATGTCGGAGGTGAATTAAAAGCAGGGCCCGTGACATACCCTTCAGATAAAGGTCACTGGTCTCTAATTACCTTTGAGGTCTCCTAACGAGATCTGAGGAACGTGTGAGCATCACCAGTTGAATCACAGATTTACAGACCTCTATCCATCACCCACTCTACTTAATAACCATGACAACTTAAAAAAACAGATTACCAGTCCTGCAGTTATGACAGTAATAGCAGATAGACCTCAAGCTTTAGAATCCCCCTACATTATAATCAGGATAATCATCTATATGCATGTTGTAAATGTAGCCTGAAAAAAAGTAATCCAAAAAATAAATTATTAAAGACTGCATGAGGACATTTTATAAATTAGGAATCAATTCATGCATGAATCATGATGACCTCACTCACTTTTTTCTGTTTTCCATCATCATTTTTTTATGTATATAGGTGCACAATGCATTTTGATTTAAAATATGTTTGTGTATAATAACTAGTGGTGAAACTCGAGTAAAAATTATTGAATCAAGGTAATTAATTATTTGCAATTAATCATGTTTTAATCATGTTTATGTATTTGTCACATATTGACAAAATAGACAACATTCCTGGTTCAAAAGCATTTTTGCTGCTAAATTATTGAATAAATAGACACATAAACTCAACAACAAAATATTAACTGTTTTAAGTTGTTGTTTTTAACCATGAGATTGGTGCAAAGTGTTATTTGTATGTTAACACTTTGAATGCCAGTCCAATAATAGCACTCTATATGTGTATTAAATACAAAAATACACAAAAAAAATAACATAACATATTTTTAGTCTGCTCTCTGAACATGATTATATGTCATTATCTCTACATCCCTTAGTTTACTTTTTATCTTCATTATTCAGAACTCACTTATTTTCCCCAGGTGAACTGTTATCACAAAAAACACAAATATTGTTCATAGGAAACAAACAAACAAACTTTTCAATACATATATGTACAAACTCATGTAAGACATAGACAGATATAACATGCACATTTTGTACATTTTCAGTCATTCTAAAAAGAAAGTTATCTTGAAATATGCTCAGTTGCATATTTCTTTGAGTCTGAGTATGCCATTTCAATAACACTTGAATTTCCCCACTAAGGGACAATAGAGGTTATTTTTATGTCCTATTTTGTAGCTGTAAAAGTTCTTCATATGAAGAATGCCTTCATCTTAGAATCAGAATAATAATTAAAAAGGGCAAAAGGAGCAGTATGTACATGTATGTGTGTGTGTACAGTAAATTTTTATGTAAAGAATAAAGGAAGGCAGGTTATTTTGATCTACAGGAAACTAGCTGACCACTCAGGCTATCAGACAGCCTGTGGGTAGAAACCACTTCACTGGCTGCTAATTTTTGTAAATAGCGCTCTGTAGCGCTGACCTGAAGGTAGAAGTCTAAACAGATAAATCGCATAAAACCACTGAACATCCTTTACTTCTCTACAAACCCAAAAAGATAATGGCTAAATGCCAAACTTGAAAAACAGTCAACACCTTGTGAAAATCCACTTAAATGTTTATATCTAGCACAAAAAAGCTGAAGGCTCAGTCAGTTGTGTGATGAGAAATCTAAGCCCAGAGTTGTAAATATCAACACAGTCCTGGGACTGGAAGGTTCAGCTACACAACATTTCCAAATGTCAGATGTTTTACTTTGTAGAAGAGTGAAAGAAAAACATAAACACTGACATTGGTGTAATTGATGTCAAATCTTTTTCAGAGAAATTTAAGGGAAAAAATGAAGAATCATTAGATATGTGGTGTTCAGCTTTGGAAAATCTGATTGAAGACACTTGGTTACATCGCACTGATTGTCCTGATTATTTGGTCTTTAGTTCAATCCACATTTTTCTTGTTCAACAGTTTGTTTCATTCTTGTATTCATGCAAATACATTGGGTTGACTGGGAATGTTTTAAGTGTGCCAAAATGAAATGAAACATTTGAATCTGGACAAATGGAACTAAAAATTCTAATTTCATTGCACTACAAGTTAAATTCTAGCTAAATATTAGATTAGAATAAAATAGAAATAACCTTAATTATCTTACAGTGGATAACTTCAGGTGTCAAAACATAGATCCACACTAAAGATCAAACAGTGTTCAAAATATAAAAATTAATAACAATAATAATAATACACTATAACAGGGGTGATCAAGTCCAATCCTCCATCCTGTAACTTTTAGATGCATCCTCACTCCAACAGACCAGGATCAGCTCTGAACAGACCTGCTAATGAGCCATTCATTTGATTCAGGTGTGTTGGAGCAGGGAAGCATCTGAAAGCTGCAGGATAGCAGCTCTGGAGGACTGGACTTGAGCATCCCTGCCGTAAGATATACTACACTGACTTTTTGTATATTTTAAATCTTGTGCTGCTACGAGAAGTGCCTTGGAATCCCCTCAGGAGTAGTTGCTAGGAGAGTGTTGCTAGGGAGAAAGATGTCTGGGTTTCCCGCCTCGACTTGTCTCCACAACCTGACCTCACATGAATGGATAAGCATGAATGTTTTGACAGAGGAATGGATTTTTCAAGTACCAGAACAAAAATCCACAGCAGATTCTGGACCATTTCAGTCTTCAGTTTTGTTTCTTCCATCTAGAACAAAGCTGACTGAAAACAAAGTGGTGCATTATGGCTTAAGATTTTTTTTTTCTCTTTTCTACTTTTATGCAGTAAAAAGTAAGTTCTGATATTTATGAGAGTCATAGTCACAGTTTTTGTTCAACCAGTTTCCTGTTATACTTAAATTCTTTACTTCTTAATTTCATTTTCTATCTTTGTAAAAATGTAAAGAGTTAACCTTATAAATTTAAATTACATTGGAAATCAAACAAAAAACAGTGAACGACGACTCATTTATTGCAAAAAATAGAAATGTGGTTGACATTTCACTATTGAGCATTCAGGCAATTAAATAAGTTGTTGAGTTACTACTTACTTAAAAATGTCAGCTATATTGTATTACTATAAAATTTCACAACTTAAACCAATTGTGGGAATTCCAGTGGGGGAAAAAAACAGTCTGCTGCAGTAAATTTCCTTCGATTCGATACGGCAGAGTTGCCATGGCCTTTTCTCCAGGGTTCAAGAATTAGGTTTCTGGCCTACTTTGCCTTATCTCTCCCCTGACAGCTAATCACTAGATTAGGTGGGATGTGACCACCCTCACTTACCTAATTGCTATGTGAGGGGTGTGTTTTAGAAAGATTCCTGACAGCCAGCGTCCTTAGAAGTGCACTCTTACTTCAGAAGAAATCTGCCTCCGCTTCACATCTTAACTTGGATTTCCAAAAGGCTTCCATTTGTTACCAGCCGTCTATCCAGGCCTAACTTTTGTTTTTCTTTTGCCTGACTTATGGCGAGTTCTGGAGTATTCAGACTTTTGCCAAGCTGTTTTAATATCCCTCTTTTCATAGACCATATAATTATGCAATTTGACATTTGGAAAATAAATTTACTTAATAGAAACACTAAACAATTTAGAAAAAAATTAACTGTTGATAAAAAAGTTTTGGCGGTAGGATGAGGTGGTTTCCTTGGCTGTATTAAAATGTATTTATTTCAAAAAGGTGCGATGGAAACACTTTTTTGCATCAAGATGAAGATGACAGGAAGTGGCGGGTGGATGATGGTATGTTTTTTTTTTTTAATGACTGATCACCTGAACCAACTTATTTATGTCTAAAAAGCATGAAAGCAGAGATCCATCCTGCTACTGGTGTTGTAATGGTGTCAAGGATATTTTCTGGGCTCACTTTGGGTCAAGTGAGGAACATTTAAGTTCCACTCACTCCATTAATGTTGTCGGTGTCAAATCTTTTCTGATCACACTGTAGCGGTCTACTGATGTCTGCTCAATCCATTACAGTACTTTGTATTGGGACTTGATGGAACAAGACACTCAGAGATTCAAAGTCACTGAACTGAGGTACAAAGAACTGAGGCAGTTCTGGAGACAAAAGGTCCAACACAGTCTGCCTAATAAAGATGGCAGACTGCTGCTGTCAAGCTTGGCCGTCAACACTGGAATGACATTAAGATGTTCTGCCTGGGGCTGTGTGATGACACAGTTGCTGCCACTGTTGCCTTGGAGCAAGAAGGTTCTGAGTTTTCAGATTCTGGCCTGGAGTTTTTCTGAGTGCAGTTTGCATGGATTCACTCACATACCTCATATTACTGCTCTACCTACAGTCCAAAATGCATAGTAGGTTATATGGTTCTTCTAAATTGCCCTTCAGTGTGTGTGTGTGTGTGTGTGCATGTGCGTGTACTAGCATAGCTGTTCTTCCTGTAAGAGGCTGTATCCCACCTCTCATCCAATGATTCCTGGCTAGACTTCTTTTATTTGTATTTTAGAATCTTGTTCAGAAATGTATTTCATTTTAAAAAGCTGCACCTGCATTGATGCATGAGTTGGTTTCCAGTGTATCTGTTTAGTAATTATCTTTCTGTGAAATGGCATTTGAGCTTTAGCTAAATTTATTATGCATGGAAGCTGTAGAGTTAATCTACAGGAAAATCTGATGGGAGGCCCTGCTGTCTTACCTTGAGGCCCTGGGTTTTATTGCACTACTGCTCCCTTCCTCTCTGCCTTGATTAGAATATAAATAAAATTCAAATGTATTCGCATCCTACACAGTAAAAACTGCTGGGTTAAAAATAACCCAATACGTAACCCAGCGCTGGGTCAAATATGGACCGACCCAACGCTGGGTTGTTTTAACCCAACTGGGTTGGGTTGAGGGTTTGACCCAGCACATTGGGTCATGGCAACTAACCAAACATTGGGTTAAATTGACTTGTTTAAATTGGTTAAACTGACCCAAAATTGGGTTGAAATTCATAACCCAACACAAGGGTTATTATACCACTATAGTTGGGTTAAAAAAAATTATTTTAAATTTCACTATATAAAAACAGGATTAAAAGACATATGAATTTAAAGCTTCTTTTATTTCCACATGATACATATATAGAGCCAGCAATTTCATTTACAAAAGTTACAAAACATAAGTAGTTAAATCACTTCAATTCATTTGGCTACAACTCCAGAAGTATCTGTTACTCCATATTAGAAAACATTTAATGAAAAAAAGTGTTTTAAAGCAAACTACAAGTAAACCTTTCAGCCATTAAACAAGGAGCATTTTTAACGACTTAGCATTTTGCCTGTCTCCCTGCATGAGGACATACAAGTTGTCACATTTTGTAGATGCACCACCAGGTTTGTCCCAACCTGATGGAGAGAGAAGACAGAAAAAAACAGGCCATTAGTGATGAACTTATATAAACAGCAAACAATGTGAGCATGATTCAGAGATGAATGTTGACTTACAGGCTGGATATCAATGAAAACATCTGAACTTCCAGGTTGATGGATCTGAAACTCTTCTCCCAAATGTGTAAGTAGGGAGGAGCACTGGCAGCAGCTGCAGGGCTACATCATCTTGTCTGCATGGCAAACATAAGCTTGTGTTAAAATGTTAAATGTTAACAGTTTATAAACATCTCTTGAGCTTCAATACCTTAAGGGAGAAAATTCATGTTGTTGAGAAGACGGCCGCTCCTTTCTCTTCTTGGCCATACAAAAGATCTTCGTTGAGAACAAGAGAGAGAAGCACAAAAACAGGCCTTTAGTGAATTTAAAGGTAAAGGGCTACATTCTCAAAAACTAATTTCTGACTGATTCTAGTTTAACACAAAACCTCACTATTGAATGTGATGCACTTAAACAATCTGAGCATTATTCAGAGATGAAGGTTGACTTACAGGCTGGATATCAATGAAAACATCTGAATTTCCAGGTTGATGGATCTGAAACTTCTCCCAAATTAGTAAGGTGGAGCAGGAAAGGGTACTGGCAGCAGCTGCAGGACTACATCACCTTCTGTATCAAACATAAGTTAGTGTTAAAATGTTACAGTAACTAAAAAGCATGACAGCATTTTAGAGAACATTTCTTCTGAGCTTCAATACCTTGAGGGAGCAGACTCATGTTCCTGGTCATGCAGAAGGTCTTCGTTGAGAACAATGAGTTTGGGTTTCGCTTAATTCTCCTGAAGATCCTGGATGTAAAATTACAAAATCTATCAGAAAAGACAAAATCACAAATCAAACTTTAAGAATGACTGAATTAAATCTTATAGCTGTCTCCACTGCAAATAACTTGTAATTAGCCAGCAATTTCAAATGCTCAGAGTAATTTTATGTTCCTAAAAATAAATATAGCACTTAATAAAATAAAATGACATATAATTTAATTTAGAAGTAAAACTTAACACAAACTTAGTGCTGAATAACTTTCAGCACCAACTTTAAATAAATGTATTTGTAATTAATACCGTGTTTCCCCGATAGTATTACGTATTGTCTTACGTATTGTAAGACGTATCGGGGGTTTCAGGGGGTTCGGCTAATATAAGCCGTACCCCGAAAGTAAGACATATGTCTTACTTTTCGGGGAAACACCTCTCATCTAGCTGCGCGCCGCCTCCTGCCCACGTCCGCACCGTCCCCCTCTCCATACGTCACCGCGTCTGCCACCTCCCTCTGATCTTAATGAGCGCCGCCTCCTGCCCACTTCCGCGTTTTATGGTTAAAACAAAAAATTCGACAATTTTTTTCCAATATAAGACATGCCCCGAAAGTAAGACATAGTGGGGCTTTTGGGGATAAAAAGAAAGTAAGACACTGTCTTACTTTCGGGGAAACACGGTAGTAACAATAATAATAAAATGAGCAAACATTAACATTAGATATTGTCTTAGTTTTGCTTTTAATTCGTTGCCTAAAACCAGCGGGAGTTTGAAAGCAATGTGCCGGGAGACGGTCGTTCTCTCTCGGCTTAACGAGCCGCTCCGCCCGGTCAACTGACAGAGAGGGCGAGACGAGCCGGCGGCTGGAGGGGAGCGATAAGTCTGAACACGTCCGAGCATGTTTGTAATTAAGCTATATGTTAATAAACCGAGCGCATAATTCAGGTTTACACAACTAATTTATCGCCTAATAACTTTGCAAAAGTTATTTTATTTTCAAAAAGCATAATATACCCACATTATTAAAGCTCTGCTCGCTCTCCTCCGCCATGACTGCTGGTGTTCGAACACGTAGCCTCAGCCCGCTGAGGATGCGCGCGCATATTGCAAAAATCAGGGGACAAACCGTCAACTACCTTTTCTTTTAAAACTAAATCGATTTTTAAAAAATTGACTATGTTAAGTTACGAACAAATATGATTGAGGTTATATTAAAAACTGAATTTAATTTACTTGACAAATTGTGCCCTTCCCCTTCATCTATTTTTTCCCCAACATCCGTGTTGTAGCAACACCGAAGCTCTTTGTCAGAGGAACCTACCGTAATAAACATTTTAAATAACCATAAAAATAAATATCAAACATGTTTGAAATAAATTCAATTTATGTATAAAATTCTATTAACGTTGAAACTTTATCTTCTTTTTACTTACCATGTCTTATTTTAAAGTAGAGGAGAAGTCCGATATGCAACGTTCACAGTCATGTTGAAAATGGAGGCTTGTGAAGAGGGGCGTGGCTTCTTCCAAGTTTCATCTTTAACCCAACCGTTTGGGTAAATCTACCCACCCAACTCCTGGCCCAACAGAAGTGTGCAAGATGTAGACTTCCGATAAATTTCTGACCCAACTCATGAGTTATGAATTTTGACCCAATATTTGGTCAAACTAACCCAACCTATGACCCAACAGCTTCAACCCAGAAATTGGGTTATGAAAATAACCCAGCATTTTTTATTGTGTACAAACAAATACATCCCTGTAAAATTATTGGCAACTCTTATTCTATTTTTATTGAAGGTGGACAAAGAGAAAACCTTTGCATTCTGAGGAAGAAATGAATTGACCCTGTAACATAATAAAAATGTTAATACATAACAATAGTTCCACTAAGGACTGGTTAAGAACCTCATGGGTTAACTGCCACCCAAGAAAAACACCTTCATACACTTCAATGTATGAAGGTGACTCCGGTATCCTCATGACAATTTGGGGTTTTGACATGCTATGATGTGTCTTCAAATGTTTTATCTTCTCATAGTTGACATTTGGACTTGTCTATACTGTTGTCTCAGAGAGGCATATGGCTACAGAAAGCATCTAACTACAGGTTTCTCAGCTAAGGGGGCCAGACTGCCTGTCCAGGCCCAGGTTGTCCAAATGTCTTCATGTTTTCTTCTCTTTTATTCAATTGGTGAAACAAGGTTGGTTGTTCTAATTATTCCAGCTAAGCCACATTATTTTGTCAGGGATAAAAACAAAATGTATTTGACACAAATATGTAAAGCTTTTTTTATTGCAGAATGCAAAATGCTATTAAGTTGGGGAACTACATTAGAACTTTTTATGATTTATGGTCCATTCAGAATGAGTCATATTTACTTTTTGTATACCCATGCTGCATACAGTGTTCCTGGGTTTAGAGGGACAGGGAATTGACTTGTCGCTTAGCTGCCATGTAGCTGAGCAGCTCTGCTCCTTCCTTTTTCTGTCACTTCCCATAAAGTGCGCAGTCAGTCAGGTCCTCTAGACCTTAACTCAAATGAATCGGAGTTTTCCTTCAGCCTCTACCGCCCCAAACTCTTGATGCACCATGCTCTTACATTTTGTGGTTTTATTTTAGAGGATAGGAAATTGACAGGCTACACCTTCCATTTGTTTTTACTTATCTTCCCCTTTGTTCAATTAAAATGTGAACATGCAAGTCACGAACTGATTAGCCTGTACTAATCAGATTTACAAAACCAATTTAATCTGCAGCTTCCCGCATGGTTACTTTGTCACCAATGTGACAAAGAAAAGATTTTCTTGTGAAAGCACCGACCAAAAAGATCCACTGCCTGCCCCCCTTATCTTTCTTATTGCACCTCTCTTAATTGCTCATTAGGACAGTAAAATTTGGTTTTAATCACTTTCTAATTTAGACGATCAAAAGTTCATTAGAGCTAATGTCCAAACTTCAAACGGGCACAAAGTGGCTGATGGTGTCTAGACACAAATGACATTACTTGGCCAGGATGAATGCACATCACATTAAAGCTTTTAATGAATGTTTTTTTTTTGTTTTGTTTGTTTAAGCTCTTCACTTAGATGTTTTACATCGTGCATAAACTTTAGCAAAAAAAAAAAAAAAGTAAGCAAATTTCTTTTCATTATATTTTGCTAGAATAGTGCTTCCTGGCAGTGGTGGGTACTGCAAATTGAAAAGTTAGTTGCACTAATCCTAAAGTGCTACAATGACATGGTATTTAGTGGAAGTTAATGCTAAAGCGCTAATTTCAACCCAAATTAAATCTGCCCCTGAAACAGTACAAACCTCAAGCACCAATGATGTTTTGAGATGATAATTTACATGTCTTATAATGTCTGTAAATGTTCATATCTGGTTCTCTACTGTTTGTGTTAGATTTTTTTTCCCTCTGTTTCTTGTCTGAAATAAAGTTCTTGAGGGAAAAAAGTGCGGTTTTGAATTTTCTACTGAAAGTCTACAAAACTGAAAAGTAAATTAGCGCTTTAGAATGTATCTGAAAAAAAAATGAATTTAGGGAGCGCTATGTATGCTAACCGTTTCACAAGTTAGCAAATGCGCTAATCAAAATAAATAGCTCCATTGTTACCAGTGTTAGTGAAAGTGAGCCCACCACTGCTTATTTGTTATAAATCTTAGAACCTTTGAAAGTTGTTTTATTTTATTGTCAATAAGGGATTTCAACTTGAATCACATAAGAGCCTTAGCAGGACTTGGTAAAAGTCGATAGCATTTGATTCAGCTGTACCAGAAGCTCAAACAAGAGTCAAAAGCAGAATGAGCTTTTTAATGTTGACAGATTTTTTTCATGACAATAACCTGAGTACTGACCCATGCTTCTCAATCCACAAATGCAATTTCCATAGAGATGTGGTGAAGGGGAAATAAACCGACTTTCAGACATAAAAGATTCATTAGCGCTTAACATTGTTATTTAAGACAAAGCAAAGCAAAAAGAAAGAAAGAGCAGGTACTAATGCTCTTCCTTTTTCATTTAGTTTACATCCTGATCATGTTTTCATTTTGTCCAAATGGTTCCCTTTTATTTTTGAAGTTATTCAAATTATTAGGTAGCAGCATATCTGTGAAGAAGTCTTATTAATTCTGCTCTGTTCTGCTGGTTTGCCAGAAGTTTAATAATTTAGGATCCAGTATGTTCTCATATTTACCACAAATAGGAGGAGGTAGGAGGTAAGAAAACTAATTTCCTTAAAGGGTGCTGGTTTGGGTTTTAATAAAGAATTGTTTACTCACCTCCAGCAACAACGAAGGTAATGAAATTGGAATTGAGAGCCAATGTTTTGATATCTGCCAGGTGCTGCAGGTGCCAACATACAGAAACCAAATGGGCTTTTTTGCTACAGCTGGAACTGTTTTTATTTTAATCCCCATTTTCACCTCTCTCTTCTTTCTGCTTCTCTTCCAGTGGTTGTGCTATATGTGCAAGGTGTGGGAACCAAAGAGTGGAGGGAGGTAAGTTGAGAAACCTAACATTAATATCTAATATCAGAGAATGCTTTCTGTGTATAAATGATGTAAGGGAGATGGGTTACTAGTCCAGAAGTTGCATCTTAAACTGACAGCTTTCCAACTTTGGGCAAAACAAGCAACAAATTCCTGTAATACCTGGCCCATTCTGGTGAGGTAAAAGGTTGACAAATCCCAAATAAAAAGGACCTGCTGATTTTATTGTGCTACACCAAATTAACTGCTGTCATGACTGAAGGGAAGAAGAAAGATAATAATTGTATTGCCCTCACAAATAAACTCATAGCCATTTGAAGCCAGACTTTTTTTTTTAATCAGGATCATGTTCGATCGATTTATCTCGGCTTCTGTGAGTTTCTTCATGCTCTTATGTGTCACGCATTTTTATGTTTAGGCTAAGTTTTGATTTTTCTTAGCCATCTGAAATCCAACTTTGACCACATTGTGTTATTGAAGGCACTGAGGGTTTTTTTGGTTGTTGTTTTTTGTTTTTTTTACTGCTGATCCACTCCCCATGACTTTCTATTCCACTTCGAAGGTCCTAATCAGAAACCCGGTACAAACTGTGCCACAATTAGTGGAGTAAACAACTTGTCACCAGCTGTACACACTATGATACTCTACTTTGGCAAATGCTGTACAATTAGAGGTCCAAGCTTGTGGAGACAAAGGCTGCATCCAATGGAGCATGGAACTCTGTTCAAATAAATAAGTAGATGGATAAATAAAGAAGTTGGTTTTTCTGAGAGCAAAATTTTTTGTTTTATGAATTTAAATATGTGTAAGCCATACTGGAAACAACCTTGCACCTTTCTTGTATGCTTTATCACACGTATGCCTAATTTTCTGCATTATTGCAAAAATTACAAAATCTGATCAGATCTCCAACTTGAATGTACTCTTTTAATATTCTGGAAATTTGCATATCTTCCGTAAAGATGAAACCAGAGTGAAGACGGGTGACCATGAACAATCAGAAAGTGTTGCACAAAGTATCATTGCCTCAACAGGTAACTGGATGAAATTGATCCATTGAAAACATAACTCTAAAGCAGTGTACTGGATTAGGAAACATCAAAAATTTATGTAAAAGATTTTAGCTTCAGGTAATTCCCTAAAGCTAAATTTTCAATATCAGAGCAAATACTCAAAGTTATACCTTTTGAACAACTTAACTCTGATCTGTGAAGGGTAATATTTTTAGGATAATACCTTTAAAGAACCATGAACATTTGATGCAGAATAAATCATCTTATATACTTACTTATACTGTCTGGTCGTCAATACGACAGATGGGACAGAAGACAGAAGCAAATATCTCTCATTAAAGGGTTTTCAAAGCAATGTGAAACTTCTACACTCATCCTTCTGAAGTTTGTTTGTACTACTCATGTTTATTTGCATTGAATATTTCTTGTGTTGTGGTGACGTAAAGGACAAATGAACTACCTAATCCACTTTGGTGATTTTTTGTTTTTGATATTAACTCATTACTAAATGAATACAGAGCTTCCCCCAGTGTATCATGAGCCTGGCGGGCCACCAAGCTTTACTTGTCCACCCACCAGACTAAGCCTTGTTTGCTTAATTAGAATAGAGTTTTTTATACATCAGTATCGGCCAATTAAGTCAGATTTATGGTTGATGCATTGAGCTAGACATGAGCGGTACTGTCCCCCACCGGGCCCTTGGTCTCGCACCCTATTATGAATTTTTGTAACTTTTAAAATTTTTTGACACAAGATAATGGCAAACATATGTATTTATACAACTTAATTTCAACTAGCTATTTATCACTTGGACGGTATCTTTTTCTACTAGTCTGTACACAGTTTGGCATTGGTTGTCAGTATAACAATTAATCTGACATCTGACATTGACAACAATAACCATCAATCATTGATGTACAATAAAGGGAGTCAAACCTGAAGTAGACAATTCATGGGTAAAAAAAAAAAAAAAAAAAGAATATTGTATTGGTTGTCACAACTCACAAACTTGGGTCTTATATTTGTCACCATTATTTCTTCACCTTCCCTTCAGCAACACTGCGGTTTGTTTACAGTGTAATGTTCCAGTATGCCTCGCCATTTTTTATTGTTGCAGCTGCTGGTACATCAGAACTCATGACACATAAAGCAGCGGCGTTTGGTGCTCTGTGAATAGAATTGGCTTGTTTTCCCCAGTCATCACATAATTTGATCTCTGCATAATTATTCGGAGTCTGGGTTTTATTGGTGATCTACAATTGACACATAGTACAGTCTTTCGATTCTAAACTAATGCCAGATTTCCATACACAACCTGCCACTGCTTTCACCTAGGGTTTTATCGCTCCGGGCGTTTTTGTGGATACAGCCAACAACTCGACATGTTTCAGCTCGGGACCGTTCTGGTCTCCAACCACACCGTTTGTTTGCTGCAGGGGGTTCTGCTGGAGCAAATCCCTCTCCCTCACAGCGCTCTGTGGCAGGTGCTTTATGATGCTGTTTCTTTCCAGTTTCCTCTCTGGTAGTCAGCAGTTCTTTATGTGCTTACAGCCCCTCGCCCCACATCCCCCCCACTCACTCTCATTTCTCAAACTTTTCCTTGTCAAGTTTTGTGCAAAGGATTGGAAAAATTCTTAGAGTAGGGGATGATGTTAGTCAACCTGAGTCAAACCTGAAGCAAGATGTTTGCTTTGACCCTGTAAGTAAGATGTTGAACTTAACAGCATCTTTAAAAAAGCACCATTGACCACTGCGTTTTCAAACAGTGGCTGCATTTACATTACAAATGTGCACAAGTCTTTGGCAGTATTCCGCTAATGTCAAAAAATCACAATTTTGCAATTGCAGTGTTTCCATTAAATTAGAAATGCACTTAAAATCATACGTGAATAAGTTGATACACGCGAAAACATGCCTCACCATCAGACTGCGTCTGCTTCCTGATGTCTTTTTCTCCATAGTTTTGCACCAGTAGTAACATCCTGTTGTTGACAACGCGACTCGTGATGCCATAGAAATGTTACCAATGCAGTTTTGAGAAACAAACAAGTTTTGATACGGATTAAAAAAAAAACAGCCTCAACCTAGTGGCAAAACCTTTTATAGATAAATGTGTTTTTTGAAATTATTGTGTTTCTATTGAGCGGATTTAGTTTTGAAATGTCAAACTGCCCAATTAGATGGCCAATGGAAACAAAATCTGCTGATAAGTTAATACTTTACAAGGAAAGCTGATGCTTCACCTTTCAAATGTTTTTGTTTTTTTTCCAATGGCTATAGCATTACCTTAAAAAATAATGCTGTTTTAGAGATTTAAAGATTTATTCTGGGAAAAGTATTGGGCAACAAAGTTGATCTGCAGGAATCCACCACAATACTGCTTTAAAATATATATATTTAATGGCTCTTATTCACAACAATTTGCAAAAGAGAATTAGAATCACTGGAAAATAAAAGTATTCTCAGAAGTCTCAGTTCTCGGCAGAGGGATGCAGTGAGGGTCTTAAGGTTTGGAGTCAAACCACAAACAGCTGTGTTGAGGACTAATTACTTGTGTGTGGGGGACCTGCTTTACCTCTATGCCACCCCACACACTGCTGCTTTTACTTGCTGATGTTCTGTCCTTGCATAACAGAATCCTTTCACTTCAGCTGCTGTGTTTTTGTTCTTGGCTGGCTCCATAGCAACGTCTCTCAACCCATAACTTTTTCCTCAGCGTTAAGACTTGTGATCAGGACTTTATTTACAAAGGACAGTTGACCGTGACTTCCCACAATCAAATGGTTATAAGAAGATGGTAAAAAAAATAAAAAATAAAAATCTGAAATTGGTTTGAAATTCTTAGAAAAATCTGGTACCTCATAGAACTAATTTCTAAGGCATTGTTTAAAGCAGAACGCTGTCTGTGTTTTTGGAAGCTTATTGGGGAAAAGCTCCACATTTAGAGTTTAGATGAGAAAGCCAAGGCACCTTGAATCTGCTGTAGTTTTCATGCCAGGGCACTAGAAGGTGCTGTGATTTTAGTATATTGTCAAATCACGTGTGCTTTGTTCCCTCAGGGTTCAATTCTAGGACCGCTATAGAAGTTGTGCGGTGAAGCGACAATTGCTTGTCGGTCTCAAACTAATTTGGACATCATATTTTGAGCTCGTATATGTAGATGTAGAAAAAGTTTCAACTTTTGTTGATACTGTCGCATTCTGTTTGTTTTACCCTGTGTGGCAGACAATCTTCACTTTTTGCTGTCGTTTGTTGCTTCCTGGTTGCAAACTGGACGTCTTTCTTTAGAAAACCTCTTTAAGTTGTGAATCTCCAATGATTTAAACTTCCCTTTTCTACAAAATAAAACAAGCAAAAACTGATTTCTTAAATAATCAGAATTACTGTATGTTTAGGTTATTGCTATAAATAAATAAAATCTTAGAAATATTATGACCTGAGAGTACTTTTGAATTGACAGTTTTGACACGCATAACAAAACGTGTGGACGGCACTGCCATAAGACTTCCTGCTGAAACAAAATGGTGTCTGAACTAACATTAGCCATTTTATTTTTTTACTTTGTTTTGAGAAATTTCACCAGGTATATTTCTGGTTAGACTGGATGTTAGCTGCATAGTATACCAAAAGCTAATAGTCAATTACAACAAATTTCCACTCACCCAGTGGCAGTTATAAAGTACATTAGTGTGTTATATTAGTTGAATTTATTTAAGGGATATTTATGTGAGTCATAATTACTTTTCTCTTGTAATGTAGGTGGGGGCAATCAGCTCTATCAGCAAATGCTGTTTAGCAATGTGTGTAAGCAAATGTTTTGGGAAAAGATGAACTGACTTGCCCATGCTCCAGGGCCATTCATCAGCAAGTATGTTTCTGTCAAATCACACCCACTAACTCTTGAAAGCTCTCTACAAGGACGACTCTGAACGCACTCTACCACTGAACGCCATGCAGGTCTTACTGCTGTCGACACATGCTTCGGTTTTAAGCTTTTATCTTTTATGTTTATGTAACAGTTCCTTTAGCTTAAGCTCAAACTTTTCCATTTAGTAAATGTGACAGGCTTCCGTGAGAACCTCAGTTGAATTTTAATAGAGACCATATAATCATTTCATAGAATCTTTTCATGATAGATAGAAGATGTCTCTTCTGCACACATCAATACGACACCCTCAACAAGAAAATCCTTAAATTATATTTTATTTGGAATAAATCTTTTCATAAAATATTAGAGAAAAACATTAAAGCTTTATTTTTTGTGACATGTGTTATCAAATTTGGCACAAAGATATTTTTAAGCTTACTTTTATTCAAAGTTATAATTTAAAAAAAATAATGAAGTACCTGAAATATTAAGGTTTAGAAAACTGTAGAACAGATTTATATTTGGTGTTCAGTTTTGGGATAAGCAATAAATCAACTTTGTTCATATCACCAGTTATTAGGTTAAGGGACGATTAATTTTTCATACAAGGTCAGACTGGTTAGAGGAGCTTTTTTTCTCCTAATGAATAAAATTCTCAATCAACCATGTTAAATGGTATAGAAGATTAAGTTCTGTGATGTTGGCAAAAGAGGGTAATAAAAAGTAATTACCAACAATGCCAATAATTGCTCCATTCATAATCTCTTTAAAAAAGAGACTTTATAAAATTTTTAGTAACAATGCTAACATTTGAATTTTTTGCCGTTAAATCTTTGACAATTTGCCAAATGTGCCACTAATAATGTTTAGCATTGCAGTATTCAGTGAGTGAATAAAAAAGAATACTAAACATTGAGAGCATATTTGAAAAGAAATCTTAATTTTTTCATATTGAACATGTCCCAAAACATTTGCTGGTTTTGTTGTATTCAAAATATTATTGCATTTTCCTTTCCCCAAGCAAGGTAAGGACTGTACATATATACATACAGTTGTATGAAAAAATCTTAAATATTTCAAATCACCAAACAAACATTACCATTGGATAAAAATAGCCTGTGTATATAGAAGAAGCAATTTTCAAATGATAATTTCATTCATTAAGGGAAAAAAGCTATCCAAACCAACCTGACCCTGTGGGGGAAAGTAATTCCCTCCCATGTTCAATCATGCATTAAATGTGATTAAACTGCACTTTTAGAAAGCTGGGCTCAATTTCACAAGGCAAACTCAGGCGTGATTATTACCTGACTTGAAGATATGATAAAACATTATAATGCTTTATCATATCTCCGATGGCTGAAATATCCCAAAAAACAACTCATCTAAAAAACAACAACAAAGAAAAACAGTAGAAAAACAAAGTTATTAATTTGAAAAGGGCTACAGGGCCATTTATTTGACTTTGCAAGCTAAATGTGAGAGCCATAACCTACAACTGAAAGACAATGGTAAACATTTCCAGGAGAGCTCAACAAAAATTCAGCTAAGGTCAGTGCTCAAGTTTTAACAATAAGGAAGAGAAATGGGACTAAATTGGCCTCAGTGGGAGAGTTCCAAGGTTAAAATCACTGCTGACCAAAAAGGACATGATGGCTGTCTCACATTTATGAAAAAAAAAATCTTGATGATCCCCAAGACTTGGGGGAAAGTATTCTGATTGACTCAAATGTACCAAGACGCAGCTTTTGAGTGGTGTAAACAAAGTATGGACTTAAATCCATTTGAGATATTGTAGTATGACCTTCCACACTTGTACTCAAAAAATATACAACATGTCTGATTTAAAACTTATTTAAGACGAAAAATGGGACAAATTTCCTCAGTGGTGACGCTGAAGACTTGCTAGTTACGCAAAACTCTTGCGTAACTAGCAAAAGTTTTGCTAGTTACGCAAGCAAAACTAGCTAGTTTTGCTTGCGTAACTAGCAAAACTCTTCTATGGGTGGCACAACTAGACATGAGGTTTAAACAATTACTTTTCCACATAGAGCCAGCTTGATGTTTAATAATCTGAAATATTTGACAAAAACAAAAACTGAAGAGGCTTTTTCAAAGCACTGTGCACAGTTCAGTTTGCAGTCTCATCACTTTACTGATACAGTACATGCATTAGGATGGCAAGTGTACAAGTAAAAATCTCATGAATCTATCCAGTGTACACAGGCAATACTGGCAACATATACAGGCTTTTCAGAGAGCCATACTTGCCTTCAGACAATTAAAACATTTCCAATGGTGACAAATCAATTCCCTAATTTGCAACAACAAGGCGCCGATTAACCAATCTCGTCTCTGAAATTATTAACCAAACTGGTCCCCCAAGGCCAAAAATAGAAACAAAGCAAACAAACATCATGGGACTTTCCTGCCGAGATCGATGCAGCGAGTACTTCTGAGGTCCGATGCACCTCCCTGTTCGGTTTTGGTAATGGATAGGCTGGGGACACAGTTGATAGCACGGATTATGTGCGCCGGCCTCTGAAGACACGAGTCGAGGTATTGAGGCTGTGGTGAGGCAGTGCCAAAATCAATAGCTCATTACACGGTGCTGTCGGGCCAGACCTGCGAAGGCAAGGCCGCAACCCACGGGAGGATTAGCGGTGTGATTGTCAGGCTGATGGAAAGACGCCATGGCTCTGGAGGGAAGATGGGAGCAGGCCTTACTGGGCACACAATGGGGCGGTGGGAGATGATCACTCCGATGTACCTACCCTGATTTCTCTGGGGTCAGAGACTTTAGCACAGACTCCTTGGCATTATGCAGCGCAGTCTCATATCTGTAAAATAGATTTTGTACCCACAGATTCTGTTACAAAGGATTTTTCTATCCAGTTCTTTAACTACTTTCTCCTCTGTCTGTATAATGTAAAATATCAACTATTGAATCAGTGCTGATAATAATTGAAGTCTTCTGTCTTTTGCAAGTTTGGCAGGACAGAAGTTATCGACAACACCCGAAATCCCGATTTTGTCAGGAAATTTGTGCTGGATTTCTTCTTTGAAGAGAAGCAGAATCTAAGGTTTGATGTGTAAGTATTTACTTGTCACCTTTTAAAAAATAATTCTCACCTTGAAAACTAGATAAAGGTACAATAATAAAATTAATAAATAATAGTATTAATGCTCTAGAGTGAACAAGCTAAGGTTGACAGCAGTACTGATCTCAAAACAAGAATACTGTAGTACTGGACATGTACTAGCCATGTTCCCAAATGGTTTAACCTTTTTTTTCATTTGCTGTGGAGAATTTTTTTTTTCATAGTGAGAAATTTATCCTCAACTTACGACTGAAAGAAGTAAAAAGAAAAGTATAATTTCCTGCTAGAAACACCAGACATCCACATTAAGTAGCAATATCTTGGTTTAGATGTTAAAATGTCACTTTCAATAAACCATAATTCACAAAGTTTTAGTCTTTTGAGAGTCCTCAGTTTTCTTCGAAGTGTCCTCATATTGATTTGTGCTTTGCAGATACAATGTGGACTCTAGAAGCTGTAACATATCCAAACACGTGAGTACACCATGTGAAACTAGCCTAAAGTCAAAAGACATGGGGAGTGATCTCATTATTCAGAGAATTATGTTCTGTTAAAGTTTGTTTGCAGTGAATAAGACTCGATAGGGATTGTTAAGGAAGAAAATTATCTAAATTGGTTAACTTTGGAAAAAAGTTTGGCTCTCTCTTCCTCTGGATCCCAGGTCCTCTCGGCGGGCCACGTGTAGCCACAAGGAAAACAACAATGCGTGTTGACGTCACAGAATTACAGAGTTTAATCCAATATAAGACAATGCATAAACTTACAAGTAAGACAATGCACAAACTTACACCAGAAACTGCATAAATGGAAAGCAGGAAAGAAAGAAAAGCAAAGACGTGCAAAGACATCTTTGGAGAGTTGCAAGAGCAAATCTAATTTGTTACTTCTGTGTAGAAAGTTTTATCCTCTTGTATTTAATTTATTCAAATAAGGCGTATCTTTGCTCCTCCAACCAGGAGCTATCTCTGACCCTCTATCTGAAGCCAGAAACCCCTGCCGTGTTTACGGCCTTTCACAGATGAATGTGAAAAGCTACAACTTCCACTGTATTGTTTTCTCACAGACAAAAGGCAGTTCAAACGATCCTAGCAAACCATCTGCTGTAACTACAAGTAAAATAAAGGTCAAAGAGCCAGAATACATTACTAATTTCAAACCACAATTTAGGCCATTTGAATCAAGACATATTAAGTTTTAAAACTAGCTTATTTTAAATTTATTTTCTCAACAGGATTCAATATGAATTCCATTTCAATTTATTATGTTCCAGATATGCCCCTTGACCCTTTCTTCATCTATTTACTTATTTGTCTTTTCTCCTTCTAAAATGACTCACTTCGTGGAGCAGAAGGTGAGTACATTTGCCTACAGATTTTTGACGTCATGACTCATTGCACTTTGTTCATTTCCATTTTCATTTGTCATCATGTAATTTTGTGACGCGAGTCATTTACTGTGGTTTATATTGAATTTTCTCCCATTCTTTCATTTTACCCATCTAATCGCGGACAAACGCAGACACCCGGAACGCTTCTCCTGTTGTGTTGCACCACATTTTGTCTGTCTGCATTTTCTCAGTGGCTCAGGTAAAAGCAACTTTCAGAACCGCACTTCAAAGCGGCTTTTGTGGTTTCTAGACTTCTGTACTATGGCACATCGTGCGCGTCGGGTCATTCACAGAGGCCGCACACACGTTTATTGTGCTGGGACTCACACCTACGGTGGACCTCGTGCCCACGCAACGCAAACATCAGCGCTCTGCTCTTGATGCTGTGGGGTGTGTTTTATTACGCCACATCGACTCTACTTGTGATGTTGCCACATTCTTCTTTATTTTTTGAAGTGTGGCGAGGTTGTAAACATAAAAATCTCTTCCTCGCTGACCCTTTCTATCCTGTTTTGATGACATTTGCTAAAAATTCCAACAGGCAGCTGAGTTATGCAGCTCTTTGTAACATCTTGACATCGTTGGGTTAATGCATTCAAGCCTGCATATGCGGTGAAATTAAACTGTAAAGTTAATGTTCAATTTAAAATTGCCCTTCACTAAAGATGAGATTGAACTTTAATGGCTTTAATATCTCCGTAACAATCCCCATCAATTTTACACTTGTTCGTAATTGCTACTGAGCTTTTTATCTCTAGGATTATCCCCATGGTGTTAACGGGATGAATCTCCTCTTCCTTGCTTTCTTAGAAATAGCCAACAATGTGTCAACAATGGTCATTATTTATCCATTATTGTAGATGTCGGGAAAAAAAGACGAGTACATTTCCACCAAAAAACTCAGACATTTTTAGATTAATCTCAGAAAGGTTTTAGAAAGAACAAGAGGATTATTTCTGAGCTTGAAAAGTCAAAAATTTGTAGAAAATCTTTTTAGGATAATTTCAAAAAGCTTAGAAAAGTCAAAAATTTCGACTTGAGACACAAATTTCCATGTTTCACTTTGTGTGCTAGTTTATGTTGATCTATGATCCAAAGTCTATATAATTAAGTAAAGGAGGTTGTGGTTGCAATGTGACAAAATGTGAAAAAGTTTGAGGTATGTGCTTGCTTTTGCAGATGTAGGCACCATCTTTCTTCTTATTTACACAAGTAAGTTTTCTTTTTCACACTTTTTCCTCATGCCAAGGACTTTTTGGGCCAGACGTTCTGTACACTTGGAGAAATAATCGGCTCAACAGGAGGACGGCTGGAAAGGACCCTGTCGTAAGTCCCACGGGGAAATCCTTGCTTTACTTTTTTTTGTTTTTTTTGTTTGGGTGTTGTGTTAATTTATTTTGAATGCAAATTATTTTAATACCTAAAATAATATATTTTGTTCCATATCTATATTGGTTACCAAAACACTTCAGCAGAAGCTTGTATTTTTTTTAACGCTTGAAGCAAATTAAATAGTCTCATCTGTTATGATATTGGACTGGTATGCAATACTTTTCTCTGGCCTTCTATTATGTATTATTTTTCTGATACACCAAAATATATTTTTTTAAAAGAAAGAATTAATAAATGGTGTAACCTTAATATATATATATATATATGTATATATATATATATATATATATATATATATATATATATATATATATATATATATATATATATATATATATATATATATATATATATATATATATATATATTAAGGTTACACCATTAATATATATATTAATGGTGTATATATAATATATATATATATATATATATATATATATATATATATATATATATATATTAATATATATATATATATATATATATATATTAATATATATATATATATATATATTAATATATATATATATATATATATATATTAATATATATATATATATATATATATATTAATATATATATATATATATATATATATATATATATATATATATATATATATATTAATATATATATATATATATATATATATTAATATATATATATATATATATATATATTAATATATATATATATATATATATATATATATATATATATATATATATATATATATATATATATATATATATATATATATATATATATTAATATATATATATATATATATATATTTATTCTGGATATAAATGTGAACAGATTGCACTTTCAACTCTGAGGTGGCATTTTGTGTTGTCCAGAAAGAAAAGCTGGAATACAGAGCAAAGTAAATGCATCTGAACTCATTTTGTCTTTTAATATGAAGACGAGGCTGTTACCTTTACACCATGGAGGTTGGCTTTCAGAATTTGTCAGCTAAAATGTGAAACAGTATATTATTCACAAGTCATAAATCAGTAGCTGCTTCTGTTTTGCCCAAAGGATTGAAAATGACGTGTTTTCATATTTGATTTACTTTGGTGACTCCTTAAAAGTCACCAAAAGACTTTACTGAACTGTCTTGAAATTCAAATTTTTCATAAAAGGCCCTCATCAAGAAATAAAAAAAGTTCTTTATGAAATAATAGTCTGAGCGCTGCAGGCTGAAGGAGTTTTGAGTTTGGTTCAAATATTTTCCAGTTATGAATTGAGTACAGTCATTTTATCTAACTGGGATTTTATTTTGTCTCCCTTTTATTCTAATACCATTCAAATTAATTTTAGCTTTTTTTTTTTAAATAGACGGTTTAATCAGTGAATCCATTTTGATTTTCACCTGAATTACATGTTCTTCCTCGGTCAGTGGCTTTTGTTCTGACTCTGGTTGTTTTCACATTCGATGGTCTGGTGGACTCGGTTAAATTGTGGACCAAAAGAAAACAAATGTATAAAAATGCAATATTTGTTGCATTTTTATGCAACAAATATCTCATGTTATGCTGTCACAAAATAGTAGCAGTTTTAGCAAAGATTCATTTTTGTATAAGTTTAGTGCAGCTTAAATGCTCTGAAGATTTCTTTTCCTCCTTTGTATTTACACAGTTTGTTTATAGTTTGGTCATTTGTTGTACAGCAAAAACTTTGTTTCGTTTGTTACCTCTTTGATTGAGACACCTTAGTATTTGTATGACATTCTCGAATGACATATTCTAAGAGGACAAGGAGTGCTTTATTGGATTGGAAGTTTTGGCCCTCCAATATTAAGGTGGGATTTGGAAAGCTACAAGCTGACATTTCCTCCGAACAAAGGTCTCATCACATAAAAAAAGTTCACCGCACACTCGTTATCACCAGAAAGATCTTGTTAGAAGTTTTTTTTTTAAAGTGCCCCAGTCTGTTGTAAGAAAAAGCTCTAGAGTTTTAGCCACTGATTTCCTTAGGACACCATTAATTTTGGAATATTAAAAAACAACAGGATGCAGTGCAGACAAATCGTTCATGTTTCAGTTTCCATGCAATATTTATTCATTTTTTGCCACACTCTAGCAAAAAGGTGACTAGAGTGTGGCAAATCACATTTTTTAGATGTGATTCGCCAAAAAGAAGTAGTGAAAACAAAACCTTTTCTACGAGAAACATCTGAAAACTGTGAAGTGTTTTATTCATGAACATTAGTGAGCAAACTGTATTAGAAAGACAAAGGACCACAGCAGGCAAGTCAGGGAGAAAGTTGTGGAGAAGTTTATAGTAGAGTTTGGTTATTAAACAGAATCCCAAGATTTAGAAATCTCACAGAGTCTCAGAGCAATGTTCAATCATCCAGCACAAGTGCAAACCTACCTAGACCTGTAACATACAGTCAGAGGAGGGAGGAAAAGCTCAGTCTTGTTTAGGCTACATGTAGAGAAGCAATTTTCAGCATCAAAGCTTAAACACTCATTTTATTTCAGACATCATATAATGGAGGGATCACCCTAAATCGGCGTGGAAACGCTGGAACTATACATAGCCTCATAGAAGGAACTCAGTGTTACTGCCTTCTGCTGAGGCAGGCGGCTGACCAGAGTTTTGCTGCTGTCAGAGTGGAGACAGCCTCTGTCACTGGCTCAGACTCAGACTCTGATGTTGCCTACATATTGTTAAAACCAGGGGATAGAAAGCCATACTTAAAGTTATTCCATCAAATTTTATTTGAATAAAATCAGGAAAGGTGTATGGCCTTCATTAGCAAAGTAAAAATAAGTTCTCTTTATATTGTGTCATGCTGATGAAAGACCCAGATTGTTATTTGCAGCATGTTTTGCATACCAATTACTATCAATTGTTTTAGATTATTTGTTTGTGTAGCGTTCTGCTCATCATAACTGATATCAAGAGGACAAACAAGTTAAAGTTACATCAAGCTGCTTATTATATTTTATTGGTTTGTAATTTATGCATGTGTTCAGCATGCACTCAAATCTCAAAGTAAGGCTGTTTTCATGCCTGATAGTCCAGTAGACCTGGTTAAATTGGGGACCAAAATTGACTGCAGTGTCAAACAAATCAAACATTTTGGAGAACCTGTCCCCCTCCTCGCCTGTGGTGGCGCTACAGACAGAGCCACTTAAGGAAATGGCATAAAAACCTCTGAACAAGACATGAGTGGAACTTCCTCCTTCACAAAGTGTAAAGAAAAGTGGAGTGGTGTCAGATTTTAGTGATTGTAGGATTTCTCTTTGTTTCTTGGTAAAAAATCCACAAGCCATTTCTCTAGTGCTAGACTCGCATATACATTTGTTGTATTTACCCATAATGCCCTGCGCTCTAACTTTTTTCCTGTTTTTGGAGTGGTATCCAGTCCGCTTGGCAATAACATTCGAGTGGTTGATTTCACTTCAACCAAACCATGATCATGAGTTCACTTTTTTGGTTCGCATCAGAGTTTGATTACACATTCACACCTCCGTAAATGGTGGTGTTTGCATAGTCTGGTTCTAGGCAAACGGACTAGAGCTCAATTAAGAGTGAAAAGAAAGCATCTGATAAAGAAAAATCAAAAAAAAGTTCCATTTGCATTTTTCTCCAAGTTGTAGAGGTTACACAGCAAACCTGGAAAAAAAAGATATCAAAATTGAACCTTTTAGCCAGCATGCAAAACACCAGGCCTGGTAAAACCAGCCCCTGGTTCTACGCTTTGCTTTAGATAGAGGGTCTGGACCCTCAGCTATTGAGAAACACTTGTTTTCTGTAAGCATGTAGACAGTGTTGAAGTTTGAAACAATTGCATCAGATTTTACCAAGCGCTAAAGTCTGAATTAATATTGCAGCGTGAATGTGAAGGAAGCTACATTATGAAGCTTGCCGGCATTGTGTGCGCTGTACACCACCATTCCCCACTGCAAAGAACACACATCTTTGTCAGCAATAAAATGTCTTAAACATTCCTTTGCTCCAACTATCTGGAAGTGTGGCCAACATGGACTGCATGACTTCGCTGACTTCCTTTGCTGTTGTTGCCAAACTACAACTATAAATAGACTATTCTAAAACAGCGTAGAAAAATGTCATTGATTTGAACCCCTCCTTTTGTTTGCTGACTGGCCCAGTTGAATTTCAGCTGGAGAAATCCCAGAAGGACTGAAGGGAATTGGGAATGGAGTGTAAGGCAAAGACCAGGCTAACTGGGACTGGGAAGTTGATCAGAATTGGTAAAAGATGGATGGCAATACTGGAAGGCTGCAAAAGACTTGAGACTAGGAAAGTGGTTCACCTTCTAGGACTAAGAGCCCAAACATAAAATGGAATGGTTTAGAGCAAAGCATATTCATGTGCTAGAATGGCCTACTCAAAGTTTACCTCTCAGTCCAGTTGAGTAGAATCTTTCAAATATATCCTGAGAAATCCCAAAAATATAACAAACACTTCCAACACAGTCTGACTGAGCTTGAGCTATTTTGCAAACAAGAATGGACAAAAAATTCAATCTGATAAAAAAAGAAAAAGCAGGCCGCTCTGCTCTATGTGGCTCTTTTTTGTTCTTAGTGAATCCTCCTCTCATTGAGGTTCACTCACTGCTAAGCATTAGAATTTAATTAGATTCTCATTTGCGATGACATCGATGCTAGCAGTGCCGTCTCCATCCCCTCCGGTTGTCACACAGCTTCGCAGATCAATGTGGGTAGATACAGTGAGATTCAGCTCCTCACCATCATCTCAACACATAAACACGGAGTTCCACACTCAGCTGCTCTCACCAACATCAGACTAACACTGCACTGGTTTACATTTATTTTCCTTTTAGCTTCAGACCATGACCACTTTGTTACACTTCACAAAAACATTTCTAAAGCAAGGAGACACAGCATGAGCATGTTGGAATGTATGCGAGTCGGAGTCTTGTGTGTGTGATACAACAAAGAGTTGCAGAGATCTAACACAAAGACAAAAAATTATCTCTGCTCTGCTGGCGTTATTGCACTGGCTTTCCTGTTGACAGCAGTAAATAGCTCCTTGTCGCTTAACTGCTTGTTAGGTCTTCAGAGTCCAAAAAAAGTGGGTATGCACAAAGTTCCTTTAACATGACAGAGTTGTGTTTCTAAAGAAGATAACATGAAGTTGGTGGGTAATGTTTAAAACCTGAAGATACACTTTTAAGTACATAGTAGTGGGCGACTCAGTAGGTTCTCAGTCGCCCACCAAAACCTTAAGAGATTGAAATGACCCATTTGGAAATCTTGCCATTTTAATTTGTTTAATTTGCTTGTTAAGTTCTGGTAACGGGTTGAGAGTTTCAGGCCGGGGGCAGTATGGTCACATGAGGCACTGACCCCAACCATCCATCCTGTGACTTATTTTGGTGGTTTCCACTTGTCAGGTCTTTCTCAATGAGGGCAGAGCTGAGGCTGATGGCTGTGCAAATTTATGAGAATAAATTGAAACACTCCCATTTTGAAAAACAGGTGCTTTGATTGAAAGTTTTTGCGTTTCAACTGTAGCGACATCTGGCTTTGACCCGTGTCAGCTCTGCGAAGTACATCAATTTTGATACGACTGTAAAACCTCCTCATCCCAACTTTATATCGAAAAAAGTGAGTTTTTTTTCCAAATCCCAGGTTTCCCTTAAGCAACTTTATTTTGTAGATAGGTACTGGAAATGCACCTATAGATGGATCAGTAAAATCTAAACCTAGTTTTTTTACATATATTGAAAAAAAAACAAGCGACCTAAATATCTATATATGTGTAGATATTTAGGAACACTTGCTGGGACTAATTGAGAATATCCTGAAGATGAATGGTCAGCCATCAAAATAGGACAAACTTGCGTTTTGCTTCAGGACAACGACTTAAAGCCTATTAGCAAAGTCCTCTTAAAAAATAACTCAAAAACTCAAACAAAATAAGGTTTTTGAGTGACATCATGAAAGTCTGTATTTAAACATTATTGAGATGGTTTGGTATGACCTTAAACATGCTGTTCATACTTAAAATCAATTCACTGTGGCTCAATTCCAAAAAAAATAAAAATAAATAAAAATCACCCAAAGCACTCACTACCACTTATTGCAAGCACTTGATGCCAGTTGTTGCTACCATGGATGGCACAACAAGTTACTAGGTTAAGGAGGCAATTACTTGTTCCACACAGGGCTAATTTGGTTTAGGTAGCTTCTTTCCCTTTAATAAAATATTTTTTTTTAATGATCCAAAACGTGTAACTCTTACAAAACAATCCATGAGAAGATATTAGTTAGGGGAGCAAAGACTTTCCCACAGAAACAGGCTTAACAGTTTGTATCTTGACAGTCTGTGCAAGGCAGGAACTAAAACGAGAGAAATAACAGCCTAGAAATAAAAAAAAAAGGGGAAACAATAAGAGACCAGCAGAGCCCAATCACTATTCTTGCCATATGGTCAGCGTCTCTGAAGGCTGCCTACAGGGAATAGACAGCTGTCTGCTTCTCCACATACATCAGACGCAGCAGAAGCCCACAGGGGGAGAAGTAAGGGATGATGGGATATGAAGGAAAATTGGAGAGAGGCGGGGGGACCGAGAGAGGACGTCTCTGGGTGACGGACAGCGTGATCAGTCAGGAAGGAAGTAGAGTGAGGAGAAATACCTTAGCTAAAGGAAGAGTTGGAGGAGGACAAACTTCACGAGACAGGTTTGTATCTGCTGCCTAGGCTGAAAGGAGCAGAGAAACCAATTAGACACATGCACAGTATTTATTAAAAAAAAAAAAAAAAAAAAAAAACTTTCAATCGTGCAGTCATTATTAGAAATTTCTCCCCCTGTGCCGTCACTGAACACTGGGACACAATTCCTGCAGCATCCCCATGTCTGTGGGTGTTTTATTTTATTTTTAATTTTTTTTTTATAGGTCAACAGTTTTAGAAACGGGCAAACTGAGCACTCCTTTCCCCCACTTTACCTGTGTGTTGCCATGGGAACCCAAGGAGGCTATCAGCAGAGGCGGCAAAAGTGTAACAGTGATCTGAAATATACACCCATTAGTGAAATAAATAAAATAATAACAACAAAGAAATAAACGAGGGGTCGAGCCATCCTGGAGGTATTTTTGAAACCGATGTTTATCTAGAGAAACCCCCTGACTTAGGGTACACCAAATACACCCATGCAATCGATGTGTGTCCATGTTCAGGAAGTACAGCAATGCCGAGCATGAGCTGTTTCTTTGAATGTGCCAATTATTATCTTTTACAGATGAGTAATGAAAAAGAATAAAACCCAGACGAATCAATCATTCCTTAATGCAATCAGGGATGAAAAAATGAGGCCCATCCATTAACAGTCCCGCCCACTGCCAGGTTTCCACATGTAGATTGATGATGTGGACTCTTAAAGCATTGCCTGTTGTGTTTGGGATGGCAAGAAGTCGTGTTTTTCTGGGTTTCCACTGCAAGACGGCGGTTAACACGTTGGCACTGGGTGTCGGAGGCCAAGGTGTGTGATTGGGGGCAGTTAGCGGGACGCCCTCTCCTCATGAGCGCGAGCCACAAAGGCCAGCGGTTAAAAATAGAACGAAAACAACCGTAATGAATGAAAAGACTGTCAGCCAGACAGAATAACACATTTTCTGCTCTGTGAGCGGTCGCAAAAAACACTGGGCAGACGGAAGCAACTGTTTTGCTGCCATGACTGATAAGCTGCACGCAGAGTTGCCTGATGCTCTGATGAAAGGCAATAGAATTTTCAGATTGATGCAACAGTTTGGTTTATTCAAAAAGTCTATCTTACCACAGTGCCTTGGAAAAGTTTTTTAATTTGTTAATTGTGTTATGTAACAAGTAGAAACTTCAATGTATTTCATGGTGATTTCCTGGGATAGACCAACAGAGAGCTCATCTTGTGATTAGGATGGAAAATGATGCTTGTTCAAATATTCATATTACAAAACAAAAAACTGCTGTGCAAATTGAAGCTGACATTTCTGGCCATTTGTTGTTGACTGAGCTTGAGGTAAATTACAGACTGGGTGGAGAGCCTCTGTGCATATCAAGTCATGTCACCTGATTCTACATTGAAGTTCTGAACTGTGAACTTCAATGTAGCAGTTGAATATCCACCCGGCCACTATAACAGCATTGTCATGCCTTAGACTAAGCATTCGTTGTAGCTCTGACTATATGTTTATAAATGTTACCCGAATGGAAGGTGAATATCCATATGAATTTGACGTCTTTAATAGCCTCTAACTGCTTCTCCAGGTGCATAGTACAATATTATACCATAATCAAGTAAATACATATTAAAAACAACCTAAAATAAATTAGACTTTGAGCTGTAAAGCTGTATCTGACGTATTGAAATTTGCCTCTGTCTCTTTAAGAACCTCCTACCTGTTCTGACAAAGCACATCATCACAACAGCGTTTCTTTATGTCAACCATTGATGCTGTTTGGAATCGTTCTTAGGAGTGTTGTAGTTCCTATGATGAGCTGAGGAGACACCCGGTTCCACTGGGTGGTTACTAATTGCAGTTGCTAGTCTGTAGGAGCTGTGTGGAGGAGGTGCTCTGTGGAGCTCGGCTGAAGGCTGCAGCTCTGAGGTGGAGATTTGGGTAAATAAGCAGCGCTTTGTATGAGCAGGTGTTAAGGCAGCCCTGAATGGCTGCCATAGGAGATTCAAATGCCACCCTGGTGTCTTTCTGTATGGTGTTATCATGTTCTCCCTTATAGATTCTTGCTGGGTACTCCGACTTTCTCCAGCAGTACAAAAACACAACTGTTAGGTTAATTAGTCTCTCAAAATTCCCCTTAGACATGAATGTGTTTGTGTATGATAGTTTTTGTGTTTCTTGGCGGGTTGGTGCACCCTGTATCTCGCCCAATGACCACTAGAGGTAGGGAACAACTCCCCTGTGATCCTGCATGGGGATGTTGGTATAGACATTAGATGGATTCTATTTAGATGTATGCAGTCAAAGAAGTTTGAATTAAAAAATAAATAAATAAAAAAGCATTGGGTAGTTTTCAGTTTTTTCATTTATGCAAACAAAATGTAACACTACGCATCATTTCTGCTCCACTTCACAATTGTGTTCCACGTAAGCTGGTTAATCACATAAAACCCCAAACAAGACAAAATTTGTGCTTGGAACATGAGGGTGTTAATCTTTTTTCAATTCACCTTAAATTGTATGACATGCCAGGAAATCAATTTAATGTTGTCGGTTTTAATGAAATACCTTTTTCATGCTTTGTTCTTTTAGTATCTGTAAGATACCAGCTTTGTAAATCAATGCAAGCTGATGTTTCTTGCAGTTTAATTAACCCACTAACCTCTACATGGATGGCAGCACTGATCTGTCTGTTGGTTAGAGTTAGCTTAATAATTCCTGAGTGGATTGCGCCTGCTTGAGCCTTTCATGATGATAAAAACCTCAACCTCTTTCATCTTTTGATCCTTCTTATAAAACTGCACTGGCTTCTCATTGATGGGATGCAAAGCATAAACTATTATACAAAACCAGCACACTTTGTTCGTAATATTTGTGTGAAGATCACTAAATATGAGAGAAAGTTGTGATCATAAGGTTTCATGGTTTAATACTGGGTATCAATGGGCTTTTGCTTGGTGAGCAAGAAGATCTTGTTTCCTGGCAAAGTGCTATCCAGTTATAAACAGCATTAGTCTAACCTGTTATTATGGGCAACTGCTAAAAGGCCATGTTGTCCTTTTATTTCTTAATTATTTTCTGTCATGCAGTGTAGGCTGAGTTGTCTTTCGATCATAGTTGTAGGTGAGCTTCTGACCCCCATGCAAGATAACTCTCAGCACAACAAGGGAAGATTTAAATCATGGTTAAATAGACCTTAATGTGTAGATCTTAATGTTGACAGAACACTGGGAGTAATAACAGATGAAACATATGAATTTGAAAGCAGGAGATGAGAGATGAGGCTATGAAGCACTAAAATCCGTCGGAAGGAATGAGAGGAATCGGGGAGATTGGTCTGTGTGGGGGTTTGTTGTAGCCAAAGGTGAATGAACTTGGAGCAGTTTGAGTGGAGCGGACAGAGGACCGAATAGCGATGGAGGCTTGGAGCAGGTTGAACGGTGACAATGTTGGTGGTCAGACAGGTGTACAGATGATGAAGTTAGGTAAAACCTGGACTTGGTAAAAAGGATAAGACCAAGAAGGAGATTACCTTATCAACATAGCCTGGTTTTGTCTTTGTTTACCGCTCTTACTTTGAAGTTAAAGACTTTTTTTTTTTTGTCTGGTGGGAGCATCCACTGCCTTGAGACTTTCTCCAACTGACTAAGCATAACGTTACCATGCGAAATGCAAGTTCACAGCAGTTAAATTTACTATCCAACAAATATGCTACTCAAGACAATACGTTGCGATAAGATTATTGCACACTCAGGTATTACAATGACAATATAGTTGTTGTATATTGTGCAACAATATACAATCTTTCCTTTTGCAGGATAATTCATTTACCACTATTATTTAATCATCTGCTGTGAACATATTATTTGCTGAACTTGTTTCCAGACCTGATTGAGCCTCTGTTTTTTCCATTGTTGTCTATTTTGAGTTATTACTAGATTTGCTGGACTCCAGTGAGAAAGTTGGCCTAAATTTAAGATCTGAGACTATGAAACTCTGTTAAATCTGTCTCATAATATCGTGGCATGCCTGTGAACACATTTCCATGTCACCATCTGTCCCCTGTGGTCCTTGTCCTCCAGTACCGTCACCTGCCATCTGGCCCTGTAGTTCACAACTCATCTGGCCAGCTCTGTCATGACAAGCACACAGACAAAACTCTTCTTTTCTGCTGCTCTTCTGTTGGAACGAATGCTAAACTTTAGACCTGATGCTAAATGTGTGAACATTTTTGTGACCCTGTTATGAATCTTGTCATTACTACAGGTGGGCCTGTCTAGCTACAAGCTTAATGAGTGCTATCCTCAGGGAGGATTTGTGTATGCTGATGTGAGAGTGTTGAGAAAATAGTGGAATAACTGAGTTTTATATTTCTATCAATTTCAAAACTCCATTAAATCCATTGAGCAGATTTTTATATCTTTCAACTGAGAGACATTAGCTACTCCTAAGACGCATGGCCATTTAGACCCCACAAGCTTTTTACTTGTGCGCAGTTTGGAAGAATCGCACTGACCCTGTGTGCACTTTTACAAGTGTTTCTTTGTGTAGTTTTGGAAATTGAAGGAGGGTTAATCAAGGATTTGTTTGTGTATTTTGCTAATTTATTTCTCTGCCATAAGCAGTGACAAAATTTATCCATCACCAGAAGCACTTGTTGAAACAGCAAAGGATTCTTAGTTTAAAGATTATCTTATACTAGAGAAACCAAACATTTATCTATTTTTGTTTACTGATTTATAAATTACTGTTGGCTAATGGTGGGCATATTTCCACTAATCTGCTAATAGCACATTTTTTTGTTTAGCGGTCCAACACTTTTGGTACCTTTTTAAACATTTAGTGCACTTTGCTTCCCCTAAATTATTATACATGGCTGTTTGTATAAACTTCCAGTTGAAGAAAGTTCAACATCTGTGTTGAGGTTTTGGTTATCGAGTGTTAAGAGTTCTACAAGTAGTTCAGTGTTTAAATGTATGTTTTGAAGTGGGTGAAGACTGTCTACGCAGCATTTCTGTTTCCTCTTCTCACTCTCTCTTTTTTAAAAAACTTTACTGAGAAAGTGGCAGGTATACAACAAACAGATGTGGTACACACAAGGAAACAAACCTTACACAAACAAGCAAAGGTGTTAATTAAACAAATACATGCAGAAATTCACATAATTGAATTTATTGCTTTAGAATTAGCTTCCGCTAAATACCATTTTGGAATAGCTGGCATTTTAACATTAAAGCTTCTAATACTCATAATTTGTGCTTTAAGGTTAGTGCAGCTAACTTTTTAGCTGGCGGTGCCCACCACTACTGTTGACATTTTATTATTATGTTATATTTTCCATATCCTCAAACATCAACTTGTAATCAATTGTCATTTTATAATGTATATGAAGAATCTGCTTTTGTGAAGAGAAACAAAAAAAATGTGGTGTGCATTTTAATCAAACTACTATGTGAAATGCAGTTCAATACAGGTCTTTTAAAGATACCTGTAAAACTTTGATTTTTGTCTTTTTGTAATAAAATTGTAATAAAATACATTCAAATCTGTAGTTGTAACATGACAAAATGTGAAAATCTTTATGGAGCGAGAATATTCTCAATTTCAAAATCAATTTAGCTAGTTATGAGACATTTTCTCTTTAATCAGTCAGTTCAAGTTTTATCCATATCCGTTTTCTGTAGTACTTCCAAATTGTGAAAATAACACCCACATGCTGTACCTGGAGCTTCTCTCAACAGTGTGATGTTTTCTGCGGCAGATATCTGTTCAGCGCCCTCTGAAGCAGAGGTAAAGGGGATTGAGTAAATGTTTAAAACACAGACAATTTCCGCTTTGGAAACCATAATTGGCCTTGAACTCACTCATCAGCCAAAAATGGGATGCAAAAAAATCCTTCAGCGAAGAGCCTGCTACACCCATCAGCTTCAACCTTCAGCAGGCAGACACGCAGAAGTGCAGCTACTTTTCTGGATTTGTCGCTTTATGGTGCTTCTCTTCCTGCAAAATGTAGCCGCACTGACAAAATTACTGAAATAAAAAGCTGCATACTTAATGTAAGTAATGTAGTAGAAGCAGTAGTGTTCTAAAATTTCTGGTGTCCTTCCGGGATAGAGGATAAACATTTAAACTCTGGTGGATTAAAATGATCAGAAAAGTCTGCAGCTTGTGTTTCAGTCCATGAATATATATGTTGGTCATTATTTTGTGCTTTTGCTTGGTTAGTTGTCAGAACTTTTGTGGACTGTACTTCCTTATCTTTGTCGAATGTTTTTGTCTTGTGATTGGAGTCAAGGAAAGCTGTGAACTTGTGACAGGCAATATGGACTGCATTTATTGACATAACCAATGAATCTTCAGGTACAGCATATTTTCTGCAACAAGTTTGAGTGAAGCGTGTATGTGTGCATTACGAAGACAGAAAACAGCTGTTCTCGAAACATCAACCTGAGAAGGGTCATGAGGTCTTTTCCAAACAATTAAAACTCCTTCATTATATAGTAATAAAGACTATCATCTTGGAAAACATTTAAATGGTTGATAATCTTCTAAAGTGTGGATATCCGGGGAAATGTAAAAGTAATTTTCTCTTCAAAAGGGGCATTATTATGTACGATTGGCTTTACGTTTTCCAAATAGCTTTATGTTATTCTTTCATCAAAAACAAACCTGAATTGTTGCCTTGATTCTTTCACACGTTTGAGGAATCCTTGAATCTCCCAAGGTGACCACTCATAGCAGTGCCTTAATGCTGCGTTTCACAAAGCTCCACCTATTTACTCAAAGTTCCTCCTTATTTCTAATGGAATAATTTGTCACATACGGCTACAAAACATCCTCAGAAACAAGCATCTCATTTTGCTTAGGATCTTTGCTGAGAGAGAACCTTACAGACATTGTAAGCTAATGCTAATGCATTGGGAGTGTAGTCAACAAAAGTCCAAAATGCTGGACTGTACTGTGGTTCGTGTAGCTGCAGAAAATTCCCTGAATACATCGTCAGTTATAATAGCAAGAAAAGGGACACTTATTCTTGGTAAACAAATCAGTATGTCATCAGTTTCATTATTTATAAGTAAAACCAATATTGCATTTGTGTTTAATGAGTGGGTAATTATGTTAAAAACTTATTAATTAACCACTCTGGAATATGTTTTGGTTAAAAGCTAAGGTGGAATGTCTTGAGTAAAATACTGTTGGACAAAAATCTATTGTGAATATTCTGCTTTGATGCTACTAATCCAAACAATGCCATATATCAGTGATATCAAAATATATTTGATGTCACTGTAAAGGAATCCATGATGTTAGCTGGTCTTTTATTAAGCATCTATTGTGTTCTAGGTTACAGTGTTAGCATCCAGTGTCAGCTTTGGTTTGTTTTCCTCTAGTTGTTTACAGCATGTGGAATATCTCATATAATAAATTTTTATGTGAAAAAAAAAAAACGTTTCATCTTATTTTAAAACATAGTGTTATGTAAAATCAACTTTTTTGAGCTTTACATTATGCTATACTGTTTTTCCCTCATCAAACCAAATATATCATAAACTTGTCATTATATGAGAGAAAACAGGCAAAAATACTCTTAAAATCAAGCAGGAGAACAGCTATGTCATTATTATTCTGCACTTATGAAGCCATGAGGGCTCAGATGGATACTCCAGAGTCCAGGCAGAGTGTGTGTGTGTGTGTGTGTGTGTGTGTGTGTGTGTGTGTGTGTGTGTGTGTGTGTGTGTGTGTGTGTGTATATCCGGTGGGCTGGCTGGCGGGTGTGCAGCTGGAAACACTGAGCAGGTAAATTCATAAATAATTCTCTCACTGTTGCTGCCTGCTACAGCTGGGAGTCAGCGTGAGTGAGAGAATCCATCGATTTGAAAAGTGCGTCATGCAAGGCTAAGGATTTAGGAGGCGAGGCGTGAATAGCTAACATAACACTCTCCCTCTTCCTCTGTAACCTTAAGTCAGTTCTCCTCTGCATGGGCTTTCATCTCCTGTCATCATGTATTCTTGCTTCTCAATAATATAAACCAGTCAAGTTGGTTTGTTATCTTTTGGTGTGGGTGTTATTGTGCAGTTGCTTCGTATGTTAAACTGAACTGTGGTGGGAAAAAATGCCTTTGAAAATTCATGAAAAATTCAAAGTTTGTCCTAAAATACTCAAACTATTCCTAGAGGAAATCTTTCATGCTTTTGTGACAGACTGTGACAGGAAATTCCTATTTTTATGAAGAATGTTAACTCCTACTTTGAAAGTGAGCTCAGCTTTTTATCTTAATATAATACAAAATATATCTTAATAAATAAATAATACATTCACAATAAGCATATTCTCTAGAGGTGACATTGGCCATGGAATTTTCACCAGGCATTGGACAGTGTCACATTTCACATTGTTCCACATAACTTAATTTCTGAACTTGTTTTGCTTTCTTTCCACGTACGGATTACTCGTGTTGTTACCAACAGCTGCTGAAAATGTCATGTCAATATTCTCTTTAGAAATATGTTGACTGTCTTCAAATATTATTTTACCTGCTGTAATTAATGTATCTGAGAAATTACAGCAGAAATTAAGATTTTCTGAAAGAAACAATAATGCATTTTGAGCCAACATAACAATTACAACTAACTTTCACTTAAAATTTGTGACAATGTATTATTCAAAAATATTGAGTAGACAGATCTTTTTAATGTACTTTATGAATTGGATAATTACAACTAAAACAAATGGTGTTAACATTAATAATTTTAGCTATTACATTAACAAACAAAATGAAATGCGTATAATTGAGACTGTAAGATAGAACGATAGCAAAGTTAAGTGGAAAACACAAAAATTCAGAATATAACTGATAGAAACAAGGTTCAATTTAAAAAGTTGTTTCATTTACTTAATTGATATATAAACATAAGTTATATATATTTTTTCGATAACGGTCAGTATTTCTAAGTCAAGAAAGTTTTTTTTTTTTTTAGAAAATATATCTTGTTATTCTGATGTCAGAACAGTGATGCAGAAAACAATTTCAAGCTAAAACTCAACAAGCATCCATCATTGAAAGACGTTGATTGCCATTGTACATCATCCTTATTTCTCAGAGTGATGCCAAACATTGAAATTGGATCTAGTCTAAGAAACCTCTCATTTTTGTAACATAAACATTCTCTTATTTTTTAGATCAAACCTGTAAGATAATCTGTTATTCTGAAGAAAGTCATTAATCATCGAATAGCAACCTGAAGTGCATCTAATGATGTAAACCAGCCTTCTCTATAGTGGCATTGGGATCCATCAGAGTCCATAGGGGGTCCATAGGGGGTCCATAGGGGTCCATAGGGTCCATAGGGGTCCATAGGGTCCATGTTGCCGTCTTATTAAGGCGTTGGAGTGAAAAGCCCCTTATAATTGGGAGAGTCTTCATATATGAGATGTTTTCGGAAAATTGTAGTCAGCGATTTTATAGAAGAGCTGTGGATTCAACTCTTTCCAAAACACAAAGTCGACTTTTGATGCTGGTAGTCCACTGGTAGAGCTAGCTGTGTGTAGTCCAAGGAGGCTAGTGTCTACTTTGCTATGTAAACTGCTGTGATAAGTGTTTCTATTGCAGTTTTACAAAAATACACTAATTATGATATTGCTGAAAAGTCACCCCATCCTAAAGCCAAAACCTTTTAAGAAAAAATGTATTTTTGAAGTTGGTTTGTTTTCATGAAAGCTGGATATATGTCACTTTTATAAACAAATATGTTTTTTTATATATTTGCTAAAACTTTCACTATGTTCTAATGGTTTGGTATGAGACAGATAATCTGTGAAAAATATCTAATTCCTTTGCCTTCTCTCAGTGCTAACTGCTGAAATACTCCGATCTGTCCGAAACAACCAATCACAGCCAGGAGGAGGGTCTTGGTCCTGTCAGTCATGTTTGTGTGCATGCATGATAAACCGTCTACTAGGCTACAGCTTCTTCCCGTCAGGTGAGCCCGTCATGAATGCTAAAGCTAGTTATGATAGCCTCCGATGATGGCGGCTAAACTGTTTTCCTGCAACGGTAAGTTGTTTCTCCGCCATTAGCATAAATAGGCATACACTAGCCTGATTGACAGCACTAAAACCTTCCTCCTGGCTCTGAATGGTTGTTTCTGACCAGGAGAGGAGTATTTCTTCACATTATTTGTCTCATACTGTCATGACATATTGACAAATTTAACAAATTAGTAAAAAAAACTTGGTAACACTTTATTTGAAAGGGACTGAATAAGACTGTCATGACACTGTCATAAACATGACATAACACCTGTCATGAACATGAATAAGTCTTCATGAATATTTATGACTGTTGTCATAAAGCGTCATTCGGTAAATTATGACACTTTTAATACAAAGTTGACATAATTCAAAATGTCTTTGTTATGACAACTTCACATTAACCAAGAAATCATCACTGTTTAAACTTTACCTTTAATACCATAAAGTTACCTAATTTTTAAAGTGCAATCATAAATTTGTTATAAAAGTATTACTATCAGTAATGATTTCTTGGTTAATGTCTTTTTCTAATCAAAGTTACATAAGCTACATACCCCAGCATTAACATATTTATTTTTGTAGTTCCACTTTTTGCAATTTCATGCTCAGTGTATGTTTTGGTGGTACTGCATCTTGAGTTAGCTTGTTTACAAACAGAACGGTGGAGCAACACCAAATGAATGTCCACTCTGGGAGCAGTCTAACCAGGAAGCTGTCCAGTACAGTCCGGCTTGTTGCTCCCAAGTTGAGATGAATGGATCAGGTCCACTTTCTGTCTTTGGTTTGCTAGATCTGCTTTAGATTTCAAGTGAACATGATAAAAATGCAGGATATTCTATGAAATGGTTGCAAAAGCCCTTTAGTTTTCTCCTCAAAGTGGAACATTTTAATCAGACATTGTCTTTCGGACCAACCGTGCTTCCTTGCAGCATCCTGCCAACAGATAACTTGCTCATTTTGGCGAGAGGCTGAAACAGTCACCCAGCACAAATTACTGTGAAGGCGAGTCGGAGTTGAAAATATCTCATGGGATTATTATCTTTTTCTCCCTTGTTTTTTCTACCATAGCCTCTTTTTCTGTCTTCATTCATCCTGCACTTATTTCTCCTTCTCCAAACTCTTTAAAAAAAAGATAATGAAGCAGCACTCAGGCTTGGCCCTTTTGTGCCCTGGTGTCTTTGAAATTATCCTCTCACTTCGCCTCCCTCGCTCCCCGCTGCTGCTGCGCCTCCCGTCCGTTCTTAAGGCGTGCACCGTTTCTGTTTTCGTAGATGGTTTTGTGTTTTTGTGCAGCGCTCTTTGGCAGATCACTCACCTTGTACTTTCACTGCATTCTTTTTGATCTCGAGGCTTCACATTTGATGTCATTTTAAATAGGACCGAAACAAAAAAACACACAGGAAAAGTCAAAGAAGCAATCGCAATCTTTGAACACTTGCTAGAAACTAAATATATACCTTGTTATGCAAAGAACGCATGCATGTTTGCACACACCTGAGAGAACACATTTTTATTTCTGTGTGTGACTCATTCTGCTCAGAAGACAAATGCAAAATACGGTCCACCGCTCCGCTTATGCAAAGATGACTTATTTGCATTTTTGAAATATCACATTTATACTTATTCATCAGATAACCTATTTTTCTGCCATGATGTTGCTTTATTTAATCAGAAACACATGTTTGGGATTAATGTCCTGATGAGGCTCATCAGAAATTTAAATCTGGTTGAATTTCTAAAATATTTCCTTTATTTGCCGTTTTATGACACTGAAATCCCCTTGTGAGTGGGGGCCGACAGTGTAGATGTTCTTTGTGTTTTGATAGTGGTGTGACTTGATTACATTTTTAATAAAGGTAATTTATTAAGTTTATTAAATCTCATTGTCATCGAAAACTATACGTTGACAAAATAAGCAATAATTTCATTTCAAAAACCCCTTTTATGAGTAGATTATTGAATAAATAGACATATGAGCTAAACAACAATAATATTAGTTTTTAATGTTAATTAGGTTATTCAGCCATCATATTAAAATGCTATTCTATCCAATAAGCGTTCATGATCATTCATGAAACTTTTTCAGTAATGTGGACCGTGGATGTTAGCATGCTAATGTTCTGCTGCTACATGTTTAGCATTGAAATTCTATTTTAGGCTAACGTCTTTTAGCACAACTTGAACACAACAGTCTTTTCCGGTGGCCCATAAGCAAAAATTATCTTCCTGTGAGCCAAAAGGCCAATTACTGTGGTGTGTCATATTTATGGGTGTACCAGAAACCCGGCAATGCAAAAGTTCCAGCCGGAATCTTTGCATTGGTGCGTATAAGTACAAATAATTGTGTTTAAAAAATTTAAAACGATAAAGTCTATGTAATTAATTATTCAAAATTAAAGTTCTGAATTCCCGGCCTGGTTTCTTTTAATACAAAAATGTAAGAAAATAAATGCCTTTAAATCAATGGCAACATACAACAGGTCATTTAATAGCCCAGAATCCTGTGAAAATATTACAGCAGCATCTCATGAAAACAGCTGGCAATGTTAAAGCTCGAGCACCGACAGGTTTTCTGAAGGAGCAACAAATGTAAACAAACTGTCAAGTTATTACCAAAGTAGCTCAAGGGCAACAAATTTCTTATTTTGGACTCAGAAAGCCACAGATCTCAGTCCCCAAAATCTCACTGGTAATATTGAATGGTCCAATATTCCAGTAAGCCATTGTTGGAATACCATAAGCATTTATCCCAGTTTAAACAGTGAGGAAGCAATTTTGAATGAAAAGACAGTAAAAAAAAACATTTTAAATTATTTCCTCATTTTTTTGTATTAACAAAGATAAATCATTTTTCTAACCCTAACTGAAGTAAAAATTCAAAAAAAAAAATTGTACAAATTTAATGTTGGTGACAAAAATGATCTTAAAGTGTGTATATTTTTGGTTTCAAATGTGTATTTTCGTGTTGCATGGCATTGGGTCTAATTTCGTCTAATTTCCACTTATAGTCCATTTTTAGAATTGACTCGCCCATTAGAGAGTAAGTGTGAGTCCCTCTGTGAATTTTTTCTGGGAAACAAGTAACTGCACGCCGGGCTGTCTGCTGGCACAATAACAGCTTTTAGCTATGAATGACATCTGCTTTCTATTTTTATTATTCACGCCTCGATACAGTTACTGCATCTCTCTGTCTCTTTCTCTTTATAATCTCAGTGGGATACCAGGGAAGAAGTGTGGAGTCATAATCTTGGCAGCGGAGGAGCTCAGTAACTGCAGGGTCAGTACACACGCACGCGCGCGCACACACACTCATCAACATACCCAAATCCAGACTGAATATTCTACATTTTTATTGCAATATTTAAGAAGTCGCTGTAGCAGTTTGCCGTTGTCTGTGTACACACGCAGCAACAAATCCCAGTACATATAAACATGGCGAGAAAATTTTATTGCAGAACTCCCCAGACTTCCTACCAGGGCTGTACACAGACAGACTGTAGGAGGGGCCCATGCCCTTTTTTCACTCCAGACAAAAAAAAAATGCCTTTCTGAAATCTTTTTGTTCTTTTTTTTTTTTTTTTTTTCTTTCAGAAAAAGAGTGTATTGTGAGGGGCCCAATGCATCATTTTCTGGATTGAAAAGCCCATTTTAACAGTGCCTCACATGTTTGTAACGTTGTATAAATTTCACGTCAATTCTGCATTTTCACAAGCTGCCCTTTTCCTCCCCACTGGAGCACCTTCCTTCATGCCCCCAAACATGTGTCTGCACACACCACTTCCTCCTACCCCATCCAAGGTTAAACAGATCACATTTCATTAGCGAGAGCGCTCCACTTTCCTCTAAACGGGTCTCAGATAAACTGTCAAGACGGTTTTCTGCCGCGAAGCAAAATTTCCCTCCAATTTCACAGTACCCCCCCCAAACCTCCCCGACACACTTATGTATTAACTCCACAACCAGCCGATCAGATGCTTGGGAGAATTTCCGCATGCACATGTGTGTGCTCATGAGATCATTATATAAACTGGCTTATCTTAGTCGTGTTTACCATTGCTACTCTGGGAGATTTTTGCTCCCTAACAAGATCCAATTGCTGTCAGTTGCAGCTTAGGGTTTTCCCAAGATGCTCTCCCTCAGGAGAAATCAACTAAAAGGTCTAATTATTTATCTGTCTATCTTTAATTCCTTCCTTCCTGCCTGCCTGCCTTGGTTGTCCCAGGCATCTCTGCGCAGAAGCAGGAAAAACACAGCTCCTCATTAACAGCCATAGCCACTCATACATATGTATGAAACAATCTCTCTCTGCTTCCTTCACTATATTGCAGACATTTATTTTCCTCCCTAATAAATTGTGTAATTCTTATGCAAAAATCACCAAACTATTCATAGTGATCCTTCTTAATGTTTTGCATAAATCACCATGATAACTTTTTTTTCTTTTTTTCTGCCAATTACTTTCCAAACCTATTCTGCCAAAGTCTTGCACCAAGTTTCTGCACTAGTTGACAGAAAATGTCTGCCTTAGGAGAAGAGGTTGCCCCGTTCGAAAAAAACTTGCATCAGAACCATTATATTGAAAACCCGCTTGTCTTCTCCGTCAGGATATCGCTACAATGCAGTTGTGTGCCAACAAGCTGGATAAGAAAGACTTTTTCGGAAAGTCTGACCCTTTCCTGGTGTTTTACCGCAGTAATGAAGACGGAACGTGAGTATGACTCATCAGGGTGGCTGGACGGGCCTCCTTTACTTTTAAAGTTTGAACAATGGAATGGATGGGCGGTTCAGATTGGACGCAAACTCTTATGAATATTAACCAACCAAAAGTAATTAAGCGATTCGGTTTGCAAGGAACAGCCTTGTTACAGCAGCACTAATTACTGCTAAAGGTGGATCAACAAATTATAAATAAATAAATAAATAAATAATTGAATAATTGAATAAATAAAAAATACTCTGGTTACAAAAGGTTGTGAACACTTATGTAAATTTGATTTCTTGGTCTTTTCTAAATTTTAATTATTTTGCAAGAAGTCTCAAACTTTTTTCCACATTGTCATAATGGGATATTTATGTAGAATTTTGAGGAAAGAAATGAACATAATTTAGAATAAAGCTGGGCGGCACAGTGATGCAGTTGGTAGAGCTGTTGCCTTGCAGCAATCTGGGTTCGATTCCCGGCCTGGGTTCTTTCTGCATTGAGTTTGCATGTTCTCCCTGTGCATGGTGGGTTCTCTCCGGGTACTCCAACTTCCTCCCACAGTCCAAAAACATGACTGTCGGGTTAATTGTTCTCTCTAAATTCTCCCTAGGTGTGTGTGTGCATGGTTGTTTGTCCTGTCTGTCTCTGGGTTGCCCTGCAACAGACTGGAGACCTGTCCAGGGTGACCCCGCCTCTGACCTGGAACGTTAGCTGGAGATAGGCACCAGCAATCCTCCCAACCCCACTAGGGACAAGGACAAACTAGGGACAAACTTTGCATACAGTCCAACAGATATTAGTCTAATATTTGCTGTTATTATATATATAAAAAAAAATGTACAACAATGTATTGCGTTACGGGGTTGAACCCAGTGTAAAAGTTGACCAGACTGTTACGGGGTTGAACACTCTGCCTGGCTTTACAACAGTCCAACATTCAACCTCGTAATAAAACCACCGTTTTTGTAACTGGGTTGAATGTTACAGGGTTGAAGATTTTCACTAAAATTTGCCATAAGTTCACATCAGCTAGGGTATGGAGCAACATTATGATATGATGAAAACAAGAAATTAATATGTTTCAAAGACCATTTTTTTATTTTTTCCCAAACAACAATAAATATCATCTAAGTGCGTAACAGGGTTGAAAGGTTGAGCTTGACGATGACGACATTTGGGTAAAAAAAATAACCAAATATAGGTAAGACACTTTCCTAACACTTAAATCTCTTTACAGTGTGAGCAGGAAGAGACTTCACTGATGTCACTTCCATACACAAAAGGCACCAAATTTGGAGAATCACCCAAATAGTTAGTTTGTAATCTACATATTTAACTTGCTAACTAAATATTAATATTGTTGTCTTTTGGGTAACTGTTTTTATTGTTGTCTTTACTCTGTAAAACAACCTCAATGTGTATACCTGTCTGTGGCTGGTATTTGGTGAAACTTTGTGCTTTTCTCTGTGAATCCAGCGGTTCTCACATTCAGAGGTTTAGAAATGCAGATGTAATGCCATTAGTATTCTTTGCAACACTGAGTCTTTTTTGTGAAGGTCTCTTTGCTTTTAGCTGTAGCACCACTCTGAGCAAAACTTTGATAATAGGAAAGCTTTTTATGAAGATAATATTAAACCATCTGATATTCATTTGCACGCAGCAACCGGAAGCTTTCTGAATAACTGACAAATAGCATCTTGGTACTTTGCTTTTAGATGTTTTTCCTCATCTCTTCAGTACCTGCTGCCCATATCTTTCCACTTTATTGCACATGTCTTAATTTACAACGTAATCAGTTAGTGTGCTTTATATCACATGTGTTGGTGCTGACAAATGGTGTAAATTTCATGTCAATAGAAATAGTAAAATTATGTTTACCGAGAGAAAACTGATGTGTTTAATACTGATTTTTCCGGCTGTGTATCCACATCTGTCCAACATTGAAAAACCTCACTGAGTATTTTATGTTGAGTATCTCTAAATGCATCCAGTCAATCATGTTCAGTTCTGCATTATTAACTAAAAAAGCTGAGGCTCGTTCAACTTTAGGGATCACAGGATAAGGCTGCATAGAGAAACTTTTATAGGCAATTATCCCAAAGTACCACCATTACTAATAGGCAACGCTGATGGAAGCAGTGAACCTCAGCAGTCACTGGTGCTCTGCAGTCCAGGCTTAAAAAATAACAGAGATGTGCTGGGAATGCACCGGGAGATTTTACATACCAAGCATCCATTCAGTGACACCAATTACCACATTTACTTTTTGAACATAAATTAACTCAGCTGCCTGTGTCTTCTAATGCAGTTTTTACCATCTTTTTTTCAGGTTTTTACTTTCTTCCACAGATGTGCCTTTTAGAGATGTTTGCAGCAATAAATATTCTGTTTCACAAAAGTACTTATGCAAAAACCTTCACAGTCGCCTTGAAAGCTTTGTGCCGAATTACAGAGAAAAATACAAGGGGTAGAATTATCTGCGATGGATTATTAGGGCCACTGTAGCTGGGAAAAGACAAATAGTATATTTCTACCAGAAAATTATTAATTTCTGAAATTTTCTACAAACGCACAAGGAAATTTCTAAGTTTGAAAAGTTTAATTTTCTACAACAAAAACTTAAAACCTTTTTTGACTAATCTCAGAAAATTTCTAGAAAAAAACATGGAGATTTCTGAGATTCAAGAGTTGAAAACTTTTGGACATTTTTTGAGTTTGAAAAGTCAAAAATCTAGAAAAAACTCAAAGATTTCAAGATTAATGTAGACTTTTCAAACTCAGAAATTTCTTTGTTTTTCTAGAAAATTTCTGACTTTCTTGGCAGAGATTTATTGTTCCTTTTTTTCTATCTAGAATTTTCTAACACAGTGTCGTAATGATCTGCCCACAGTTATCTGCATGCTCTTTTTACCGCCTCATATCTCATTTTCTTTTGGCAGGTTCACCATCTGCCACAAGACGGAGGTGATCAAGAACACGCTGAATCCGGTGTGGCAGCCCTTCACCATCCCCGTCAGAGCTCTCTGCAACGGCGACTATGACAGGTCGGGAATATTCGCACCGTTTTATTATCCCAGGATTCACAAATTTGTTGATGTTTTTAAATTAAGAGAGAAGCACTCAAGTCTTAAAAAAAATGTGATTAAATAGGGACAAGTTTCAAGTTGACTTTTAAAATGGATGACATCACCTGTTACTGGGGCGGTCAGAATAATGCCAGCAGTCGGTTATGGTGTCCCAGAGACCAGCACTGGTGTTATTGAGACTGACTCAGTGTTCACACAGCGCCGTCTCATACATACCAATCGGGCCGAACCGGGCACAATGTTTTCAGCGGCCGCACAGTGTTACAGTACCACATATTATCCACCCTTTAGAACAGCAGATGCATGTGTAATGTTAAGTGATGCGCCTTACAGCTTTGATGCAAGGATCTGGCCAATTGAACGCTACTTTTAGGAGTTTATAGATGAAAATGTAGCTACAGATATGAATTTTTTTCATGCAGTTATATAGAACAACACTACATGAGTTCATGTCTGACAGTCGGCTCTCACAGCGCACTGGAATAAATTGAGAACTGCTCCCATCAGCAGTTTATGGGAGAGACGAATACAGACAGATCCCACTCAGCCCTGCTTCACTACAGCTCTTTATTAGTTTGGTTATTCAACATATTTGTCATATTTGCTTATTAATAAACATTCATTCATCATTAACAATCTCCAAACTACAAATAGACAAAGATTTTTGCATAATGGGGATAAGGGCAGATACTTTTTTTTTTAAATATTAAGACATTATCTTACAATAAATCAGTTTATTTTGTGAAATTAAGCAGGATGCTTAATTTATAGTAGCACCCTACTGGTTTACAAGAATCCTAACATCACCTACTTTAAGTTGAACTTCAGAGGCCTTGATGAAGTTTTGCAATATCTGCCACAGATTAAAATTCTACTCTATAGTACAGATGGATAAAGGAAGGATGCTATTAATGAGTTATTTTAATGAATATTAATTTGTCATCATAATTTTTAGTGATACTACTGCAGTTTCATGTTTTGTTCATATTTTTCAATTTTACAAAACGATTACAGGTTGTTTTCTCATAATAAAAATCAACGTCAAATCAAATTTTTTTTGCAAAGCACATTTCAGCAACAAGGCATTTTAAAGTTCTTTACATCATGAAACACAAAAATGCAAAGTCATAATGTAAGAAATAAAAGCCAAAGTTTTCCGAAACAACTCGTCATGGGTTAGGGTTAGGGGTAAAGGGTTAACACAGGCTGGGTTCTTCAAAGCATGCGGCCCCTAAATTCTGTTGTTTTAAGTCTTAAAATACTTTCCAAATTTAGTTTACCAACAATTTATAACATTTAATGGAGATTGCTCAGGCTGGAAGATAGATGATTCACAGCAATGTGCATCTTTCACAGAATCACAGAAAACCTTTTGAAGCTACAAACACTCATTACTTGTCGGCTTCATCAGCTTACTCTTTTTCACAAAGGTATCTTAACTTTTTGTGCAAAATTTTCAACAATATTGTCTATATTTCAGCACATCAAAATAGATTAAATGGGCATAACATTTTTCATTCACAGTAAATTCCATAGTTATGTATTTCCTAGTCTTTTCCTGCTGGCTACCTGCTGTAAGGCTGAGGCTAGCCATACTTTGAAAAGTTTGCATCAAGCAACAAGTCACTTGCTGGAGTTTTCACAGTTTGTAGCAAACACTACAAATAGTGGTCTGAGATTATTAATTTCTGAAATTGTCTACAAAAGAACAAGGACATTGTTTTTGAAAATCCATTTTCAAAAAGGGATTACTGAACAGGTTACTCTACAGAGCTTCTGCTGTCTTAAAGCTCTCACATACCACCTGGTCGCCATGTGTAAGTCCTTCCTGCAGTCAGAGCAGAATATGCTCACATTTTTCTGCTGTCTATGCTAAAGACTTTCAATAACATGCAATACTTTAGCCAACTAATGTGATGTTCAAATCACACAACTGAGAAAATTAACATGAAGCTGAAATAACTTTTATGCTAATGCATGCCAACTACAAATGATTCTCTCCTACATGTCAAAATTGTTCTCTCTCTGGACTAATTTGGGCCCAGAGTTCAGATAATTACCAGTACCTGCTGTGCCAACACTCTTCACTGTGATTTATCATTTATTCAGTGAATATATAATTGTTCTATCTGCTCCAGCTAGATGGAGAGATTTTTTTTCCCTTCCTCTTAAACCAGAACCTGCTGTTCTTTTTAACTGACATGAGGTTGTGTGGTTAGGTGGAAATTACCAAATAAAGTCTCATGTTAATTTTTTTTTAGGACTGTGAAGGTGGACGTGTACGACTGGGATCGAGATGGAAGGTAAGAGCCTTTTTCTATTGTGTGTGTTTGTGTTTCTGGCGAAGATTTTGAGAAAAGCAAACTGATTTAAAAGTTATTTCTTCAATGAAAAGAAATGTGGTAAACATCTGGCAAAATTAAGGACACATCAACTCCTCTTACATTATAAAATGATGTCTCTTGCTTGCCTATTTGAATAGACAATTGATTTTTGTTTTGTTTTTATACATTTTTTTTCTGTCTGCAGCCACGACTTCATTGGAGAGTTCACCACAAGCTACAGAGAGCTGTCCAGGGGGCAGAATCAGTTCAATGTCTATGAGGTGAAAAATATGTGTTTCTATTTTCTTTCTATTCAGCATTGTTTGTCTGTTTTTTATTTTTTATTTTTTTTTATCTTTATGCTGTAATTTTTATATAAAAGATAACATTTTACAACCTAAAGTGATCCATAGAGCAATCGTTCATGCATAGGTGGTTAGAGTACCCCAAAATTGTACTCTAATCAGAGTAGCATACCTTAAAAACACATTTAATTAAGCAAGTGTAAAAAGTATCTGGTAAACTGCTCAAGTACTGATTAACTGATCATAACACCTGATTTAATATAACACCTGATTTTATACTTCTGGCTGTCTTCAGACAGCCAAAAGTATAAAAGTTATGTGGACATTCTGGTACTGTAAAGAATCTTACTACATAGAAATAATGAGTTAGGTTTGGAGGTTGGTTCTAGACCAGATTTACCACAGGGGCCACTGAGACATTTATTTAGTATAACTTCTTTGGTACCCCGTTGGCCCCCATCTAGAACCGCCCCTGGGCTGCAGGTCTGTGTCTGGGGCATTAATAATACATTAAATGACCACTGAACAATGAATTCATAAAATATATCAACATTTCAAAATAAAACCTACAGAAAGCCCTAACAAACCTTTTAAAGTAGGAAATATATATGTATTTAGTGTTAATCTATTTGTATGTCTTGTTCTCTAAATGACCATTTGTATTATTTTGGCTGATTTTATTATACATTAAATAAGCAAATAATCAAACCAGTAAAAGCAAAATAAGAAACTTACTCACAGCAAAATGTTCTGTACCATATCAGCCTCAGGAGATGATTGAAGGATGAAGAGACGCTGATGTCAAGTGTTTTAGGTTCTGACGGGTCTGCAGTTCCTCTCCTGATCCATTCATACAGCAGCACACTGCGCCACATGGACACATTTGTTTAATTGCCTGTGTTCATCCTCACTAACATGATTCAACCTAGGATTTGTGTCTTTTCTCTCACGTCTGTATCTTTATGAGAGGTTTTACTTCTAATTACGGTGAAGAATCGGGTCGAGGATGTTGTAAATAAATGCGGGTTGACAGCACCTCACCACGGCTGCGTAGAGTCCGTCTCTAGGCAACCATAACAACAGTGTCGGTCCGTACATAGACATAATATAAGGATAGACGCCTCATGGACCGCTCTCGCCTATTTTCGCTGACGAGATTTAGGGCGGCCATCTTGGAGCGGTACTCCACTCCTCTCAGCGTTATGTGTTTAGCAGCACAATGAAATATCAGCGCATTTAATCGATCATAACACACTTTTTTGTTACTGGAAACCATATTCAAACATCTATCAAAGCTACATTTATAAACAATTGTATTTTTTTAAGTATGTTTTTAATACATAGTTCATCATATTTAAATATGCTTAGTGGCTATAACAATAGAATAGGAATGGAATATTCTGATATCGATGTATGAAGAGCATATTACAAAGCACACAGCCGTTCATAATTTATTTAATAAATTATTTAGTAATATCAATACATATTTATATAACTATACAAACACTAATAAATAAAGATTAATAATGGCACAAATAAATAATGATTAATACTGGATTTTATATATATATATATATATATATATATATATATATATATATATATATATATATATATATATATATATATATATATATATATATATATATATATGTTTATGTTTTTCAGCCGATGAATCCAAAATCCGATGTGAGATTCATCCGTGCTGCACTGAATCCGTCTCTCTTTATAGATATCTCCCTCTTCTTCCTCACATCGTGTCTTTATGAAACTTTCAAAACAAAAACGGAAGATTTAGGATGTATCTTACTTTTGACAGAGTGAAAGAATATAAATAGTCTTTACCACCTCTGTAAACTTTGCTGGTGAATGTTATAATACATAATATAAGTTTTATAATATGTGTTATATTGTTTCATTTCTAATATAGGCTTTCATGTCAGATAATCTAAGTCAATGTTGGAGAATAATTAATTTTTTTAGATTTACGGAATCTCAGTTAGCCTTCATAGTGGGGCTGAACCCCGGTATTACACCAAGCACTGTAGCTAATATTAGCTGGTATCTCACCGGTGGACATAAATACAGTAAAGTAATATTCTAATCACAATATATACACAATAATATGTCCATTTTACTTGTGAAATGTTGTCTGTGGAGCCCTCACATCAATAATCCATAGATCCGAACAACAATATCCCTCAGTGCTGAGGCATCTTCTGCTGTTTTGATTGAGCAAAGTAGGAGGGTATACCGCTCCAAGATGGCCGCCGTATGTCCTGCGCCGGAGCGGCCAATGCGGGGTCTACTCTTATATTATGTCTATGGGTCCGTAGTGTTCTGGGGTCCTGTGTAGCTCCCGCAACGAGAACTTAGCTGACCTTAATATTTCCTGTGTTTTATTTTGGTCATTATTGTTACACTTAGTGTTGATATGTGTGTGTTAGGCATGTCTATTGGACATTTATAGAATACAGACAAATTGCGTTCCGTATCGGTTCAATACGGGACGCAACATTTAACAGCCAAATACGGGATGATTCCGTATTTTACGGGACGGGTGGCAACCCTACTGACAGACCACTTAGTGCATTTAGCTAGCTAACTGGCTAACTATCTAGCTATTCCTAGATAGATGTAATTTATTTAGCTAGCTAGCTAACTCTATTTATCTGACTAGCTGGCCTAGCGCCATCCTGGCCACCTGTGCAGAAATTTAATATTTGATTTACTGAACCTAGAGTACATTGATAGGTAGGCCTAAACATCAGCGGGTTTGAACTGTATGGTGAGTTTAATACATCCCCTGGTCCATAGTTGCGTGATGGTGAAGGTACTACTACTTCATAATTTTTCAAATACTTTTATATTGTCTGTATTCATGAAAATTCACACATTTTAATACAGCTCACCTTATATGGGCCTGTGCATTACATGTTATATAAACATCGCATCAGACCCGACCGTTTTAATAAGCACTTTTTTAATGAAAAGCTACAGAGCTAAATGAGACTGGGTCACAGGAAAACAACAGAAGAAACATAATTATTCATCAAAGAGAACTTCTTAACTGTTTTGTTGAAAAATATCTACATACACAAGCTGAACAATCAGCTATTAAACTGTTGAACTGCTAACTCCATTAAGATTAACAGCTCATTAAATTAAGCTCAACAGAGGAACGCTTTTCAGAAGAAAATACTTTAAGATTAAGATGGCAGCAAATGTAGCAGTCTCTACATTTGCTGCCATCTGATGGATGGATGGATGGGTGGATGGAGTCAAGCATCACTTTCTGCTGAATTATTCATGCTCATTCATTAAATGTCCTTCTAGAGTACAAAGTGTTTTTTTTTTTTTACATTTTCTCAATCTCCAAATGACTTTTCCATTCATCTGCAGGTTTTAAACCCCAAGAAGAAAGGCAAGAAGAAGAAATACATCAATTCTGGGACTGTAAGTGCGCCCCTGATTGGTTGTAGCTCTCTGTCCTTTTCTCTGAACCGGATCGTTCGTACTTTTTAAGAAATTGGATTTCACCTCTTGGATCTGCTCCTCTTATTGACTCTCTTTGCTGTTTGGCCTCCTGTTTTGTCGCTTTATACTCTCTTCCGTCATCCGTTCATCCCCTCGCCGTCTATGTGCATGTGTGTGTGTGTGTGTGTGTGATGGTATGCATGTTGTTTGTGTTTTTCCAGGTAACTCTGCTGTCCTTCAAAGTGGAGTCGGAGTATACCTTTGTGGATTTCATCCGCGGAGGGTGAGTGGAATGATAATTAGCCCACACTCACTGCAGGACTAAATTGACTTTTTTTTCCCCTTTGTTTGCAAATGTGTGTGTATGTGCTTGACTGAAGAGACTTGATGGGATTTCCCCAAAATCTCACATGTGGGCATAATATTGAAATCATGTTTGTTGAGAATTGATTATATTTTGGAGAAGGTCTCATTGCAGTAATCTAATTTATTTTGTTCATCTTTAATTACGGCTTCCATTAGTTTGATCCAATTAAACCCACAGGGTGGTGTGAGGCTGCTATCACGCCATACCAATTAGCCACCAAGCAGTCAGCCAGAAACTGATTGAATTGCAGTGTATATTTTTGGTGTACTGAGTGTCGGACATATAACCTTTGTCAGGTTTACTGAAGCACTTTATGTTCTATGTGCAACAGGACACAACTGAACTTCACTGTAGCGATTGACTTCACAGCGTCTAATGGTAAGTTACTGAACATAGACTGGGCAGACTATGTGATTTTGCTCATTTTCAAGGAAATTAACAGTTTTTTTATGGTATTTTTATTTAAGATGAAATATCAGCCAAACATCCAGAAGTTATATTTGATCTTCAAGTGAAAGATGGCAGCCTAACAAGAGTTCCTGTGGATCAGTGGTAGCGTAGGTTCCTTCGTTCACATAAGCATTTGAACTGCACCAGAGTTCACTTCAGCTGAACTGAGACCTAAGTATTTAGATGAACCAGAGTTAGCATCACAGTTCAATTCTTGACTTCATCAAGAGATTGCTTTTACATCACAGATTAATTCTTGAATTCCTTTCTTGACTGCTTCTGCTATATTTTAGGACATTGATCCACATATAACTCATCCTTATGGTTCTGGTAGACATCCACTGGTCTAAAAGCTGGTTAAAGATCGCATAAAAGCTGTTTCCATGTAACTAATCTCCCAAATTTTAGAAAAAATCTTTGTGCAAGGAGCCTAACTTTAGTCTCAAATTATCACAGAAATTTCTCGAAAGGCTTCTTGAATCATTTTGATGTTTTTCAGAAAGCTTAAATTTGTAGTATCTATATTGAAGAGCTGTCAGATTTGAGATGGCTAAGATCTAGTGAAGACAGACATCTTGAACTAATGGAAAATATCTTAAGTATAAAGGGAAAGCATTTTAGACATTTTATCTACATAATTTGATAAAAGGCAGGAATAATTTGTCTGCTGTTACATGTGATAATTTCCAGGTTTTAACAACGAAATCACCAAATGTCCAATGACCTTAGAACTTCCCGTTCTATCAAGTATGCTGATGACAACATAGTATATCAAAATGCTGTTTTTTTATTTTATTTTATTTTTTCAAATAAAAATTATAACATTCAGGAAAACTGCTTTAAGCAAAAAAATATGTAGTTTTCTTTTGTCAGAGCATTCAGAGAAAAGTAAGGTCATAAAGGTTTGATTAATTGGTTTCATGTTTCAGTTGATTCAGTTTGGATCAAAAATCCACTAAAAATACAACTAAAGATTTGTGACTTGGGGATGTGAAAGACAAAACATTTTTAATAATACAGACAACCTCCCACAAAGCATTCACTGCCTCCCTTCTCCTGTCCAATATAGCGTTGAACTGTCAGTCACGCAGCTAGCCACGCGCTGCGTTTGAGGTTTTTCATTCCTTTCAGTTGCCATTTTACTGCACTATCTCAATTCTTTTATTTTCTTATTACATATTTGACTCGTTTCGTGTTAGACTCAGTGTACAATTATCTGCAGAAGTCATGGATGAAATTATGGCAGGTCATCAAAGGTGCATGAAGCTGCAGGGGAGGACTCATGTGATTGATGCTGTCGTTTTATACTGATAGCTGTGAAAAAAAAAAAAAAAAAAACTTTCATTTAATTTCATCTAGCAGCTGGTGATCACAGATCTCACCTGTTTTGTTTCCTCCAGGCTGAACAGCCATGTTCTACTCACTCCACATCCTTTTATTCAATGTTTTGTTTGGATGTGGATTCAATTCAGAATTTACATCAGTCAAACTGTTGAATGCATTAGAATATTATTAAGAAGTTCATTTCAGCAACTCTATCATCAAATGAAATGCATCGTATGGACTAATTCCATATAGATTGATGCTTTCAAGCTTTTACGTTAAATGTGTTGATTTTCAGCTAATAAAAATGTGACATTTAAGATTCATAAGATTATATTATGACAAAGAATTAGAGCCATGCTAAGGACATTTAAAAAAAAAGTAAAATTGCAAGAATAAAGTCATAATAATATGAAAATAAACTTATTCAAGAATGAAGAAAATAATAAGAGGATAAAGTTGGAATATTATGACTTCATTCTCGTATTATTGACTTCAGTCTCTAAATATTACAACTTTATTTCTTTATTATGGTATTATTATGACTCCATTGTCACAATATTATGACTTTATTCTCGCAGTACTACAACTTTATTCTTTTATTATTTCAACTTTATTCTCATATAAAGTCAAGTATTCTAGCAACATTACAACTTTATTCTCATCATATTATGACTTTCTTCCAGCACAAGTTTATTTTCATAATAACTTCATTCTTATCTTTTTCTTAGTACGGTTGTAAAACTCCTTTGAAAAATATGGCATCAGACCAATAAAAAAAACACATTTAATACAGAAATGCGGGCTTAATGAAAAGCCTGTGTAATTCCTGCTTGAAGGTTGTAATTTCAAAACAGTACTTTTTATCTGACCAACAAGCCCCATCAGCCTTACTTAATATATGTAATATTACAGTTTCTTGTTTTTTGTAATTTGACCATATTGGTCATTTAACTAATTTATCCCTGTTTTATTACAATATGTACATCGCTTTCTTAGGACATTTCTCTGAAACCGTGTTTTAGCGAGTTAGGAACACTGTACTTGTTTCATACAAACTTTTATAAATCGTATTATCCTTTAAACATCTTATCTGGTGCGTGCCCAGGGTGAGGGCCAGGGACGGACTTGCTTGTAACCCATTGATAACTTCTTGCAGTTCTGAATATGTTTTAAATAATGAATGTGTTTTGCTGAAACATGTCAGATGTGCACAGTACAACTTGATATTTATATTTTCAGAAGCGTATTGTACACCCGCGGCGTAACTGGAAGTGCAATTAGATAAGGGGAAATTCATAGCTGGATCTGTTAGTGTGAATAAGCATCAGCGTTACTATGGCTTATTAGATCAAACGGGTCTATTAATAGAAGGCTTCTCTGAAGAGAATCTTATCATAAACCCAGGAGTGAGAGATGACATTCAGTTGTGAGAACTATTACTACATGTGCAATAATCATTGTGCGGGTAAATGCTAAAGCATTATAATAAGACTGATTACTTCCCATTATGACCCAGTTGATTATTTTTTTTCCATATGATGTGATTTTCTTCCTTTCTGTTCTCAGGTTTTAGCAGCCTTGGGTTTTCCACATACATTTACAGCAAATCTTCTGGTAGACTAGATTGGTTTTTTGCTGCTTGGAAAGAGCTGCAATGTTTTCTATGCATTGCTCAACCATTTCCTTATGATGCACTTTGGATCTAAATAGAGTTAACAGAAGAACATTAAAGTGTGATTAATGATAATAAAAAAAAAAAAAAACTAAAAGTTGGAAATGTTTGTTCAGATTGGATTATAGCTGCAGTATGTAACTTTTGTTAAAAAAATACATAACTTTTCAAATTATCCCTTTGTCTTGACAGTGTGGTACGAGACAGATAAAATGTGAAAAAAATCACATCCTTCTCCCAGTGCAGTTTTATCTAGAATCAATCAATCAGAGCTAGGAGGCGGGTCTTAGCACTGTCAATCATCCTCTGTGTAGTTTTTATCTACGCTGCAGTTAGCAGAGTTTGTTGTGAATGCTATGACTGGTTAGCATAGCTATCAATGATGGGGATAAATGGTCTTCTTGGATTGATACGTTTGTTTCTCTGCCATTAGCATTCAGCAGTGAGTACATGAGATTGATTGACAGAGCTAAGACCCTCCTGGCTCTGATTGGCTCTGAGAGGTGCATTTCTTCAAACGGCAATACTAGCTAAGAGAGGAAGTAGAGTAGATCAATTCTGTTCACAGATTATTGTCTTATAACATACTATCACAACATGGTGACAGTTTTAACAAATATATAAAAACCATATATTTTTTTAATGAAACTTAAGTTGCTGCAGCTTTACGCAGACATTGCAGTGTTAAGCTTAACCAGCCAGGCACAGGTCCTTTTAGTTTCTCACAATATGAAACACAAAGGATTTTATGTAGAATTTGAAGTTCTAAATTCAAGTTTCAGGAAAGTTTGGAAAAAAGCAAAGCTACACATTCCCAAGGGAATTAGCTTTAATCGGTGAGCTCAACCAGTTTTGTCCCACCATGACAAACCTTGGAGGAGGAATCCTCAAAAATCCGTTGTGTCAAACAACAACTTAGTTTCCAATGTGCCTCCTATGGGCCAAAGTTGTGTACACAGCCAAAAATCGTTATTGGCACATAAATAAGGTTATGCAGCAATTCCCAGTAAAACACATTGGCATTAAATTTTGATGAAGTTGATTAGGCTGATATATCCAACTGGGCCTCCTCATGGATCTGTGTTACTTTGCCCATCTGGACCCTAAGCCAGCGTTCACACAACTCTCAGAAGCCTTGGTGTTGTCATCAAGTAGATTACATAATCAAAGCAGAGAAAGGAGCCTGTATTTTTTCAAACCCTCTTGAGTCGCGGTCTTTAGGTACAGACTGTGGCTAAACACCAGATAACAGCACACTCACACCATGATGAGAGTGAGTTGTACAAAAACAAAAGCAAGCAAAATCAGATGAACAATCAAAACACACCAATTTCCAGCCTTTGCTGTATTTTAAAATTGTTTCACAATTCTGCTCATGACATTAAGAACATGAAGAGTTGTACTCCTAATCCCATAATTTATTTGAAAATCCACTTAGATCTGTTGCTGGTCAAACATACAGTGTGATGTGGGGGCAAACCTTCTGTTACAACGTGGAGATATTTCCTTTGGTCACACCTGTTGCGTTGTCTTTGGGGTGTGTGTGTCTTCTAAGGTAACCCATCCCAGCCCACCTCCCTCCACTATATGAGCCCCTACCAGATGAATGCATATGCCATGGCCCTGAAAGCAGTGGGGGAGATTATCCAGGACTACGACAGTGACAAGCTCTTTCCTGCCTACGGTTTTGGAGCTAAGCTGCCCCCTGATGGCAAAATCTCCCACGCCTTCCCACTGGTAAGATGGACACACGCATACAAAACATATAGATTCACACTTGCAGAGCACGTTCGTGCAGTCGGCTTGGGCCAAGACGTGTGGCTACAACAACAGCTGGGCACGCGAGTTGAGACGATAGCTCATCTGCCTGCCTGCGGGAATCTCCCGGCAACCTCTCTACTTCCTCCTGGCTCCCTCCCAAGGGGATGAAGGCAGACTGTCAAACATTGCTGGATTCTAAGCTGAAGTAAAACTAAGGGATGTGTATTGTTAGATACAAGCTAACTCTTGATGACTGCAAACTTTATTGTATAGGCAAAGATTATCAGGCAAATGAACACACAATTGTAAAGGAATGCTTCAAATTCAGTAGTTTTTTATTGTACTATAGATGAATATGTTGTTGCATGTTATAATGGAAATAATTAGAAACAGATTTACTCTTCACCACAGACATTTACATTAAAATACTTGTTTTTTTTAATAGCCAGAAACAGTGGTGTACACATTTCTTGCTATGTGGGTAAACATTCAGAAGTTAAAGTCCTCATGAGAAATCAGGGATTTTTCATTTGTATTTTTTTTTTTTTTTTTTTTTTGAAAACTCAAAAACAGCAGTAGTCTCCAAAATGTCTGAAGATCTTAAACCAAGTTCCTATGGAAGACCCATCCTGCCATAAACAAGAAGTAAGATACAACAACAATATTGTATCTTACTTCTTTTGTGAAGGAATAAAATTAAAAAAATGCAAGGGCTACAGAAAATATATTAACAAATTGTCCTCTCTCTAATATAGAAGAAAAAGATATTAAAAATAAAATTAGAAAAATGCTACAGAGACAACTTAATAGCTAAAGATAAAAAAATTTAAAAAGTATCAATTTAAGTCTGTTATTTTGATCAGTTTTTTTATATTTTTGCATTTGCTGGCACATTAATTCATTTGTTGAACTATTTTTGTGGTGAGTAATGGAGTTATTAAGCTTTTATGTATTTATTTCTGAATTCCCTAATAGTAGCAAGATTAGTCTTCCATACCTGACAAATGACCTGTTAGTATTAATTTCAATTTCTTACAGAAGCATGAAAAACTGTGTTCCAAAGAGGATATTTTTTTTTCTGCTGATAAGGGTGTAAGAAAATGGATGGAATAAGTGATGGTATTAACACAACGGTGGTTGATTAGATAATTTAACCACCTTCTCTCCTGGTGATCTGTCAGAGTTGGTTTATGGGTCATCTATTTTTTTTCTTTGTAACTGAACAGAAATACACCAAATTCTGTAGTACATCCTCATATTCAATTGTCAAAGTCAAGCTAGCATAGCTGACCTTTGTCCCTATTTTTTTTTATTAAAACTTTTTCTTGATTTATGAAATGTGATACTGTTGAACTTTATGTAGTAGTCGTAGTGTTGATAGTATCAATTAATGGCATGGCATCACCATTTTTCCATTAAAATAGTTTCCTTCCTATGTGTGTCTGTGTGTCTCCATATTGTTCTTCTCTGTGTTGCAGAATGGCGACAGCGATCAGCCAAACTGTGTGGGCATAGAGGGAGTTCTGGAGGCCTACTTCCAGAGCCTGAGGACAGTGCAGCTGTATGGACCCACCAACTTCGCACCAGTTATCAACAAAGTAGCAAAGTAAGCTCAAAGGAATCCAACATTTTACACTGAATCCCACCACTTCAAGCTTATGGTGAGATATCAAGTCAAAATCAGAATAGATTGGCTGTGATTGTTTGATTCTTATTTTAATGTCTGGAACTTGAAGGATTGAGAAGTGTACCTATTTTTTCACAAATTTCTCTCTCTTGGTCTGTTCTTGTTTAACAAAATGGTAGATTTTAAAAATTAATTTCAAAACTGTTAAGGACAGATCACTCAGCAGTTATACACCTACATCAGAAAGAGGGTGTACTTTCTTTTTATCATGACTGTGAGCTACAAAGATTATAGCTTCATAAAAGGTATCAGTAAAAAAACCCACGTCCCCAAAAACCAGGACTTTTATTAAATTTAAGGAGTGAAGTGGTGTGAGATGCTTGTGTTTGGTTTTATCTTTTGTCCTCATTTATCAATTTTTCATAATTAATTTGCACTTAATTACATTGATATCCATGTTTAGCAAAAGTTAAACATTGTTGGTAAAATCACCTTAAAGTTTGATGACAGACATGTTACCAGAACATATCATCACTCTGGGTTTCCCAAAATAACCTAAAGAGGCAACAAACAACACAGTTTATTAGGTTTTACTTCTGTTTAATGGCATCAGTGAATTCTATAGCCTGTGAAGTTTTTGTTTAAATGATGTCTAATCTGATACCTACGGAGCCCCCCAGGGGACATGGGGAATTTGTTTTCTTTTGCGTTCCCTCGCTGTCAAGTTAAAGCAGTAAATGGTGTATTTGTGAGAGTATTACCGTCTCCACCCAACTGGCACGCACCTCACAGCAAATCAAACTCACCCGTCTCTTCTTAAGCCCATCAGGAGCATATAAGGCAACTCAGCACACCTGTGCTCAGTATGACCTTTACAGACAAAGAAACCTCATCTTCAAGTTCCCTCAGAGACACCACTGGTAGGAACTGAACTTTAAAACATTCAACCTGCATTCAGAGGACCAAGTTTATTTTGTTTATTTATTGATGACTTGAAAGCAATTTGTAATTTGTTTTGTTTGTTTGTAGGTTTTCAACCTGCTTGGGTGTCATGTATTGAAAAGTACAGTGATTCAAAGAAAAAAAGAGAAAAGATGACACTGATGACACTTAAAATAAAAAGATGACACTGAGAAGAGTTGGTCCTGGATTTCTTGATGGGAGCAAGCCCTTTTCAAGTTTGGGCAGAAGCTAAGGTGATTTGTAGAGGTCAAAAAACTTGCCAGTTGAAAACCAATGGAAACCAGCTGGAAACCCGTTTGAACTAATTGGGAACCAGATGGAAACCAACTGAAGATCAGATGACAGTGAAGTCCTGAGAAAAGAGCTTTGACGAATCAACTCAAGGAGGAACATCAGGTCATCTCATCTATACAATCCACAATGGCTGAAGAAATGTTTGGAAAGTCAGTGAAACAATTGAAGCTGGATCGCACCATGGCAAAGTCTTCCTTCACCAAGCAAGCAAACTTCCTGAGCAGAAAAGCTTCCAACATGACAGAGATGGAACTGCGAGAGGAGTTTAAAAAGCTAACTTCTGATGCCAGACATGTAAGTGATTCAAATGATGATTACGAAGCTGGACTACTGGCAGAGGTGGGAGATGAAGCTGATGAACTTGATAAACAGCAAAAAGCTGATTTGGAAAAGACTATTAATGACTGTGAATCAAAATTAGAAGAAGTCAAACAAATAGTTCAGTCTAGTTTGTGGAAAAGATATGGTCAAGATGAACTCTATACTGCAATCCAAGAGGCAGAAAAGGCATGTAATGATGCTTCTGACATAAAAGTTTTAACTGTGAACAAAAGCGCATATGAAGTGCAGCTGTCCTTTGTGGAGAATGTGATCCAGGAGTCTATTAAAAGTTTTGTGACCTGGGAAATGTGGATTCCAGTAGAAGAAAGGGACAATTTAGAAGGCAGAGTAAAACAAATGAAATTGATGAAAAATAAACTTCAAACAAGAAAATCGCAGTTTGCCATAGCACAAACGATTGCAGAGGAGAAGAGGAAATCAGATGCTGCTCAATCAGACCTTACATCTTTACCTATACTAGCTCAACCTGCACCCAGTGTAAAAATCAGACCCATTTGTCTACCAAAATTTCATGGCTGTAAAAGAAACTTTCACAGATGGAGAAAAGACTGGGAAAGTCTGCAGAAGCAGGGAGAACCAAGTGGCTCAGTGGAAGTGAAAAAGTTTCAGTTGTTGGATAGTGTAGATGAAAGGATCTGTAATGAATTACACCTGCCTGCTTATGATACTGCTGCAGATATGTTCCGAGTGATGGAAAATAGGTATGGCGACAAGTCAAGCATTGCTTTGGAAATTATTGAAGAGCTTGAAAAGACTCCACCCCTGAAAGCAAACCAGCCAAGGAAAGTGATAGATCTTATTCAAGCAATTGAAAAGGCTCTAGCTGACTTAACAGAGTTAGGTAACATTGGAGCAATGAAAAATCCTCTGGTTATTAAATCTCTAGAGAGTAAACTACCTGATGTTATAAAGAGAGACTGGCTAGTTTTTATGGTTAATCCTGCCAATGCAGTTACACCAGATAACCATTTTGATAGTCTTCTCAAATTTTTAAAAACACAGGAAGAAGTTCTAGAGAAATTAGAGCAACTTGGAGTGAGTGAAAAGGCTGAGAAGAAGTTTGAGAAACGACATGCTTTTACTCGATCCACAAGAAAGAATCATGCCTGTATTGTGTGTGGAGACGCAAGACATGGAGATAAAATATTCTTCTGCAAGCAGTTCAAAGCAATGAATGTACCTGAAAAGCTCAACATTGTAAAGACGTTGGACATATGCAAAAGGTGTTTGAGAAAGCATGGAGATGCTGATTGCATCAACACTTACCTTTGTAGAAATAAAGATTGTAAGAAAAGAAGCTTTTCAGATCACCATTTCCTCCTTTGCCCAAAGGGTGAGCTTACAAAGGTTGAGACTGATAAACCAAGAAGGGAAAATAGACTGACACAAGAGCAGGAAAAATTCATAGCTGGACTTTCGCTAGAACTAGCAGGAGAATGCAGAAAAGCCTTTTCAAATGTGACTGCTTCAACAAAGAACACAAAGTGTGAAGTCCCTGGGCTTATGGAGTCATATGGACTGAAAGAGCAACCTGTCATTCTGATGCTATTGGAAGTCACTGCAAACGCAGGCCAGAAAATTGGCACTTTGATTGACTTGGCTTCTGATACTAATTACATTACTCATCAAGCAGCTAAAAAGTTGAGCCTAGAAGGTGAAAACATAACATTAGTTGTTCATGGTGTTGGGGGAATGTCAGTCAAAGTTAGAACAAAGAGATACTTGTTAAAAGTGAGAGTTAAAACCCCCAAAGGCACAGTGAAAGCTCACCAACTCATCTGTTATGGACTTAGTGAAATTGCTAAAGTGCATAAAGTCATTCAACCACTGCAGCTGCAAAAGTTTTTCCCAGATGTTGGCCTGGAAGACCTTAAAAGACCAGATACCATTGATCTGCTAATAAGCCACAGAGAAGGCAGACTGGCCCCTCAAAGAGTCAAGGTTGTTGGAGACCTGGTCCTGTGGAACAGTCCACTCGGCATGACCGTGGGAGGAGCTCATCCGGATCTTTGTGAAGACGTCGACGTGGCAGCACACAGGTCAGAAACGCACTTTGCTCGTTCTATGCGTATTGCTGCTGTAAAGTATAAAGAAGTATGCAGTTTCGAAGAAGTTAAAGCAGAAAGCAAAAACACAACTACCAATAAAGAGTTCATTGATTGGTGGAAGTGGGAGAGCATAGGAGCAGCTTGTGAACCAAAGTGTGGTGGATGTCGCTGTGGGACATGTCAACCAGGTGGGAAAGATATGACATTAATGGAGGAGAAAGAACTTGAAATAATTAAACAAGGTCTTACCTATGTGCAGGCAGATAACCACAGTGATGCTCCCCACTGGGATGCAAAGTATCCTTGGATTGTAGAACCCGTTTGTCTTCCCAATAACAGGAAAAGTGTTGAATCAACTTTCTTAAGAACAGAAAGACGATTAAATAAAGAGCCTGAATGGAAAACTGTCTATGCAAACCAGGTGCATGAAATGGTGGAGAGAAAAGCAGCAATAAAACTAACAGAAGACACTCTAAACAACTGGAAAGGACCAGTATGGTATGTAAACCATCAGGTGGCGCCAAATCCTCATTCTGTGACCACTCCTGTGCGTTTAGTATGGAACAGCAGTCAAAGATTTGAAGGTCTAAGTATGAATGATATTCTGCTGAAAGGTCCTGATGTTTTAAATCCCATTCGTGCTGTTCTACTCAGGTTCAGAAGGGGACTGCATGCTGCCCTGGGAGACATTAAAAAGATGTATAACTCTGTGTGGCTAGAGGACCTGGAGAGACATCTACACAGGTTCCTCTGGAGAGACGGCTCAGAAGAGGAGATCGGTGAGTTTGCCATTACCAGAGTTAACATTGGGGATCGACCTGCTGGATGTATTGCCCAAGTAGCAATGCGAGAGACGGCAAAACTGCCCATGTTTGACAGCTGTAAAGAGGAGCGGAGGATCCTGGAAGAAGACTGTTATGTCGATGACATTTTAACATCTGACAATGACCCAGAACTTTTGCATAAACACATTAAGAAGGTGGAAGAGATCTTACAAGCTGGGGGATTCTGTTTGAAACCATGGGTCCTATCAGGTCAAAGTGGGAGGCAAAAAATGTCCTTACCTAGCAGAGACAAAATCCTTACACTCCCTAATCAGTTGAAAGAGGATGATAATAAGGCTTTGGGAGTGGGATATCTGGTGGAGGAGGATAAATTATATGTGATGACATCAATCAACTTCTCAAAAAGGAGGAAAAAAATGAAGATGGGACAAAACCTAGAAGAAGGAGAAGTGAGAGTAAATACTCCAAATCCTCTCACTAGGAGAGAACTCCTTAGCAAAGTAGCTAGTCTTTTTGATCCCATTGGGCTAGTCACACCCACCAAACAAAAAGGAGCCATTCTAGTAAGAAAGGCTTTTCAAGAAACCAGAACTGCAGGCAAAGCAGGTGATACTTGGGATCAACCACTTTCTGATGGGCTAAGAAATGAAGCCATTGAATTGTTCCAGGAGTATGTGCGCCTGGGCCAAATTAAATTTCACAGGAGTTTAACACCAATCAGTTGGATTGGAAAGCCCATTGGAATAACTTTCTCTGATGGGAGTGACAAAAGTTATGGTGCAGTTCTATACTTTAGATGGGAGACAGAGCAAGGGATCCAAGTGAGACTTGTAGAATCCAAAGCAAAACTTACTCCACTCGACCAGAAAGGAGAACCTGTAAAAGCAGAAATTTGTGGTGCTGTGTTTGCAGCTCGTCTGAGGAAGTATGTTGAAAAGCACAGTAGGATGGAAATTGGTGGCTGGTACCATCTTCTAGACAGCCAAACTGTGCTAGGAGCCATTCAGCGTGACAGCTATGGGTACCAAACTTTCTTTGCTAACAGAGTTGGTGAAATACAGAAAACTGGGCCTGTTGCAGATTGGTGGTGGATTCCAGGTGAGCTCAATGTTGCAGACATTACATCAAGAGGAGCAGGTCCTGAGCACCTCCAAGAGGACTCACAGTGGCAAAATGGACCAAAATTTTTGTTGCAACCTATTGACCAATGGCCAAAAAGATCTGCCAAAGACATTGCTATGAGTGCAAAAGAAGGTGTTGAAAAACTCCAAAGAAAAGCTTTCTCAGCAGTAATAACTAGAGCACAGTCTAAGCAAACTAAAGAAAAATTGTGTGATGAGGAGGTGACAAAGAATGCTCCAAAAGTTACAAAGTGTAAAGAAAGGGTCAGGGAGCTCAAAGTCTCATCTCTTACATTCATTGCCAAGCAGTTAATTCAAGAGAGAAGATACAGCAGTCTTTCTAAACTAGTCAGAGTTATTGCATGGGTGAGAAGAGCTGTTGAAAACTGGAAACTCACTTTAGAAACCCACCATAGTGGCAGAAAAGTGAAAGTAAAAATTTCAACAGACATCAAACAATCAACCATCCATCCCGGGCTTAGTGTTAAAGAGTGTGAGAATGCACTGAGAGAGGTTTTTCTGGCTGCACAAGAGAATATCTCATTCCATGACACAACTTTAAACAGACTAGTTGTGTTTAAAGAACAAGATTCTGGACTTCAGGTATGTGGGGGTCGTATTCAATCCTTTAATGAAGACAGAAGAGCTGTTCCCATTTTACCATATGACTCATGGATATCCACATTGGTTGTTCTTGAAGCTCATGAAGTAAATCATGAAGACATTGCTGGAACATTACTGCAGATGAGGAAAAAAGCATGGGTGGTGAGAGGCAGAAGATTGGCTAAAAAAGTTGTGGATAACTGTGTGACGTGCCGGAAAATCAGGGCAAAAAGATGTGAACAGATAATGGGTGATCTTCCACCAGAACGAACACTGCCTGCCAGACCATTTGAGTTTACTACTATTGATCTATTTGGACCTTATGAAGTGAGGGATGAGGCCCGGAAAAGAGTTGAGCTGAAAGTGTGGGGCATCATCTTCTGTTGCATGTCATCTAGAGCTATTCACACAGATCTTGTAAGCGATCAGTCAAGTGAAGGCTTTTTGTTAGCATACCAAAGATTTACAGCCTTAAGAGGACATCCAAGGAAGTTATGGTCAGATGGCGGAAAAAACTTTATTGGAGCTAAACCTGTCCTGGCTGATCTTCATCAGTTCTTGGACCAATTAAACAAAGAGCAAATTCAACATAAAGCTTTGGAACATGGAACTGAATGGAGCTGGAAAATACACCCTGCAGACTCCCCCCATAGGAATGGGGCAGCAGAAGCAGCTGTAAAGATAGTCAAGCAAGCATTGCACAATCTAGGATCAGATGGAGTTTTTACATGGAGTGAATTTCAAACATTCCTGTATATGGCAGCTAATCTGGCTAATGAAAGACCAATAGATGCAAGAACTCAAAGTCGAGAAGATTGCATAAGCTACATCACACCAAACTCTCTGCTGCTTGGAAGAACTGATCTAAAAAGTGATAACTGTGGATTTGACTTTAAAAGTTATCCACTCAAGAGATTAAAGTTCATTCAAACAGAAGTGGACAGATTCTGGAGAAAATGGAGTCAACTAGCTGGACCAAATTTGTTTGTCAGAAGTAAATGGCATTCAAAGAAGCGAAATGTTGCTGTCGGAGACATTATTTGGCTTGCAGACCAAAATGCTTTGAGAAGTCAGTACAAACTTGGCAGAGTGATCAGTGTAAACAGTGACGGAAAGGGGACTGTAAGAGATGTACATGTACGAACTTATCCAAGTTACCCTGTACCACTTGTGAGAGCTGGAGGACAAATGAGGAAGACGAGGAAGGAACTTCAAATGAAGATACCCTCAACAATACTTCACAGAGATGTAAGGCGCATTGTTGTGTTACTGCCAATAGAAGAACAAGAAAACCCTGCTGGGACAAGATCTGGTGAAGAGAGAGAGGCGTGACCTCCTTGGGTTCAAAAACCAGGAGCTCAAGTGGGAGGTGTCAAGTTAAAGCAGTAAATGGTGTATTTGTGAGAGTATTACCGTCTCCACCCAACTGGCACGCACCTCACAGCAAATCAAACTCACCCGTCTCTTCTTAAGCCCATCAGGAGCATATAAGGCAACTCAGCACACCTGTGCTCAGTATGACCTTTACAGACAAAGAAACCTCATCTTCAAGTTCCCTCAGAGACACCACTGGTAGGAACTGAACTTTAAAACATTCAACCTGCATTCAGAGGACCAAGTTTATTTTGTTTATTTATTGATGACTTGAAAGCAATTTGTAATTTGTTTTGTTTGTTTGTAGGTTTTCAACCTGCTTGGGTGTCATGTATTGAAAAGTACAGTGATTCAAAGAAAAAAAGAGAAAAGATGACACTGATGACACTTAAAATAAAAAGATGACACTGAGAAGAGTTGGTCCTGGATTTCTTGATGGGAGCAAGCCCTTTTCAAGTTTGGGCAGAAGCTAAGGTGATTTGTAGAGGTCAAAAAACTTGCCACTCGCAAAAGGTTTTGCGTTCCCTCGCAATAATCTACTGATCAGTTCATGCGGCATAATTGATACTATAAGCCTTTTTTACGGTGGAAGCCGTACTTTCTGCTTTAATACAAGCTTATAAGGTTTTTCCATGGACTATTGAGTTATTATCGCGGGGTAATAAGTCATCTGATTGTGTCTCTATTGTGTTCGTAGTCTGAATTGTTTAAAGGGCTGCTTTCAGTGCCGTTCCATCTGAGCCTTAACAGACATAAACATGCAGTAAATAAATCGATTTTCAATCAGTTTTTTGCACCAAAGCGTTAATAATAATAAACACGTTTTCACTGAGGCTCTATAAGAGCAATATGAATGAAATAAGTAATTATTGATATGACAGGAGCAGCGGCTTTGACACCTGGTGGTGGGCGTGTCGATGTGGACGTGACTGTCATGAAGTATGAATGGGAAGGTGACGCTGCTGGCTGTGTGTGTGTGAGGCAGCGGGTGAGCTGGGTGGTCAGTCCTCGCAAAGTTTGGAGCATAATAAAAATTTAAAAAATCGATAATTGTGACAGAACAAAGAAGAGGTTAGGAGTTGATTGATACACGGGCAGATGAGCGGCCCTCTACCACCATTAGTTTGCTGTGTTTTATAATAATAAAACGTGTTTATTATTATTAACGCTTTGGTGCAAAAAACTGATTGAAAATCGATTTATTTACTGCATGTTTATGTCTGTTAAGGCTCAGATGGAACGGCACTGAAAGCAGCCCTTTAAACCATTCAGACACGAACACAATAGAGACACAATCAGATGACTTATTACCCCGCGATAATAACTCAATAGTCCATGGAAAAACCTTATAAGCTTGTATTAAAGCAGAAAGTACGGCTTCCACCGTAAAAAAGGCTTATAGTATCAATTATGTCGCATGAACTGATCAGTAGATTATTGCGAGGGAACGCAAAACCGTTTGCGAGGGAACGCAAAAGAAAAAAAATTCCCCATGTCCCCTGGGGGGCTCCGTAGATACCAGCCAGTGCAGCATGCTAAAAGGAGGTTGTTTTGTTATTCTCTCTTCTAATCACATGAGACACAGACCAAAATGGATTGAAGTAAAGTCTCGACTGTTTCCAGTAAATCTTTTGACTAATGCAAGTTTTTTTTTTTTCTGTTAGTATTTTGCTGTTGCAGGCTTTTCCTGCATTAAAATTTGTTACAGCGTCCTCCTCTTCCGTTTGGGGAGTGGAGATCTTTTCATTATCCCTCATATTTATCTGGAATTTCCCTTCAGACACTGTTGTGCTGTCTCCTAATCTAGATTCTTGGAGCAAACGTCATGTTTATGTCCCACAATTCTTCCCTTTGGAGCTTTTTTTGTGGACTGGTAGTTGAAGTGTAACAGACTTTTACAATAAATGATGTGGTAAGTGGTTGTCAGACAGAAAAGGCTGCTGAACCAAGTACCAAGCTGCACATGGTTTACCATTTTTGAATTTGGCCTGTTGGATTTCTGAAGGATATATGTCATAATATATGACATATATAAGGTTTTCAAATAATTTATAATTCATCTTTTTTTTTTTTTTTTTTTTACACAAACAATATTCTTTAACAGAATGTCGTTCAATTTTCAGAGCCACAGGAGACTTGTTCTGATATAAAGAGCCTGGATGTCCCACTTACATTTTGAGAAAATTTACTGCTTTAACCTTAGAGAAATGAGTGACAAGTGTCTGACATTACAGTCTTTATGGTCTCTACTTAGATATGTATTACTTCATATAACACCAGAAAATGTCTTTCCTGGTTTTTAATGGTGCAAATGTATGACTTTAATAAATGATAGAAATAAATAAATAAATAATTCTTGCAAAATTATGACATTTTGACAAAAGAGCATGTTCAGGTTCTTTCTTGTATTAATGTGAAAGTTTTGGTGGAATTTATCTATTTTTGTCTGTCTTTATCTACATTGACCCTAATACTCACTGTAAGTCATAATCTTGGAATATTTTTGATGCAGTAATAGTAAAAATTGCTTTTCTGTTTAAAAAATTACCTCATGCTGTACAAGGTATAGTGCCGAGACTACTAACATGTTAATTTTGAGTAATTGACTACAGAGATTTAAACACATTGAAAATTTTAATGCAGTTAATCACATGTTTTTTTTTATTTTTTTACATACAATAGGTTCCAGCCGGAACCTTTGTGCTCACATGTTTCTGGTACGTCAGTAAATCTGACACATGAACGACATTCACATAAAGCAGTAAAGGATAATGAAGCTGCTTCTCTCAGACCTCCGAGGGTTCATTGAGCTTCAAAAAAAACAAGCTGATGAGATGCTGGAAGAGATTATTGTTGTGCACTAAAAGGAGTTAGCCTATCAGAGAAGCTATTCAAGCCTAAAATAGCATCTTCATGCTAAACATGTAGCAGCAGTAGCACAGAAGTTCCAACGCTAATGTCAGAATCCACACTCCACATTTCTAAAGAAGTTCCATAAATAATCAAGAGTTCCTGAAACACTGGAAAGCTGAATGGGTAGAGTAACACTTTGAACCAATCTGATGGTTGAATAACCTGAAAAACATATTAAAAACAATACATATCTTTTTGTTGAGCTCATTCATATGTCTATTCAAAACGTTAGCAGCAAAAAGGGTTTTTAATTAAAAACTATTGCTTATTTTGTTCTCAATTAAAATGTGTGAGAAAATAACTTTCTTTTGCAGAGAGAACTCTGTTCATCCAGTGAAGATGTGTTGTTTTTGTTTTAGTCAAGGTTACGCAGACTTTGGCTAATTTCTTTTATTCTAACACTCAAGCTAAAAATCTCCTTGAAGATACTTTAAACAATACTTCAATTGACCAATTTCTGCCTTAAGCTACAAAAATCAGTCAGAGGACACATTACACTGTCAATAAAAAACCCCATTAAATTATTATTATTCTCTACTTTGAAGGCCCTAATTGTTCACCTCTGATACTGAACTGATCCTCCAACAAGAAAGCTTTTTTAAGTGATGTGAGGTGGAGGAAGGGGGCTTTGACAGAAAAACCACTCAGACTCACATTTCACTGACTTGTCATTTAAAAGGTGGTTTTGGCTGAAGCATGACCCGCTTCTCCATTATAAGATTCTAAACGGGAACATCATTTAGCAAATGAACGTGCTCTATTAAGCATCGTCTGTCTTTATCAAATTGTCAATGGTCTTTCAGTTCAGAAAAAAAACATAAATAGAAACTGTTTATAATTTCAGCTGTAAACATCCTCCTGCAGGTTTTAATTAAAAGAGCAGTTCAATGAAACAAAAGCAGGGTGGCCTTTTAATATTTTGTTAAGTGAGTGGTTTGAATTATTAGGCTGCCTTCTCCTTTGTCCATGTTCTGGTAGGAAAACTGTCCATATTGAAACGGGACTCATTTCCCATCACATATTTCACATGAATATCATTAATATCTGGAAACATCGGAATTAACCAGAAATGTCTTAAAAATGTCTTAAGAATGTTTGGATTATAATAGGCATTTTTCTGAGTGGATTATAAAAATGAAATAAATAAATAAATAAATCCACTTTACAATTTGCTTTCCTAAAAACTTATTGAATATCCCATTAAAATTCATAATGTAAAGAGGAAAACTGTCGTCCTGTCTAGTGGTGCGGGGAGAGCATTAGTTCAGTCCTGCATTGAGGGAGCAGACAATGGCTGCTGACGCTTGAATAGGACGGTTTCTCCAGCTGGAAGTATTTATTTCATGGACGCCCTATTTTCTTTCTCTGTCATGTACAAGTGTTTGTTTGTGGCTTACCTTCTGCATCGAAATGTGTCCAGTCCCTTGATAAAAACAGCGTTGTCTCTCTGTTTAACCAGCTTTTGCTGAATTTAAATGAGGCTGAGGAGCTCTTGATGCTTTCATTTGAGGAAGAAAAACAACACAATGCAGTAATTCTTTTTGCCCAGCCAATAACATCAAGGAGTATCTGAGTCATTTTTTGTGTCGGCACTAAATCGTCAGGAATGCAGAGAGCTAGGTGTTTAACCATAACACTTGTTTATTCCTTGTTTTAATGTGAAAAATATGCTGCTGTTTTTACCATCCATTCATTTCTAATCTCGGACAGAGCTCGTATGGTGTCAGTTCTTTTTTTTTAGCATGAAAGCACCAACTTTAACACTGGGAAATGATTTTTATTGGCTGGTGGCGAGCTTACTGAGACCAAACCAGTTAAATTGTATGAGTCTCATGAAAACCATCAACCATATAAAATGTTTTAAACACCGTCTTCAAGACTTTGTTTTATTGAACCTAATCTGTGTAAAACAACAGCAAACAGTAACAGTAAATTAATGACAACTTTATTGCTTAATAGAACCATGCAACAACCGCAGTTAGGGTTACGGGCAGGACTGGGGTTATCTACAATGTTCCAGATGAGTGACCAATAATTAGAAACTACTTATAAATTAGCAAAAATTCTTTTGGAAATGTTTACCTCAGGTCAAGGAAGTAGGAATGTTTGCTTGTACAAATCAAAGAAACACAATAGTTTCCTTTTTGTTGGATTGCTATAAACAACTAAAACAGTCATGCCAACATAACATACACCATGTTAGATTTTCAGAACTTGATTCAACCTCTTTCCTCTTCCTGAGGGCAGGCAGGTGCTTTGAGTTTCTGTGCCTCATCAGAATGTGAGCTTTAAACCGTGTGTGTGCGTGTGTGTGTGTGTGTGCGCGCGCGCGTGTGTGTGTGTGTGTGTCCCCAGCTGTGCAGCAGAGATTACAGATGGCTCTCAGTACTTTGTCCTGTTGATGATCACAGATGGAGTGATATCTGACATGGTCCAGACCAAAGAGGCAGTGGTGAACGTGAGTGAACTAACACACATATGCACCCAACACACACACAATGGAAGAAGAAGCAAAGAAACAAAAAGAAAACACAGCTAGGATCTGATGGGTTACAGTCCTGTCATCTCAGTTAGCAATAATATTTATGTATATCATTGTGTCCCTTCATTGTGTTTTTTGTGCTGCTAGAAAATGAGGCAGAGTATTTTCTGACAATAGTGTTTTTATTTATTTGGTTTTGATAAAACCTGCTGTCTGCCAGGTAAAAATTTTGAGATAATTGCTTTAAACCCCCAAATGTTCCAGCTGTAAAACATTAAAAATAGTGTTGACATCTCATTGAACCTTTGCTACAAGCATTTTTCAGGGTGTTGCGTCAGTTTAAAAACCTTCCCCAAAGTGAAGCTGCAATACATCCTACATCCTTCAGCTTATGTCTGAAAATTCTAGGACGTTTACCTGAAGGGCTGTTCCTCAGAGTGCAAACACGGCTTTCCCACAAATTAGCACAGTTAAGAATCAACCCATTTAGCTCCCTATAATTGGGAGGAAATCTGGAAAACATGACATGTTTTTATCTGTTTTTTTTTTCTTTTTTTCTTGCTTTCAGAGTTTTCATCAAAACTAGTTACAGTTTGTGTTGATATGAATTTACATGTCAACACAAAAGATGTGCTTGTTGATTGTGGGGCGATAGCCTCAACGGGAATTCTTGATTCTCGCAAGTTTCTAAGTTTCCTTGATCAAAAATGCAAACACTCGATCACTTTTATCCGTTACTAATTGCCTGGTTTGATTGGAGAAGACTGAGTTAGTTGTCAGAGGGTGAGGCAGTCGCTATTTGTAAATGTTGAGGGAATAGGATAGAAGTAGCCTGGTAAAGCCAGATGCTTTGCTTTCTTCAGAAGGTCTGGATCCTCGGCTATTGAGAAACAATTGCTTGATGGAGAAGTAGGCTATGATGAAATTTGAAATGATTGGATCTGATTTTACCCAGTTGCTAACGTTTGGCAGTGACATATGTAGCATGGCAGCTACATTATAAAGCTTACTGAAAATTGTGTGTGCTGTATGTGGGGAGTAGGGCCACAACATCTTTACCACCAATAAAATCTTTTAAACGTTCCTTTTGCGCTGCTTTTAATTACTCATTATTTGGAAGCGTGGCCAACACAGACTGAACGGCTTCTTTCACTTCGTCCACTGCCATCGCCAAACTACTACCATAGGCAGACCACGATTCTAAAACAGTGCAGAAAATCTACACAGAGCAGTGGGAAGGCTCTGTGTAGGCTACTTTGGCCTTAACACTGAAGGCCAAAGTAGCATTAGCAGCATTTTAAACCTCACCATTTTGTCTTATTGTAAATAAACCCATTAAAACTTCTTGATTAGCCAAAAACTGACATGTGGCATGAACATTGGGATTCAGAGTATAAAAAATATTAAAACCTCTAAAATATCTAGAACTACTCCAAAAAGATCAGGGTGTAATAGAAAATGTTGCACATCATTTACAAAAAAAAAAATACAAAAGTGACAGGAGGTATGCCTCTACATTGGAGAAAGGAGTCAGTTCAACTGATGTTGAACTGACTCTAGGCTACAACAAAAGTGCCATATTTTGAATTCCATAATGAATTGTTCTCAGCAATTAGTCTTAGGTGGGTTTCTTTCTTGGTGGATGACTTTAAAGTTCTTACGTGACTTTTATTGTCATCAGTGTAGCAGATGGATCGGGGGTTTTGTGATCAGGGGTTTCATCTGTAGACTTTACACTAATCTGTTGGGGGTAAAAAAGTTGTTGAGCCAATAAGTAAAAGGAACTCATCAGCCTCTGCTTTTTCCACATAAAATCGATACCATCCAGATTGTATCAATTTTGACACAAAACAGTGTTTTTGAATAATTAAGTTTTCTAGTATCAATTATATCGATATATTGATTACATTGACAAGCCTAACAAGCAGTCGGCTTTGAGTTTATAATAAACTCAAGTTATAAATTTGACCAAACTCTTCATCTCCAAACATCTACAACATCTGCTGAATTTAAAATGTAAACAATCTTTAACATTTGTGTTATTTTAACAGGCAGCATCACTTCCTCTGTCCATAATCATTGTTGGTGTTGGCCCTGCTGAGTTTGACGGTGAGCAGAATCATTTTTTTTTATGAGTAAACATGACAGAGAAGATAAAACCGCTGTAGCAGTTTATCATCTGCTACTTAACATTTTAAATTGGCATTTGAAACAAATCTGAATAGAATATGGGGTTTTCTGCCAGCCAAAAGATTGGCTTATGAATTCACTCTTTAGTGAGCTAGAGTGAAGACTATTGGTGCCTACATGTCAACAAAAGAAAAGAGCGCTGGAAAAATAGTTTATTATTTCCCCCTTGACTCTGAGACTTCCATAGAGAGGGTCCAAAAAATAACAATATTAATATCTGGGAGCCTACATCTCTGAGGATTTTTTTTGGACAATTATACCTGGACAATAAATTTTTGGAGGCAAGTTCCTCAGGAAAGTGAGGAACTATTAAAGGAGCAGGTTTATGTGTTTTCCAGGCACATAGTGTCATTTTATAGCATAATCACGTAACTATGTTAAAATATTCCATATATGTCAAATATGACTAAAAATAAATTTGACTTCATAATTTAACGCTTTGAATTTGGGTCTCTGTCTCTTTAAAAACTCCTGCTCTTTCTGAATCTCTGCCTTCAGGAAGTCATAACAACATCACTATTCTATTAACCCTTCAATAATGTTTTTATTATGAGTTACTAGAAAGTAACTCATATGAGCTCAGTGCTCAGCATGCGCAGTTCCACCAGGTGTTTGCTAATTGCTGCTGACTAGTCTGAAGGAGCTGATTGGAGGAGTCATGGGGGGAGCTGCTCTGTGAGGTGGAAGCTCAGTAGTTTGGAAACTGCAGCTCCCAGGAGGACCTGCATCTCGAAGGCGGAGCTAGGTCCACTCAGGCACTTTGCACAGGTGAAGCTTTGATTGGAGAAGACTGAGTTAGTTGTCAGAGGGTGAGGCAGTCATGGAGAAAAAAGCATTTCTCAAATATCAAGGCAACACTCCAGGTATGTTTTTGATGAGGGAATAACATTATACCATGTGGTAAGATTTTACCCAATACTGCCCTTTTCATCAAATAATCTCGTGCTGTGTTATGCATACCCTTTGTCTACACTGACAAAGATGAACTAATTTGCTGAGATGCTGAGTGCCTCTAACTAACAGCAGCCTGACCTTCTTCCTGATTAGTTTAGCTAATAATTGTATGACCAATTATAGGAACTCGTTCTACTGAAGTGTCTTCCACATATGCGAGTTAATTTTTAAACGTTCCCCTTGTCCTGAAGTAGTTACCAGCGTTGCACTGAGAAGTAGCTCGAATGAGCAGAATTCAACAATACTCACACACACCACACAACATGGGGAGGGGAAGTCAAAAATGACACAGATTCTTTGAAGATGTGAAAGGACTTGATTTTCCGCAAATTGCATATTGTTTTTTCACACTTATACCCGTGTACGATGCTTTTCTGATACTGAAAATATTTGGCAAGATAGAACACAGTGTGGCAGGAAAGTTGAAGTTCAGCAAGTAAAAACTGACATACAGTCATATTAAAACTGACAAATCACTTTAACAATTAATTCCTCAGTCAAGTCTTTGTTTCTCATGGTTGTCCTGCTCTTCCTGCTGAGGTGTCCTTCCTTAAAAAAATCACACATTGAAGCAGTTCAGAAACAGTCTTAATTAAAATAATTGGAAGAGTTCCACAAAACACAAAATTACCGTCACAAAACATTTCTTAATTCTATATAGCTGCTATTACCTTAGAGCTGTTCATTGAGTTGCCACAGTTAAAAAATACAATAATTTACAAAAGTATTCATATCCCTGAACCTCTTCCACATATTGAGTCATTATTATCACAAATCTTGATGCTTTTCATTTGATGCTTTGTATTTTATGTGACCAACACAAAGTAGAAGATATTTGTACAGTAGAAGGAATGTTATGCAACTCAAAGAAGGTACACAAATTGAGCTCTTGCCAATCTGATGATTAATTAATCTAAGTAAAAGATTCAAAACTGTAAATCTCACATGTCTATTAGTTCAATAATTTAGCAAAAAATAAGGTTCTTGAATTGAAAAATGTTGCTTATTTTATCAATTCAGAGTTTTTGATTAAAATGTGATTAATCAGTTACAGATTCTGCCATTAGCTTGATTTGAAAATGTTTTAGTCTACATAGTTCTACGGAAATACCTTGACAACAAAAAGTAAAAGGGAATTGTACTATTGGAAATAAATACATCAACAGAGTGTCCTATATATGAATTGGTGGAATAAAAAGTAAGCCCTGAACAAAAAGATACCCACTAGAATAGATCAGCCATTTACATTCCAGCATCACTCAGTCTAAGACACACAGAAATGATGTTTTATAGCAGAAAAAATCATTTAACGGTGACCTTGACTTTGGCTTGACTCTGAGGGGCTCAAACAAGAAAGCTGCCAGAGCAGCTGTGACATAATGACTTCTCTATGTTGGTTAATGCTCCGCTCCCCATCCTGAAAGAAACGCCGTGGAAGGTCCGTGAAGTCAAGTGTGTGGCCGCCACACAGCTTTTAGATCAATGAATTATTTCTCAGAGGGGACTGCTGGAGTGTGAGTGTGCACAATCTGTTTCAGATCAGGAGGGTGTAGCAACTTCACACTTCATCACGGTGTCGTATGGCCTATTATTTCCCACTTGTTTAAGTAATCGAGTGGCAGGAGGGTTGCGAAAGCACCAAGGTGTGTTGAAGGTCATCATGTCAGTAATACCTTGCAGTCTTTGTGGCTCTTTTTTTTTTCAAATTATTTCTGAAAATGACTTCATGCAATAGTGTTGCCTTGGAATGTTTTCTGACTCTGTAGGAGTTCTTGCTAATGCAGCTTCACATTGTGCATCACTGTCTTTTTATGGCAGAACCGCACTTTTAGGTTACTCAGTTCCTTTATAGGACATACTATCATTTAGATTTAACTCTTAATGTACGAGAACAAATTTTCCCCAGCTGTTCTTGCCAAACTATAGGGTTAAACAAAAAAATATATATGCTTCTTTTTTCTCACTTTCTGTGTCGGCTAAGATATACACAGACTCGTCAACACAACCCACTGATAACTCGACTAGTATATCAGGATTCAACACCAAAAAATACACAGGTCTTTTATGACCTGAAAAGACTATGCTGGTTAATCATGCAACTTCATTTTTGGCAACTTCAAACTAAACGTTTTGTGAGGCCGGCTTAAAGAATCATCTGCAATCAGACACTGTAAGAGCCATAAAGCAGGAAAGAGAGAATGTGGAAAAGTAAATTTTATAGTTGCAGTTTATATTTTATTTAATTCTTAATTCATCTTGTGTAATTCTAGTTCTAAGAAAATTATTGATATGAAAAATGCTTGACGCTCTCTTGTAGTGACGTAATTAAGAGCGGGCAGCTCCATTTTAAGTCAGAGCTGACGAGAGCATATAGTTTTCTTACCGTGCGTGCAATGACTTGTAACCTCTTTATTTTTTAAGTAAAGATATCTAAACCTAAAGGACTCGTCATGTCGTGCGAGTGAAGAAGTTATTGTGTCTGCAGCTCTGAGTGTTTTTTTTTTTTTTTTGAAAACTGAAGAAAGAGTGCCACTTCAGACACAATTCTGTAACTAGCTGTAGTTGCAGAAAGTCCTGGTGCTGCCATAGTGTGTTACAACAGAATTTTCCCAATGAGTGGTCTAAACTATGTTTTCCAACCGGTGTGATTATGCCCCATTTTTTTTTTCCATGAGAATCCTATTTTCCATGTGTGAAGAGGTGTGTGTACCTGTTCCCAGTCCCCATGATGTGTCCCACTTCAGCAATTATGCATTGAACATGAAAAATCAACATCTCAAAGCTTCTTTTATTCTCTCCCCTGGCGGCTCCAGTACTGAGTAATTTTCCCCATGTCGCTGTCTGTCCTTTCAGCGATGGAGGAGCTTGATGGAGACGAGGTGAGAGTATCCTCCAGAGGACGTCTTGCTGAGAGAGACATTGTTCAGGTACTCCTCATGATTATATTTAAATTTGCAGGTTTGTCACAACTGCTTTTCGGCAAAAAGAAAAACCACAGGGGGTACATGGCCCCGAAGAGAGTGGGTCACATTTACATCAGGCATTCAAACACACAATAATATGACAACTGAGAGAAAATAAACAGGCCTACATTAATGTTTAGTTATATTGTTGAATACGGTTACTGCAGTCTGACTTTTTTTTTCAGAGTTGGAAAACCGATGTCTCAAAAGGATTCAGTATGGTCCTTTAATCGTGTCTTTTTAACTTGTTCAGTAGTTTAAACCCAAATGTATTACATTGTTAAGTTCACAGGATTGGCTGACAATTTAAGATTCAATTCATAAAATGAGGCAAAACACACAATAATGGGTTCACAAAAACTAGAAATTTTTCATAGAATGAGACAAACAGATACAGCTTTTGGTAAAAGTAAGAATCCCCATTTTTGTTTTTGCAATAAAGATTTTAAAAGTTAAACTGTTTTTTACAGAATCTTGTAGTAGTGCAGCTACATTAGTCTAGGTTTGAACAGAGTGTGATGTCAAATGCCAGGGGTGAATTGAACACATCATGGAATAATGATAATCTTATCCAATCTCTAATCTCACCAGTGATGTTTGGTGAAATCTGGGGTCAGGTGATTAGCTACACATGGAACATTCAAAAACATAAAAAAATTATACTGTCAGACTTTACCACAAACCAGACACATTTCTGTTTGCTAAAAAACAGCATGCACTCATAAATTGCCTCAACTTTATAATACAAATAAATATGAATTTATTTGTATTACTGTATTTAGTAATACAGTTAAAATTTCTAGCATCAAACCCAGATTCACGCCTCCCAAAACAAATTGGGCTTTCAAGGCAGACCAAGTACAGTTAGATGAAATGGAAGTAAACAGGGATAGAGGAAGAGAAAGAAAACAAACACAGGGATGGATGAGAGGGATGGAGGCTGCTGAGCTCCATTTAAACCAACAAGACATCTTCCTCTTAACTGACTCCAGCTACACATTCTGTGCTCTGATTGGCTAGAGAATCCCACACTTGAAACGATAACTAAAATATTTTAAAGTTCATTCAGGGTCCAAGCATGTCAATTGCTTTTCCGATAAACAAGTGGCATTCTTTCTACCAAGAATCCATTCTTGGTAGAAAGTTACTCAGTGCAGAGATATCAGTGGAGCCTACGGTTCCATGTACTGGCTGCCCTTTAGTACACACATACTTTCATTGGTTTAATGTCTTAATTTTGTTAAATTATGAGTTAGCAGAACACCACAGACATAGCGCTCATTAAGTAACATCCTGAAGCGCTAAGCCAGACCTTGGGTGTACTGTGAAGCAGACCTCCAATCAGAATGCGTGGAGTATGTTGTAGGCATAATCTCTGTATTGCTAATTGGGAAAATGGGATGTATAATATCCACTCGACATTTTTAAATTGGATCATTTTCAGTGTTTTGAAAATAATGAAAGGAACAGTAAATATGAGTAATTATGAATCTTCGGTTGCAGCCTTATGAGTCAAGGATGTGCCTTGTGAGCACGGACGGACAAATAGAGCTTTATTAGTAACTACTGTCTACAAGGCTCTGCAGACCAATGGAGGCCAACAGAGGTTAAGATCTATCACACTGGATAAAACCCAGATAGTAAAAATACTGGGAGACACACACTTAAAAAATATTAAGCTCTTTACAAAAACAACAAAAGCACAAATGTGAAGGGAACTTGAATAAATTAGGGATGCACAATATATCGGCATTAACATTGGTTTATTTTTATATTAGTCTTTTTTTAACACATTGGTTTGATAAATTAAACTGAGCTGATATTAAATACCAATATATATTCCACAATGTTGGCGTTTGTTTCTGGAGGGGAGACAGTTGGTCATATGGTGTTTGGTCAGTCATGTGAAGGACCAAACTGAAACAATACAAACAGGCAGCTGTGTGGTCACTTTTTTCAAGGTCTCAAAAGGTTAGTGAAATGTGTTGCTTAAATACATTATCAGTAATTATATATTATCGGCCATAACAGCAACATTTATGTCAGATATCACTAGAATAAATGCTGAAATCAAAACCAGCAGGCAGGCTCCAGTTACTTAGGTTTCAAAATGGTAAACTTTTTGGTTTCAACCATTTTGTTCTTGGTTTCAACCAATAAGCTAAATTTGGCAAAGAAGCACAAATTCCCCCCAAAAACGATGCATATTTACTCTAAACAAGCTCAATTCAAACACAACATTTACCATTTTAAAACCTCAGAAACTGTTTTTTAATGCATGGAGCATTTTCTTCATAACTTTAGCTAGGATATTAAAGAAAAAAGGAACATCACTATTTTCTCTGAAACTTATGGTTTTTATTTATATTTTTCTGTTTCTACTCTGGTGACTTGTTCCTGGTTTTGTCGTAATGCAACAAATATATTTGTGTTTTTTAGACATCTGAAATGAATTAATTTAGTAAATAGTTATTATTAAATATTTTTATATAGCCTATATAAATAAGTCATGTCACAACACACAAGTATATAATTTAAGGGTAAAATCAATGCCTATTCCTTTCCAACCTGAGATCCACATAGAAAATCCATATTATACCCTTTGAGATCTCATGACATAAAGGGCAATATAATAATAATATAACTGTAGTTTAATAAATGCTGTCTGTTTTTTCCAACTAAAGTGTGTGTGATTTTTTTTATGAGCTATAGGGATTTCGACAGCATTTTAAAAAATTCCTTTTTCTCTATCATGTCCAACTCAATATATAGTTTTGGATTCCTTCTCCTTTACTGCATGCATTAAGCATAACACTGTCCTGATAAACACTTGAAAGTACATTTATCTGCCAAAAATAGTGATCCTTTACAGGGAACTATAAAGGAAGTGGCTAAAAAGCATGTGAAGAAGAGTCCTCAGTACATTTCCCCCTCAAAGACATTCACCCATTCATCCATTACCAGCTCTAAAATTGCCCATATTCTTTTTGGAAAAAGAAAACTTGTTCTGCTGCATGTTTTATTGTGAGCAGGCGATAAAACTACATCTGCCAGCAGTTGTCTTGGAGAACCTTCCAGAGATATGAGGAACCAGATGCAGCGTAACTTGTGCTAACAATGTGCTATTAAGTATTCAGATGGCAGCGGTGAGGACCCTTCTGTCGGCCTGCAGAGAATGTGATACGATGATAAATGAGTGTTTGTGATGATGAATGTGCAGCATCCAGATTCAGAGAGCAAGAATGTTAGGATTTCATATCATAAACTACCAGTTGGTAGAATCTACTTTGATGTCTTTGCTTCATATTTTGTCAATGTCTGTTCATTTCCACACATTAAACACCTTTAAGTAAGTAGAATTATTCACTAGTAACTAATAAAATGCTTTTTTCTCTATGTTGCTTTTACAGTGTATCTCTTATTGTTATTGACTTGGTGTTCTTCCAGCAGTGCTAATGATCACATTTAATCTCTCAGTTGCTTTTAACCTTCTAGCAGTGGTTTAACAGGGATATTTAGATTAACAGCAAAAGAAGGAAGTTCAATCACTTCACACTATTTTGCATTTATTTGTTTCATTATTTTCCTTTGGTGACTGCTTTGCTCTAACACTGATTCTCAGCTAAAATGTTTGGCAGGATGATTGATCTATAACATTTCAGTTCTTTTTGTCAGCGTTTTTTCCTCCATATTTAACAATGACTTTAGAATCTGTGGATTGTACCCTAAAATGTATGAGTGTATGTATAAATACGTAAGTAGCCAATCCAGGAGCAGCATTTGTTTTCCTTGGTTTTGATTGGCTGAACCCCCAAGAGCAGAGATAAGGAAGACAGTTGATGCTAGGTTCTGCGGTAGTGCTGAAACGGTTTCCACCGCATACTAAAGCAGATTAAAGTATTTTTTGGTCTTTTAACTACTACAATAGGCAGTTATGAGCATTTTAGAGGTGGTTTAAGTAGTCATGCATTTCAGCTATTCAGTTTTAGTTGTCTGATATTAGCTTTTAGTTTTGTCAGTTCCAGATAATTATTAAAATCAGCAATGTCTCAGGAAGCAGCAGTACGTATATTTTACATTTTATCAGCCAATGAGGAAGAAAATAAATGTTTTTATTTCTAAAGAAATTTTATCAAATGTCTCAGATTTACCTAAACCTACAGAATTAGAAATTTACTACAAAAAAATCAATATCTCTGCTTGATGCTTTAGTAGCTTTGACAAACTCCTAACACACAAGCAAATCACTGGAAACACTGCAGGTGGTTGATTTGAATCATGAATAAAGACGGTGGCAAAAACACAGCACTGAAAGTTTCAAAAGTCTACAATGGTTAACAGGCATAGCTAATGTTCTTGGTACTAACTACTGAATGTGAGTCATTCAGGCTGGTTGAGGGATTTTTGTTTTTTGTGGTGGAACATTTGAGTTTTTATTCAGGTACAAGAAAAAAGAATTTAAAACATTGCAGAGAAGATATTGAAAAACTGTTAATGATTATTTTTACTCTGTAAGTTGTCATTATAGTGGTAGCATTATGTATTTTCCAGGCATATAGTGGTATTTTATAACACAATCAAGTAACTATGTTACCTTCAGTTGTTTTAAACGTACATATCAAATATGACATAAAAGAGATTTGACTTTGAAATTTAATGCCTTGGAATTGGACTTCTGTCTCTTTAAGAAACTCCTGCTCTTTCAGACACTTCGCCTTCAGCATGTCATCACAACATGATCCTTATGATGACGTTTAGTGTTTTTAGGAGTGTTGCATGGAGTAGGAGTTCATAAAACGAGCTTAGAAAACACACTGTTCCACCAGGTGTTTGCTAATTGCTGCTGTGACTAGTCTGGAGGAGCTGAGTGGGGGAGTGGCAGGTTAGGGATGCTTGTAATGTGGAAGCTCAGCTTGGAGACTGCAGTAGGTATCTTTGATTAGAAAAAAAAAAGTTTTTTATATATTTTAAAACTATCATTCTGTCGTGACAGCATAAAATCAGACAGATAATCTGTGAAAAAAATTAGCTCCTCTGTCTGTGGTTCTACAGCTATCTGCAGAAATACACCGCTCTGGAAGAAACAACCATTCAGAGCCCGGAGGCGGGTCTTAGCGCTGCTCACACTGTCCCTCTCTGCTACACTGCAGCTAGTTCCCCACACCGGCGAATGCTCAGGCTAGTTACTATGGCTGCAGATGGAGGCAGATAAACTGTTTTTTCTGTAACGGTGAGATGTTTTTCTCCACATTTAGCACCTTGTACATGAGATTAATTGACAGCACTAAGACCCTCCTCCTGGCTCTAATTGGTTGTTTCTGACTGGAGCATTTCTTCAGATGGCAAAAGCTGCTCTTTTTCACAGATTATCTGTCTCATATTTTACAGAAGATGTACACTCTTTTTTTATTCGATTTGACCCTTTTTTTTTTATTCCCTGTCGATACACAGCTCTGCATTACCATGTCACCAGGTGACTCTGAACCCCTCCAGTCACTGAATAGATGCTTAGAACATATAAATGTGCCAAAACTTTCTGCAGCTGACTGGAAGAACAATTTCACAATTTCACACCAGCGATCAGGCCCGAAACCTGGGAGTAGTGATGGACTCTGACCTGAACCTTCAGAGCCACATTAAGACAGTCACAAAGTCGGTGTTCTATCACCTGAAGAGCATCTCCAGGATTAGAGGACTTGTGTCTCAGCACGATCTAGAGAAGCTCATCCATACGTTTATCTTTAGCCACACTGATTACTGCAGCAGTGTCTTCACAGGTTTGTCCAATAAATCAGTCAAACATCTGCAGCTGATCCAGAACGCTGCTGCTTGCGTTCTGACTAAAACCAGGCAGACAGAGCACATAACACCAGTTTTAAAATCACTACACTGGCTCCCTGTAGCTCAGAGAATAGATTGTAAAAAACAGTTGTTAGTTTATAAATAACTAAACAGCTTAATACCACAATACATAAAAGATCTGTTGTTGTTGTTGTACCAACCATCTAGACCCCTCAGTTCTTTTGGTTCTGGTCTGCTCTGTATCCCCAAAACCAGAACCAAACAAGGAGAAGCAGCATTCAGCTTCTATGCACCACAAATTTGGAACAAACTTCCAGAAAACTGTAAAACAGCTGAAACACTGAGTGCCTTTAAATCTCGACTTAAAACCCACCTGTTCAGAGTTGCTTATGGCTAAATTAGGGTTAGAGTCCCAGTTAAACGATGTTTTAACTAAAGTTCTTAAGGATTAGAAAAGGGGTGCCTAGGCAAGGCATTTGTTAACATTTGTTTGACAGGCGTGTTTGGTTCAGAGATTTGTTGACAGTCCCTAAGTGAACCTCTGAGCGCTTGAGGAGGGAGCTAGAGAATGGCTGGCCAAAATTAGTGTTCATAAATCAGATCAACCTTGAGTTAAACGCCGCTTGCTCGGCAGATATTGGAATATGCAAATATCCAACTCGAAACTAACTTCACTGCAGTCAGTAATACAATAAAACCACCGGGATAAAGCTAAAGTCTGTGGCCTGTAAAAATGGCAACTGTGCAAGACGTAAACGCCCCACAACGTCTGACGCAGTGACATTAGTTCCAAAGCTCTATTGACCAATAGTAGAGTAGCTGGACATGGAAGGCAGCTCTCCTCATTAACATAACGATGCAAACTTAGAAGCAGAAAAAGGGCAAGCAGAAAAGGGAGGGGAGGCAATGACAAAAGGAGGGCTTGTATAAGGAAAAGAAAACAAAATATCTACTTTTCTTGACAAAAATGCATGTTTAGGGGAAATGAAAAAGAAAATATATACATTTCTTGACGGCAGTGTTGTGTTCAAGACCACCTAACCCGAGACCAAGACAAGACCAAGACCAGAGTGTATCGAGACCGAGACAAGACCAAGACTTTTGGGGTCCGAGGGGAGTCGAGACCGAGTCAAGACCAAGACCAGCGGCCCACGCTACATGACACAATAAAATGTAAAATATGATCGAAATTGCTTCTCAAAATAATCTGAAAGATCCATATTACCATAAAACACCTAGATATTAAATACTTAATACATTTTACCAATATTAAATATTCCATTTATGTGCTAAAAAGTGTGATGGTCTCGTGCCATCCCTAAAAACATAACGCCCTGGGCATTTGCCCATATTGCTCATATAAGAAACCACCACTGTCTGCACCATTAAACATAGCAATTGAGGCAATGCCCTGACGGTAAATAACGCTCAACCATGAACACTGACCAAGGAGCAACAAGCAAGAAGTAACCAAACAGAAGGCGCTCATCGTGACTGTTTTCACTCTCTATCCCAGTACATGAAGCCAGGTAGTCTGACACCATGGCAGACATTACAGCTGCCACTTTGAACAAAAACAATCAAAGAGCAATGTGCATGCTCTGCGTGCTCTTTCGTTCTTGTGTTTTAGTTATTTGTTAATTTAAATATCAATGTACATAATTAAATAAAATAATGATGCAGTGTACACAGAACAAAGAACGGGTGTTCTGTCAGGTCAGATCGTCATACGCTTAGCACGAACTCGCGGTGTTTTGTCAGATCAGCATACGTTGTTAGATAGTCGTACGCTTAGCTCAGACATGCATACGCTGTCATTACCATATGATTTTATTTAATCAGCAACATAGAATAATGACGTAGATCATCATACACTTGGTTATTAACAGTTGTATGGCATCCAGCTGCAGCCAGACCTGCTTTAAACACATTTTGAAACCACGACAACGCATGTATATCCATCTAGTTATCACATTATGTCATATTAGAAACAATTTAATTACTTATTTTCGTCATAACTTGTTGCGTATACTGACAACTACACTGACGGTCGGACTTAATGCGCATGCGCTGGCATGGTACTCACTGCATGTATGCTATTCTGACAGCGTATGGCTATGTGATAGAACACCGGCTATATCTGTCAGACACGTCATTACCATAAGATTTTATTTAATCAACAACATAGAATCATGACGTAGGTCGTCATACACTTTGTTATTAACAGTTGTATGGCATCCTGACTTAGCGGTTAAGTGAGTTTTACACGGGCGTGTGTTGTAGCTGACTCCAGCTGCAGCCAGACCTGCTTTAAATACACTTTAAAACCATGACAACACATGTATGTCTATATAGTTATCATTGAAAACAATTTAATGACTTATGTTCATCATAACTTGCTGCGTATGGTGAACTGACAACTCCTCTGATGGTCGGATTTCTTAATGCTTAATGCATGTATGCTATCTTGACAGCGTATGGCTATCTGATAGAACAACGGCTCTCAGTGAGTGACACCCCAGTCCAATCTAATAAGTAAAGAGCCGTGGAGAAGAATCGACTGTTTCTGAATGTCACCTCACTATATTACAGACTTTTGGACATAGCGTTGTCCCATATATGCGACAAGTCAGTCAACACCTCCGCACAATAATTCAGCACAGTGAGTGATAACATTTTTCATCACAATGCTTATGTGTCTCTATACAGCTAGCTTTGCTAACATCACGTCAACGGAGCTTACCTTCTTTGAGCTACTTTTCTAAGTGACGAAAAAAGTTAGACGTTGTCCCCACTGTCTGTGAAAGCGAAGCGCTGCTGAGTTAGCTGTGGCCATCAGATTTCTTACTATTTATGCAGCGCTATTATATTACTGACGATTAGACAAACATTTTCTGCCGCTGAGAGGAAACCACTGCGCGTGTCCTGGAGCGCCGCGCACGAGTGAAAGGTGGGGAGGGGAGGGGGAGGGAGAGTAAAAGGTGGGGAGGGGGGAGTAACAGAAACATGTGGTTGCTTGGATTTTAATCGGTGCGTTTTGCATCCACTGAAAACAAAGATGTTAACAAAGTGGACAGAATGCTGTACGTTTAGTGATATTTTCACAGTTACGGTCTTGACTGGTCTTGAAATAAAATGCCGAGTCCTCAGCGCCCGAGACCGAGACAAGACCGAGACCAAATGCGGTCGAGTCCGAGACGAGACCGAGACCATCAAAAAATGGTCTTAAGACCGGTCTTAAGACCAAGACCAACTTCGAGTACCACAACACTGCTTGACGGAAATTAATGTGTAAGGACAAGGAAAAACTAAATATATATTTATACTTTTGTTTCTTATATCAGTTTTGATCCTCCATACACCTTTCACACTGTACTGTCAAACTAAGAGCAGGCGAGTGATTAAAGTGTAGATTTATTGCTTACAAAATATTATGATATATATGTGAATATATCGTATAAATATTTATAGGTTCTAGTAGAGATTAAAATAGTACAGTTTAAAATATTCAGCCTCAGTTTGAAGTAATAGCTAGAACAGGTCCAGTAAGTAACGGTGTGAGGTTGACCTGCTTTAGCTCAGTGTTTCTCAAACTGCGGTCCTGGACCACTGGTGGTCCGCAGGCTTCTCTTAATGGTCTGCGAGTTGCTTCATGTAAACAATTGTTTATTTGCTGTAACGTGAGCTCAAAGTGTGACGATACAGTTAGCTTACCAAAGGATTGTGTTTAATATGCACAGCACCCTCTTGTTTTTTTGGTTGCACTTTGAGACCTTTAAATATGCAGATGAAGTCATTATTTCATAAAAGCTGCAACTGAAGAGAGAATTTCTGTTGGGATCAACTTGAAGATTCGCAGAGTTCTCCCTCCGTTTTTGCCTTAATTAAGCCTTCAGAGGGAAAGGCGTCACAGACGGAGCAAAACACATTCCTTCTCTCTCTGTGTCATTATTTTATTTTTCTCCTTACTGTCACGTTCAGGCTGTCTCATATCACACAGGTCGCATACTTTAAGCTGTATGGTTTTTAGTTGAAATGAAGAAAAAGATTGAAATATTTCTGAATTTAAAGTAAACCAGAATCCATTTCAGGTTTATGTAGCTTCCAAGGCGAGGTCAGATTCATTCATTCATCCCCAAAATGGTCCCTGTAGGGAAGATGGGATGTTACAGGGGCTCAGATTCTAATGGCTGACACTGTTTGGACACACTGTCTCGTGTCAAAATAAGACATACTGTGGTTTCAGCTGACTGCACACAATTTCATTTTATGAGTGTGGATGAATGGCGCTTCTCCTGACTCATATCTTTATACATTTATCCTACAAGTATTAGATTAGGATGTGTACACCGAGAGCAAGGTTATTGAAGCTTCTTTACAGATTTGATTAGATTTTTCATTTGAATAACACAAAATGTATTAGGGTTGAAACAATTAATCAAATGAATTGTGATTAAGTAACTATTGAAATCATTATCAACTAATTTATTAATCGATTCGTCATTAATTGAAAAATGCAGACGAAAAAGGGCCATTTGCTGAAAGAACAACACACTCAGAGCAGTAATTAAGCCAAAATTTTACAAAAAATGTAGACATTAATGTAGACATAAGATAAAAAAAAAAAATGTAATTACATTTTGTCTAGAACTCCAGTGGAATTTTTAGCTTTTTTTCCTGTTAAAAACAACAACTCTCATTTTAAGCACCTTATGCTATTTACTAATTAATTCAAAAATTGACCAACAGTTAAGCAGACAGTATGTTTCAGCTGCAGATGCATTTTTTGATGAAGCGTATCCTAAAGGAAGAAGACATTTTCATTTGTCTTTAAAAAATGGATTCAATTATTTGCATATTTTAATGTATTTCTAATATTGTGTTAAAAAATGAAGACATTTTTTTATCATTAGATGCAGCTCTAAGATGTGTCACATAAAAAGCAGGACTGTGAAGACTTTTGAGAACCAATTTGATAAAGTAAAAACCCCAAATCTCCTCTTTACATAGTAAAAAATCTATTCATTTTTTTCAAACTGTAGTACTTTATCAATTTTGTTGGCCTATATATATATATATTTTTTTTACTTTCTTTAATATTTTAAAACTGAATAATGACACAATAGAAACAGCAGTGGGTGTTTTTTTTTTTTTTTCTTTTTTGAATAATTTCAGGACCGGCGGGAGGCAGAAGCATTAACATGCTAATGGACACTCAAAAACCCCACTACAGGTTATCTTTTTTTCATTCCAGAACAAAAATTAAAAAAAAAAAAATCCCACCTCACTGCTCCATCTCGTTCTTGCTGACTTTGTTTTCTGGTCTGGACATCCTGGATGTTCAGCGATGGCTCAGATCTCTCCAGTTGGAAGCAATCTAATCTAAAAACGTAGCCTTGTCAGCCTTCTCCACACACAAATATTCAACATTCAGACGATTATGCAACCCCAGAGACATCAGCGGTGTCAAACCACTTCTTACAGCTGGCTATTTATACATCTGGTTTATCTGCTGGAAGCTCTCCTTAGTGCTTCTTTATCAGTCTAAATTCATCTCCACCTCTCCGTTCTTTCGTTCTCATCTCTTATCTCTTTTTGCTTATTGTCAGACATCAGCATCTTTTTTCAAACCCTCACGTTTATTATTCCAGGCTTTCTTTATAGTCCTACAGAAATAATCGCCTGCTTGAGTGAAAATTGCTTCTTTTTAAAATGTCATCTGCCTAAAAAATATAAGAACATTACATGAAACATACGTCCTTCAGTTTTTATTGTGTGCAGCTGATTAAATGCTTGTAACGACGATCACAATCCTTGATAAAATAACAAACTTGAATGTTTTTTTTTTTTGTTTTTTTTTAGGATTTTGTGTGACAGACCAACACAAAATGGAGTGTAATTGCAAATAATAAGGAATGTCTTGCATCTGACTTTCGTGGAAAGTGAAACATGATGCATTTAATCTAAATTTGAATGATTTTTATTCTTTCTTGAATTTTGTTTCTGATTGGAAACAGGAGTCGGGTTTTTTTCATGCTAGCTTCTTCCATAGATATTCTCTCAGACTGGGCAACTCCAAAACATTAACATTACTTCCAATTAGAAGAAATATGATGGAAAATTAAAACCTAAATGAGACCAAAAGTAAATTGCAAAATCTAAATGTAAAACTGTGTTTGTGGTGTAAAATAACTCAGTACATGACCTTTGGTTTAATTTCCCATTGGTATCAATAAAGTATTTTTGAATTGAATTGAAAAAGCCAACCCTTTGGTGAATCATGCTGTGGGGATGTTTTTCATCAGCAGAGACAGAGAAGCTGGAGGGGAAATGAACTGAGACAAAAACAACCAGAGATACAATGGAATGGTTTAGATTAAGAATGCAAAAATGTGAAAATATAGGCCGATATCAATAATAATATCAATATCCAATAATAATCCTGCTGTTGTGGCTGATAACCAAAATGTATTGCTAAGCCTGTTGCAATAACAAATTATGATGCACGATAAATTGTCCCCGTATCTATTATGGTTAATACGGTAAAAATAATAATAAGGTTGTATTGAGACCATTTTGAAATAATATATTGATAATGGTATAATAATGCAAGGGCTCCTCTCAAAGACCAATACATGTTAATTTTGTGAAGAACGGTTACCTAAAGACCTGGAAGATATTTTAACTATCCAAAATAAAACACAACCAAAATCATCAATAACATGGACTGTGAAGTCTGTCAACAAAATTGCACACCACAGATTTTTACCAGTTCAATTTAGTGGTTGTGGTCCACACTTCTGAACCTGGTTTGGTCTCCTGTGTCCCACATCAAGGACAGATCAGAGACACCGCCTCTCCTCTGCAGCTCAGCCAAACAGCTCTGTTCTGTGTCGATCTGTCATTAAAATTCTGATGAAATACCATGAAATCCATGGTTGTAGCGTGACAAGGAGTGATATTTGCCACAGATTTTGTTTTCTTTCCTGCTTTTAGTTCGTTCCGTTCAGAGACTACATCGACAGGTCCGGTAACCAGGTGCTCAGCATGGCCCGGCTGGCCAAAGACGTCCTGGCTGAGATCCCCGACCAGCTGCTGTCGTTCATGAAGAGCCGAGGAATCGAACCACGACCGGCCCTCTCCTCCTCCCCTCTACCGGCGCTGCACCGGCACATCTGACCTACACAATCCCCACCATCTTCCCCGTCTCTGTCTGTGTCCTTTTTTCCCCCTCCTTATGCTTTTCTTATCCTCCATTTCTTTGCCGCTTTAAAAAGAGGAAGAGTCAACCTGCTGCTCTCTCACCCAGAGTCTAAACAGACGCCTCCCTTCAGCACAGCGGGCGCTCATCCTCCACTCACCTGCTGCTGTAACTCATCTGTTCTTCTCCCTCCTCTTAATATTCGGTTACATTACTAAAGAGCGTTGGGACCGACCGCCTGACTGGAACCTTCAGAGCTGGATGTTTAGGATGTTTTCCCACCTGATAGTCCGGTAGACTCAATATTCAACAGACTCAACAGAAGTATTTGTTAGATTTTCAGCTGTTTCTGTTCCCTTTTAAGCTGCACTTTGTCAAACATTCCAAACTCTTTGAAAAACCTGTTCCCCTCCTCTCCTGTGGTGGCGCTACATCAAGAACCACAGAAAGAAACAACACGAAAACGTCCATGACAATTTCAATCTTCTCGAAATGTAGAGAATTAGAGTGGTGTCTGATTTTAGCGGTTGTAGGATTTTTCTTTTGTTTTTAGTCAAAGACCACAAGTTCATTTCTTCCTCTAGTCCTAGACATTTAGGTTGTTTTTACCCAAAATTTACCCAGAATGCCCTGTGCCGTAATCCACTTCCTGCTTTGGGAGTCTGTCTGCTCGGCGTTCAATTCAAACAGACCAAGTTTTTTAAGCGGACAAGATTTCCCTTTGTTGTCCGTATCCAGTGTTGCCAGTTTGGTCAGGTTTCCTACAAATCAGTCAGCTTTTGAACACTTTTGGCTGGTGTGAACACACCATTAGTGTTTGCGTCCAACTCCTATCATTTATGTTTTTCAGAGACCTCTCTTGCAGAAGGTTGACATTCTGACTCATTTTCTCCAATTAGCTGCCCAGTTTGGTTTTGGTCTAAACTAAATCATTTGGGGCCCTTGATGAGTGAGAGGTACAGTAAGTGGTCTCATGTGAGACGTTTTCACCCTGATTCACGAACGAAGGGACTTGTACTCTGGAGCATTTACTCCGAGTCACTGCTGTGAAGGCTGCAGACGAGCGCTGGTGGTTCCAGGGTCGGGTCAGACGATGCATTAGTCTCTCACACACACACACACACACACACACTGACACTCACGCCTCTGTCTGCGACACCACACCCACCCTTCTCTCTGCCCAGCGTGGGCCGAGGCTGGGTGCAGATCCCCCCCCCCCCTGCTGTTAGAGAAATGCCAGTCTCTCCAGCTGTCCTGTGGAGAGGAGGAGGAGGAGAGAGGAAGGAAGGAAGGAAAAGAGCCAGGGGGAGGGAAGAGAGGAGACAAGGCGCAGGTATGCTCAAGGATGCGGTGAGGTGGAGAGAAAGTGTTTATCTTGTTCCAGCTGCAGTTCTGTCCCTTCATTAGTTTAAAATAAGAAAGTATGCACATTTAAACCCCAAACGATGCTAATCTAGGATCAATGCACACTCTATGAAAAGCAATACGACCGACTCCTAGCGTAGTGTTTGCCTTATGCATGTCCTGCTCCTTTCAGAGCTGCTTACAAAGTTGGAAAAGGCTGCCACCTAGTGCTCACCCTCCTGTATAGCCGGACCTCTATCTATATTATGCATGAACTGCTGTACAGCTCTCCCCCACCCGACCCCACCCCTCTGAGGCGTGCATGATGAACACTTCCAGCCAAATTCAACAACGACCGAGGACTGCGTAGAAATAACAGACCTAGAAATGCAAACCGTCCGTGTGCGATGTCTGCGTCACGTGGTGTAGAGATGTGTTCTGTGTGCGCTTTGTAAATATGTGGAACTTTTTATAAAAAAATATAATTAAAAAAAACGTTTCTTTTTGCATGTTGTTTGGAGGGGGAAATGCATAATAGTGTACCAGTAAATATTACACACCCCTCCACTTCAAAACGAAAATACGAACAAATATATGCATTTTTTTTTCTGTCTTTGGAAACATTTGTGTGTAGATTTCACATCTGATCTATGTTTTACAGAATCCGGTGAAAACAAAAATGTGGATTCTGTTGAATGCTGATGAATTTAGAGCAGGGGTCTGCATCCTGCGGCACCGGAGCCAAAAATGGTCCATTCAACCTTCCACAATGCAAAACACAAAATATTGTTTTGTAGTTTCTAGTGCAAATATCTTAGTACACTTGAAATAAGACAAAATTAACTTACAAGTTACTTTTCAACTAGATATAGGAGCTTTTTAAAGTGAATAATTCCTTATATTTTATTTATTTTTTTTTTAATAAAAAGTACTAGTTCCACTAGTAGAATTCTTAATTTATAACATGGAAAAATGCCTTGGTGAAAAAAAATCTCCCTGTGGAACTTGTACTTTTTATATCTATTTATGGAATTATTAACTTAAAGCTAACTAATACTCTGAAAAAATACTTGTAAGTTAGTTTTGTCTTATTTTAAGTGCACTAAGATATTAACTCTAAAGACAAAAAAAATACTTAGTAAGACTTAGATATAGATATTAGGGTTGGGAAATGTAGCTTTAATCTTGCCACAATATTTATATATTATATAGAAATACAATTAACAATGAAAAAATCCTTACAACTTCTTTGTCTTTTTTGCTCCAAAATATAAAATATTGCTTTGCATTTAATCATCTTGTTTTCAAATTTCTTGACATCTGATGCTGCACCTCCGGTTTTTATGGTTTTCATTAATTGAAGATTATAGTTATGAAAAATTGTAATTTTTTCATGAGAATGACACAATAAAGGCACGTTTATATATATTCAGTGTAATAACAAATAGGTTTTTGCTGTTTGTCTGTTCTTCATGTAATAACTACATTGTTTTTCTACCACAGAATGACTTTACAAGTATCTGTTTTTTTAGATACATTTTTCTTGTTGAAAGCTTTCTAGGCGGGGTTGACATCATTTTTCATAAATCTCTACATCCCATAAAAGAAAATGTAAAAGTTAGATTTTCTTTATCTTAACACCTAAAATTAGACGTAAAATGGTTCTGTAAGTATGACGACAAATTTCTTGTAACGGATAAGAAATTGTAAGTTTTAGTTTTTTGTTCTTTTTTTTAGGTCATTTAACATTTGTAAAGAAGTTTTATGTCTCTCTGGGTTGTAAAGGTTTCAGACCCCTGATTCAGAGGATTCTTAATGCCTGACTGAGATTTCTGTCTCTTTGACTGTGTAATCCTTCAAAGAAAGGAAGATGTAACGTTTATTTGTATATATATGTCTGTGACAAGAAATGTTTCCACTTGTTTGCTTAAAGTAGAGAGCAGTCTGTATCTGTGTTTCGGGAAGACATAACCACTGTCTTGCAGAAGTTTTAACTAATCTTAACTCACCTTACGGCAACAAACCTTTATTGGGTTTATTTGTGAACAAACACAAAGTATCGAAGGTTACTGGTGTTGGTCTATGAAGTAAAATCATAATATAATACATCAAGCCCCACAGATAAAAAATGGAAAAATGTGATTCATAAGGAGTAGAAATATTTTTTTGCAAATTACTGTATAAATGTGTGTTGAGATCTTTTGAAGAATGTCCGATAAGAAGAATGTAGAGATTAGGAAAAAAATGTTTTGATGAATATCTTGCTGTGTTTTAATATAAGGTTTGTGATTACTCTTGCAGTTGGAACCAGAGGTTTACAAACACCAAATTAATAAATGTGTTTCTCGCTTCATGAAGTCAAATCAGATCAAAGTTCTCTTGTTTTAGTTCTGTCAGCATTACCAAAATTATTTCTATTTGCCAAGTGCTACAATAATGACAGAATATGTTGCAGGTTTATTTATAAACATCTTCAAAATATGAAGTATTGTGAGAATCTTTTGGATGGAAACCCAAAATATAAAAGCAATGCTACCAAATACTGATGAAATATATGTAGACTTTTGATTTTAATGATATTGATAAATAAAAACTGACAGTTGATAGATATTGCTAACTCTAACATAGTATTTCTCCCATGACTGTGGTATTCAGCAAATCAAAAATATTTTGGTAATTCTAATTCAATCTGAATGAATTTGAAAGTTAAGAAAGTTAACAGTAAGAAAAAAAAAAGTCTTTATTTGGTGTTTGTAAACTGCTGGTCTCAACTGTAACCTGATTATTTTATGTTGTATTTGTTGATTTTATTACCCTGCACACAATGTTCAATGTGGATTTCAGATTAAAGAGCGTATATATATATATATATATATATATATATATATATTTATAATTGTGTCCTACTTGGCTCATAGCTTGACAGTTTTAATTTGGGCAGTTCATGTTAAGGGAATGTTCTCAGAAAGGATGGATGAATTTGAAAAAAGTTTTTATATCAAATTGATCAGCATTTAAACTCGCCTTCAATTGTTTGAGACAATTTTTTTTACTGCATCAAAAGTGGACTGTAGAGATTCAAATGCCTGTAAATGACAGAATCATCTGCATAAAAATGGAAGGAAGCATTTGACGACTTAATGCAGGAATCAGAAATAAAAATTGTGGACAAGATGAGCCTTAAGGCCAACACACACCGGATCTGATTTGGCATCCGATTCAACAGAAAATCAAGTTGGAAAATGTACGCAGAAATCAGAACACATTAATGGGGTTAGAGAGTTTTAAGTGGTCAGCAACTTGGCAAACTAAAACAAGATATGGAGTTGAAATATGTCCTGTCTCTTTTCATCAGCTTGTGGGTTGGTGATGGACAGGTTGACACATGAGGTCTGCCAGGAGTCCCCATGGAGCTGGTTTGTCAGATGATGCTGTGATCTGTGGTGACAGTAGGAACAGGAAAGGTGCGCTGGGGGAAGCCAAATAATGTGTGTAAGCAACAGGACAGGTAAGGTAGAGGAGACTGAGTCTCAGTATAAAGCCTCAGAGGTTTGTTAGAGAACATTAGCGAACAAACAGCACCATGAAGACCAAGAAACGCAGCAGAGAGGTCACAGACCTCTGTGAAATCCATCATCTAAAGATGGAAAGAGTAAGGTGATGCTACAAACCTACAGAGACGTGGCCGTCCACCTAAACTGACAGTCCAGGTAAGGAGAGCAGTAATCAGAGGAGCAACCAAGAGGCTCTAACCTCTCCACAAATCTAGCCTTAATTGAAGAGTGCCAGGAAGAAATCTGTTGTAGAGGAAAAGCAATAAGAAGTTCTGTTTGCTGTTTGCAGAAGACATGGCAAAAGTGAAATAAGGTGCTATGGTCAAAGAAGCCAAATTTGAACTTTGTGAACAAAATGCAAAATGAAGAAATAGAGTACAGCCCCCTGAACACATCAACCCCACAAAGAAACTTGGTGTGGGAATCATTGTATTATATGATAGCTTTTGATTAATTTTGTTATGTGTTTTCATCGACATTAAACTTGCACAAATTGGAATTATAAAAATAAATTCATTTACTGGAAACAACAATTTTGAAAAAACTCACATAATTTGATGTGGTCACAGACCTCTGGTTTTTCAGCCAAATTGAAATTGATGTATTTCAATGGCAAAACTTTATGAATCAGGCGACAGCCACCAGTTTGTTATACAGCAACAGTAACACACTTATTTGTAGGCATTGACCTCGTGGGACAACATGCAGATGGTTCCACAAGAGCTTTCACAGCATCACACAGTTCGTCAAAGGCAGAGCTTGTCTGTCAAGTGTTAAATTTGTTGGCCTTCTACGAAACCACCAACTTCACTTTTCCAAACATGCAGAATGTGAGGCCAATCCCAAGAACAAAGAGCTCAAACACCAATGTCTCCTCTGGTGGCTGACAGAGGATGAGCTCTAGTGCTGAAATATGAATATACCTTATGTAAGTATTTACATCCATCACTGCCATGATTTTTAATGACGTGACTTGAACAAGCTCATTCACATGTGATTGTAATTACATTTCTTATGTAAAGGAAACGATGCAATTGTGAAATTGTGTTTTTTTCAAAATTAGAATATCAAAAAAAGTTTTATCTATATTTGTAACGGAAATGAAGCTAATGCGAAAATAAGGCTATAATAAATACTTTTGTAAGGCAACAAATGACATGGAGATAGATGATCCACTGTGGTGCTTTTATCGTCATCTTGGTCCTTCTCCTGATTATCTCCCACTGCATCACAGAGAGGCCATTTCACTGTATTTATATCAAACTTAGAAAACTGTAGCAATCTCACATACACATTGAATTGCCAGGAAACAGGCGCATCTTTGTTTTCCAAGTTCCACTTTATGTTTTTTATGTCGAGACTTCAACAAAGAGACACAGAAACAACTCAAGATGACAAGAAAATGGTGTAAAATCACAATAGTCACCAAAAAACTGCAGACACTAAAAACACTACAAAGAGATGTCACTACAAAGGCAAAGATGAGAAATGATCACAAACATCTTCAAAATAACCACATTTAGCAAAAAAAGGTTACAAAGGCAAAAAATGTTAAACTATGCTAAGTTATTAGTATGAAAGCAACCTAATGTAAAAGTGACACAGCCGTCTTTGTTGTGCCAAAAAGTATGGAAACAGCAGTTAGTCGAATACCCCAGTGAAAACCTAAACCACATTCAGATCTGTTGGAATCAGTCAACAGATGATATGGACACCATCTACTACTGAGAACATCACAGAGATGTTGGACACCGAGAAAATAAAGTCATGTTTCACCATAAGGAACGTCGCTTTGCAGTCAGAAGCAGCTGTACATTTGTAGCATCACTGCTCAAATAAAGCTACTGAACTGTTACATGTTGAAATTATGATTTCCACATGAAATATATCCTTTCATCTGCAGCTTCTACATTGTCCTCGCTGGAGGAGTTTATCAGGTAAAGTGCTAAGAAAGTTTTTTATTTTCTTTTACATTTACTTGTTAAAAGATTTCAAATTAAAAGTGAGATTCCTTAGAAACTGTAAAAGAGGCAGGGTTAGAGGTCATGGAGTAACAATGTATGTGGAAAATGCAGAAAATATCCTTAAGCATAAATGTGATAATGACATTTCTGTCCTCTCAAAAAATAGGTGTGCTCCAGATGTCCATCCTGCCACGATGTTTATACCAAAGGTACCAAGGTATCACATCTGCAGAGTTTCATCAAAATTTCCCCTTAAATACACTGGGTTCCTGCACCTCCACCATCACCTTCAGTCTGATGTCACAGGAAACACCATCAGTGCTGGCTTTTTTTAAAGAATGTTTTCACATCTTAGTCTGGTAGACTCTGACCAAAACTGCAACTTTTGTTATATTTTCAGGTGCTATTCATTTTGCCACTACATTGTGTAAAACAAACCAAGCCCTTTGAAAACTTGTCTTTATATTTGCCATGTGGAAATGAAAATTTGACCAAAGACAGTGATCGATCTGGTTTGTCATGTTGGCATCTTGACTAAGTTTTTTTTATTTTAGCACCCCATGCTAGTGCTTTTGCAGTCCTGAACAGACTTTAAAGGCCTATTAACTGTAATGACAGCAAGTGGGAGATGTTATCAGGTTGCCTTAGGCAGCATTCTGAAGCAGGCAATGGTTACAGAAAATGACATTGGAGTGTATCAATGTGGAAGCTTTTCCATAGAAATTCACTCAGCCATAAAAGTTTTCAGTTTTAATTGGCTCCCAGCACTTTACTCTGCAGTGGCACTGGACAACAACAAGGAGATCCTGATGTCATTAGAGTGCACCTCCCACCCAGATCAACTCTTTCTAAACACTATTTTTATGACTTTGTGGAAAGAAACAAGGAACAACATCTGGCGAAAACTTGTGTTTTTAAAAGGACTTGAACAAACCATGTTTTGTGGGACTTTGGGTAATAGGTCAGGGAGGCTTAGCTCAGGGAAACTTTGGGCAAATATAAATGAGGCCTTCAAGCTGGAACATGGGGGCACTCTGGAAGTTTTCACTGAGCTGCTTTACGAGAGCTGGACAAGCTACTGTTAGGATTCTCTGAAAAATGTGGTGAGGACAAACAAAGTGGAGATGTCTGAGCTTGTTCCAGAGCGACTTCCTCTAAAGATTAGGAGCCAAGCTGAACAGAGTCTCTTCAAAGACTTATGACCTTCTACAGACACGTAAGATGACTGTGTTTAATACCAAGCAGCAGATTCTGATGTACATTCATTCTGAGTAAATAATCAAGAAGGCAGCAGGTTTGCTATTTTTTTTAAAGACTGAGTAGAAGCTGTGTTAGTGTTACCGGCAGTTACTATGTAGGTTTTCTGTTTTTCCACTTACCTCACCTCTGAGCAGCTTTATAAAACAGCTTCTTGTTGTTGTTATGCTGTCACAGCTGAGAGGTGCTGCAGATGGAGGCGTAAACTGAACAGAAACACGGCCAAAGTCGACACAGTCGCTGCCTCTGTGAACATGTATAATGGGACTCCAGTACCTGGAAGGAAATATGGAGGCTTTTTTTCTCTACCATTCAGGTTGACTCTGTTTTCAGCCTAGTAACAAATTAAATATGACATTTTGAACTCATATTACTAAATATACTCTTCAGTCCAAGCTGCAGTTTGAAATTACAATGGAAGACGTGAAGAATCTTAAAAACTATTCCCTTTAATATGTAATTTCCAGCTGTCTAACAGTCTGTAGTAAATGCAAAGCATGACCAGGCATTGAAAGCTTATGACATTAATAGTGCTGTAGCGGTTAGCTCACAGTGAACTCAACCTGAATCGGGCCCCATATCACATTCTGCCTCAGGCCCTGTCCACCCTTGCGTAGGCTCTGTATACCACATTACTGTTTTCCCTCCTATCCAAACCTTCTCTTCAATCCCTCCAGACCTGAGTATCTCAGCGTCATTGCGTGCCTACTACAGCGCTGGCTTGACAATACCTCCTGCTCCTAGAATCTGTTACTAAGAGACATCATTTAAAACCATTAAATCCTGTCTTGGCTTCTTTATACTGAAGCAAACCATTTTTAGATCAGAACAGACACAGGAGCAACGGGACATATAATACCCCAGATTTTAGAGTTTGCACAAAGGAGAGCCTTTGTTCTCTGTGTTTGGAAACAGTTGGGATTGGTACTACAGATGCAGGACTTGGAGGCATAATATACTCTGTGGAGCCTCGACAATAGGCATGACAGCAGCTTTTACACAGAGCAGCCTCTGTGTGGGTAAAACCGGCAGTGTCTGGGACCTGAGGAGTATGGAAAACAACCATGGAGATCATAAAATTTATTATTCAGCTTCACTGCATTGAACATCCAAGAAGCAAAAGGTTGGATGGCATGATTCCTAAGGCTTTGTTTGTACCTTCACAATGTTTTAAAAATTTGAAGAGGTAAGACTGTCAGGATGACAAAATTCCAGTTGGTTGCAGTTTTTAATTTTACCAGTAGATGTCAGCACATGCATCACACTGAGCCTTTAAAACAACATCATAAAACCCCTGGGAAAACTTAAAAAAAACCCAAAACAATTCAACAAAAAAATTACACCTCATATTATTTATTCTGAGCATCCATTTGCGAAAAATACATTTTCAAGAAACTAATAACACTGTTGAAATTAGTATCATTTTTCCAATCACAGGGCAAAATCACTTAGTATTGTTTGAGAAAAATGAACTCATGAACCAAAAACAGAAAAGTCAATATTATAAGTTGCATTCTTATAAAATTTCATTTTATAAAATACAACCTGATTCCATAATTATTCCCCTTTTGATATTTTACTTGTTCTAAAAAAAGATATGTCAATAACTACAGCCATATAAGAAGTTTTACAGGTATGTTTTATGAGCATTTTCTCAAAAAGTTAATTTTTTTTCATACCTCATGTTTTGCAATTTGTGTTAATGCATTTAGCTCTTAGTAGAGCTTTGTTAGCTTTTGCCTTTATCTTTAACACTTTCTTGGATTAGTACAAAATAACCATCTCTTAAGCTAAAAATATAATTTTAAATTTGAAAAAACAATTGTTTTTGAAGAGGCAAGAAAGTAATTCTACTAAAACTAAGACTAAAAGGCCAGCTGAACTACCGCTTTGCCACATACAGCCTCACTTCGTCTCTGATAAATGACTCTTCATCTGAGAAATGCCATCAAATGAGAGGAAGACGATGTTTAATGCAGCTGATCCATTCAGCCCCCAGCAGGTTTAGAGAAAGCAGAGCGGAGACATGAATCTCTCAACAGGCGTTTTGCATATTATCTCACCCCCCATCGTCCTGCGTCTGAATAAACAGGTTTTTTTGTTTTTTTTTCCACATTAGCATCTGGTATTTATCGAACAGCCATTCACAGACAGATTGCTCCAATAGTTCCTCCAAGCGGAACATTTCATTTCAGATTTCAGTCTGAGTAATGACTTATCTACATATTCAAACAGGGAGACTCATAGAGACACAAATGAGGAAGATTTGATGAAGAAAAATAGCTGAAGCAACAGTAACTCAAAAGTCTTCAGAGAACTTGAAACAAGCATATGTTGAAGTATGTAAAGGTTTTTGCTGATGACAGGATTGTTGGATGACCTGGTGTTTTTACAGGTTAAACAAATGGAAAGGGAAGAAAAGCAAACAACCTACAGATGTACGGGTTCTCTGTGACATTACCCTCGGATTTCAGATTAACACGAAAGATGCAGTTTGTTGACAGAAGCCTGTTTTTCATTTGATATTTTATTTGACTGTAGAGCATAAACTGATCGGACATAACATCAGAGGAACTGAAAGGTTCGGTGAGAAACAATGAGTGGAGATTTAAAGAAATATTTTTGGGAGTAACTTTGTTTTTCACTGGTCATAAGTTGCGTTGAAATGAGCTATTATCAGTGTAAACTAATCCAGTTTAGGTTTGACAAGTTGGCTTGAGATTTTAGTGTTTGGCTCAGTTGTAAAGATGACAAAATTGTGTTGTTTTTGTTTTTTTTCTTTTTTTTTGTTGTTTTTTTTAACAATATTAATGTTGGTGTAAAACTGTTGTTGTCTTAAAGGATGTGGCCTTTATTTGCAGTGCATTCGACTGAAAACAGGCAGAGAGAGGAGTGAAGACATGCAGCGAGGCCCGTGGTTACTAATCGAACCCTGAAACTAATATCCTCCTTACATCGGGTGACTGCTCCAGCTCTACGCCACACATCGCCCCAAAACTCTCAGAATTACCCAGTCCAGGTCCATCAGCGTAAGTACAAGGGGATAACAACTATTTTAGATCAGTTAGAACTACCAAAGGTTTTTATATTTATTGGAAAAAGAAACAAAAAAACACGAGATTTATTCAAGATGACTTGGGGCAAATGTTTTAAGTGTCTTTCCACAAGTTTGTCACAATAGTTTTCTGTCATTTTGGGCTCATTCCTCCAGACAAAACTGGTCTAACTGGGTCAGGGAGGCCACATTGCTCACCTTTTTCATTTTCTGACTGAGATTTTAAGACTTTGGTCACTCTAAAAACATTTTTCTCCCTAAGCCACTTCAGAGATCATTGTGAAATGCTTGGAATCATTGGTTATTTGGAACACCTATTTGGTTCTAACTCCTGTCTTGAGATGTTGCTTCAATAGTTGACGTTGTTTCTTTATGGCATTATCTATACTGTAAAGTGCACCAGTTCCTCCTCCATAAAAACAGCCACACAATACAGTGGAAATGTTGTTCTCAGGCTTGAAACCTTCCCCCATTCTCCTTTAAATGAAACGATCTACCAACAGGCCACAGGACAAATGCACATTTTAAGTTTCTTTTCAGTAACTAGGTTTTAATTCAGTTGTCACAAGTTTTGAGCAAACTTTTCTGTCAAAAAAGCAGAAAAAAAAAACATCTACTGGTGTGGATTGAGTCAATCAGGATACTCAAAATGTGAACCTTGCAGATGTTTAAGCGGGTGTAGGGTTGGATGGGTGGATGTCCCCTTGTGTAATAAGTGGGAAATAACCAGGAGACTGAGTTCAAAAGGAACCATGTCATCATGGGACATTTCTTACCTGCCATTCATAAATTTGTACCTGTGTACAAAAAACCGATAGCTAAAAGTAATTTAAAAAAAAAATGTTGTCAGTCTAATTTAGGGAATTGTGGTTCTCTTTGATTGATTCTGACGTTCATCAGAGGTTGTTTATTATCACATTTAGTATGAGTAAGTAGGCCTGAGTCAAAATAATCAACAGAAACTGTGTTGGATTTTTCAAGCTACCCAACAAGAGGGACAATTTCTTGCATGTTGATCCAGTGTATAGGGTGTCTACATTATCTCCACATGATATGTCAGGGTAAATGTATGTCATGTCTTGACAGGTTTTCAGTTGTGCCGTACTCATTTCATGTTCAGATGATTGTTTGAATAGAGCTGTGTGATATTAATACTTTGGGATTTGCTTTTCTAACCTAACTCCACTTTAAACCTCTCCAGATCTTTCTCCCTGACCTGTTTGCTGTTCCTTCATCTCTGTTTGTTCACTAAGAAATTCCCGAGGCTGTTAGAGTACAGTTGAATTTATACCTAAAGTTTAAATATTTTTATTTTTATTTAAAATAATGCAAAAATTATCTTTTTTCATACTATTGATCTGTTACATAAAATTCCAATAAAATAGATTGAAATGTCATGTAACTTGACAAAAGGTGAAAAAGCTGAAGGTATTCAAAAGTTCTTTCAATTAACTGTAAGATATTTAACTTATTAATTTTCCAGGTGTATTAAATATATATTTTTATTGTTTTTGTTAATCTGTTTGCTGGATATCAGTTACAGTTAATTGCAAGATGTGTATCTAGGTACACATCTATCCGTGTAATATGTGCGTGTCATAAAGTTTCTGAGGGCAAACAGGAACTATACCTAATCCATCAAATAGGATGAGACTTGCTAGTGTAACTAAAAGCCAACTAAGCTGTCTACAAAGTGCATTAGAGGGAGGAGGGGTGTTTACACCAGCAAGTGTTTACGGCAGAGGCAGGGACCGGGTGAGGGAGGAAAGGGTTAAGGTCCTTTATAGTTTTATCATAAACCTGTTGCATAATTCTCTGAGGGGATCTCTGTTCCCTGGAACTCTGCTTAAAGCGAGCATTTCTTCTTCATGTTGGTACTTTGATGATCTCAAGGGATTCTTAAAATAGATGTCTCTGCTGTACTTGAGGAAAAACATTCTATTTTGTTTTCAGGTCAAGGGTCACTCGCTCACAATAACAAAGATGTTACCTTGGAACATTTGGTAGAGAAAACAGTAAATGATTCATGCTGTTTTTGTCACAACAGAAGCAGATTTGATTATTTTGCTGTCGTCAGCGGATAAGATGAATCGTGTTTGTGTACATACAGAGTGTCAGGTTAGTATCTGAGAGGAGAGGCTTGCTCTTATTATCCAGTGAACTTCTACAACTTCCTGTTTACATGGCAGAGCTTAAAGCCACAGGGATCTGCTGGTCAGCTGGAGAGGCTTAAGCTGGTTACAACATAAATACTCAGTGTGAGACAACAGTCAGGACGGCATTAACTGCAAAACTGACATCCACAAACATCAGATTAACAAAAACAATAAAAATATATATTTAATACACCTGGAAAATTAATAAGTTAAATATCTTACAGTTAATTGAAATAACTTTTGAATACCTTCAGCTTTTTCACCTTTTGTCAAGTTACATGACAGTTTAAATCTATTTTATTGGAATTTTATGTAACAGATCAATAGTAAGAAAAAGATAATTTTTGCATTATTTTAAATAAAAATAAAAATATTTAAACTTTAGGTATAAATTCAACTGTACTCTAACAGCCTCGGGAATTTCTTGGTGAACAAACAGAGATGAAGGAACAGCAAACAGGTCAGGGAGAAAGATCTGGAGAGGTTTAAAGTGGAGTTAGGTTAGAAAAGCAAATCCCAAAGTATTAATATCACACAGCTCTATTCAAACAATCATCTGAACATGAAACGAGTACGGCACAACTGAAAACCTGTCAAGACATGACATACATTTCCATTAACCATAGAATTGAGGAAGCTGAAATTACAAAAATACATTTTCTTAATGGAAACACTGCAACAAAATTTCCCCAAAACTCTGCCTATGCAGCCACTCCCAAATATAAGAGGCATGTTGCTCCAAAGTCTGAGTAAAATGCCAACATCTCCTCTGATTGACTGGTAGATAAGCGCTAGCACCATTACTGCATTTTGAATTTATGTCACGTTTATATCAATCTCTGCCATGGTTTTTAATGACCTGTCACTTATTTATGGGTGATTTGAATTTTATTTTATTTTTTTTATTGGACACAATTGCAAAAATTTATTTTTTCTATATTAGTAGAATATTGCACACATTTGTAATAGAAATGCAGCTATTGCCACAAGCATGAGCATAAACAGCTAACTACTTGAGGAACTCTTCACAGCTGATAACCAAAACTTCAACACAGATGTCAAACTTTATTCTGCTGAAAGTTTACAAAACACCTGAGTAAATTAACACTTTAGAATTTATCAGAAAACATCAATTTAGAAGTGTACTAAATGTTTTCAAAGTTAGCACAAGAGCTAAATGAAGGCTGCAAAAGACTTGATAATGAATAGTTCAGGTCATTTCATGTGTTAGAACAACACAGTCAAGGTTAAGACCATTTATATTATTTATTTGGTCTTTGTAGCTGCAAAATTGCAATTACATATATTCTACAGCAGTGGAGCCCAAAGTGGGTCGTGGAGGCCCGGCATCCTGCATGCTTTAGTTCTCTCCCTGGTTTAACACACCTGGATCAAATGATGGCTCATTAGAAGGCCTAAGAGAACATTGACCTGCTGAGAAGGTTGTTACGACCAGAAGGGAGAGAACTAGAACATGCAGGATGCCGGCCCTCCATGACCCATTTTGGACACCACTGAGCTACAGCTTTTCATTGGAGCAAAATGTATTTTTTGTTTTGGGAAATCATGGATTCTTTTTTTGTTCTACTTCATAATTGAGGAACTTAATGTTCGTCAATTGTATCTCATCTAAATAAAATACGCTAAAGGCTATATTCATAACACAGCAGAATGTGAAGTAGTTCATGTTGTAGTCACACTTTAAAAACAATAAAGTTGTTCAGGTAGCTGAAGGAAGAACCCGAGAAACTTCAATACAGATGCAAATCATTTTCTTTAAATATGCAAACCAGGGAACAGACTTTGGTTTTTGCCCCTCACCGATTCAGCAGTATTTACCTTCTTCAGTCACAATGCCAGCTTTGTTCCAAGCATTGTCAGGGACTACAGAGACACACATTTTCCTCGTTTCAAATTTGGCTTAATGCACCTTTTACCAGAGGATATAAATCATTTAGACTCATTAAGTCCATCTGGGGCTTACATAATGCGCATATGTGTAGGTGTTTGTGAGTTTGAATGGAGCAGCCAAACTCATTTAGCTAGTTTGCCAATGAAAAGACCCACTGCAGACTGAATCAGGCTCTCACTCAGCGTCTCCAAAAATATAATATCTACACAAGATAGAAAATGTAAATATTTATTTATTTTGCCTCCAGTGAAGTGGAACCTGCAGAGAGAGGACGATTAAAATGAGGTAACCATGAAATGAGTCTAGATCTAACCAACCTCTTGGGGAGGAAAGGCAAGTGCTTACAGATTGCTGTGAATCTGTTTCTCTTTAAACATTTAATGTTTTTTAAACTAGCAACTTAACAGACTTGGTGTGAGAGTTTATGTGCTAAATTAGCCAGCATTTTTCGTAAATGAGCCATGATCCATTTTATTTACTGAGAAAGCCAATGTTTTGTTTTGTTTTGTTTTGTTTTGTCTTTTTCTTTCAAGAAAAATCTGGTATTAATTATTTTTAAAAATCACCAAATATCATCATATGCTACGTCAATGAGTGCAATTACATGGTCAATCCTCGTCTTGGAAGGATTTTGCACCAGGAAGTGATGTAACACTATTACATTTACCTCCCATACAGCAGAAGCTCTGCTTCCTGCCGTCACCAGTTTGTCCAGGAGGTTCCCATTTCACACCAGCATTCATACTTTGGCCCCATAAGAGTTATGATTATCATCAACTTAATACATCTAAAACTCCTGGATAGCAGGAATACAGTCAATGAGCACCAATAGCAGACATTAGTGAAACAGCAGCGAAAACTTTAAGGGAAATGACAGTTTTAATAGAAATACTACAGAACTTACAATTTCTCCTACATTTGTAGGAATAATTCTACTATTGACAGTGCAAGCTGCCACAGCGCTGAGTTGCGTTGAACTGACTTAAGATTTTGCCCAGTCATAGTAAGGATCCACATGTGCAACAAGGTAAAGAAACTGAATTTCCCAAGCAGGATTTTGCCACAATAAAGTTTAGAAAAGCGAGCTAAATGTGTTTGTTTATAGTGAACATCCAGGTCACCTGATTCACCTGAGATCATAGAGTCCTAAATGCAGACAGTAAAAGGTCAAAACACTGACCAAAGTCCGTGAAAAGTAAATGTTCCTACTGCAAACTGTATAGCATTGCATGTTTGAGCCACAACAGTGATCCAAAGTGAAGCATCCGATCAGAATAATGACCATCTGCAGAACTTAAACCAGTATGAGTCCATCCATAATCCTTTTAGATGTTTTTTTGTCTGACTTATTTCCATATATTTCTGCCAATCATAAATGCTGTATTCTGCTTCTGTGTCATCAGTTGCATCACATGCTGTCACAACATCATAAAGATCACACACAAATACACTTACATACATTAAATACTCTATAAAGTGCATAAGCAAAGTGGAAGACTTCATTTTGTGTTTGGTCTCAAATCTGGCATACCATGTAAACAGAGTAGCTAAATTTAGGGGTGCTAGCCCTAAAGCACCAATCATAAACATTTGGTCTACTAACACTAAAGCACTACACCAACAAAGTGTTTAATGCTAACTTCAATTCTAATTATATCTGTCCTTGAAAAGCTACAGCAATTTAATTTTGACTTTATAAGTTATGTTTTAAAACGCCTTTAGCTATTGTTGTGTTTAAATTATTTTTTTAAATTTTGTTTCTGTATGTATATTTCTTGCTGGAACTTGTTGGGTGTAAACAGTCATTATCTACGTCAAAATAGGATCAGGAATATACATGTCTTACTACTTGAAGAATTTAAAAATTACAAAGCAATAGTAAATCAGTGCTCTAGAATTTATCCAGCAAAAACAAACTTAGGGGAAGCTAAGTGTGCTAAACATCTAAAAAGCTAGCAAAAGCGCTAAGTGAAAAATTAGCTCCTCTGTTAGCGGACAGGGAGTTGTTCTCCCACGTCTCACCCTGGGAGTGAAATTGCCTTCATGTCGTATTTTCCTGCCTATGAACGGACCAGGAGCAGTTTTTGTTGCTTTGGGCAGTTGGATTATTTTAATCTCCACTAAAGTAAAAGGTATAGAAACTAAAACAGCTTTAGCCATAGTAACAAAAGGATAAGATTTTTTTTTCCTAAATTACTAAGCCAGTTGAGTGCCTTCTGGAAAAAAAAAATGGATGTTTGAATTTTTTTTTGCTAGGCAATTTTTACATTAACATTCACTGAGATGTTCTGAGCATTAATTACTAGTCCTGGGAGCTATAGCTTTGCTTATGTGGTACAAGAAAGTAATTATTTTATTTTTTGGCTATGTACAGTGCAGTTCAAAAGTATTTATACCCTTCCATATGTCTGAACTTTTATCACTCAACTTCACTCAAGTCACCTTTGTTTGATATTAAAACTGATCTCAAAAATGAAAGAAATCTGCCAGGGGGTAAATACTTACTAGTACTGTGCAAAAGGCACACATGAAGTCCTTCCAATAAATAGATGTTGACTGTTGTCATATTTAGCTAACTTATTGCCATGTAAATACAAGTTTTGAGTGTTATCCAACCAGTGCAATGCAACATATAAGTGGATGACAAGGGCAGAAGTAAAAATGCAAGAAAAAGCAGCAAATATTTAAAGAATCAAGCAGTAATTTGTAAAGACCAGTGTTGAAAACAGGAATTTCAAGCTCTCTGGAAGCAAAATACATTTATGCACGTTGGGTGGAGAAAACTTATGTGCTGTACTAAACTAGAAATATTCATAGTTTTAGTAGTTTTAGCAGTAGCAGTAAATGTTCTGGCAACCAAGATTTTAAGAGTCGAAGGGGAAACAGGCACAGCAAAGGCTGGAACTGAAAGAAGAGGCATCAGTACAGGTTTACAGCAGAAGGCTTCCACTGTGTGATATTGTATATCTTTTTACACAGCGTTCTATCCATTAGCTTTGGAGTGTATACTACCCTGTCAAGCAGTCCTAAAGTTTACAAAGAGACTAAAAAGGGCCATTTATCCAGAACACTGAAAGGTAATCTAAGCAGCCCAAGTAAATTTAATTTGGGTTAGTGATGTTTTTTCAGCCTGTTGAGCTGCTTATATGAGCTCTGCCTTAATTGGAATGAAAGAAAAATTTGTATTTCTGAAGCCCTTAGGAAGTGAGTAAATGACCACAAACAATGCATTACAAAAGTATTTACACCAGCTGAACTTTTTCCACGTGTTGTCAAGTTACAACTTTTTATTAGGATTTTAAGTGATCCAGGAAACTGTAGGACTTTAGTTGTGATCTAGTCACTTGTTTTCATGTTTCTGGTGTCTTTGACACTGATAGTTTTTGAAATCAGGTCTCAGAGAGGAACATTTTTGTAACACCCCCGGTGGAGGTATGAGATACTATGCATGCATTAGCCTGGCCATTGCCTTCCTGTGCTCTTCCGCTTAAAAAAATGTTCAACAGTCAGAACTGTAGAATTCACAACAACAACAAAAAAACTCCAACAAAAACCTGGTTACTGTTGAAAGTGCATGCAAATTTGATGGCATGCTAACATTACAGTGCCATGTAGTGGCTTGGAATGACAACTACAACAGATCAATGTGTTTGCAATCTTGTCCAAGATTCCCTAATAAACATCATGTCTCCTGTAAGCATAGGATGATGCATAAAACCAAAAAAGTCTGACAAACATTTTTGATTCTCACAGCGCCCCCTATTGATAGGTTGGTGGTCAGTACCAGTTTTGCACATGTAAACTAAATTATTTGCCTTTTCTTCTTTGAAAAGTAGCTCAAAACCAGTCAGACTGAATGAAGGGAGCAGAAGTTTTCCAGTCATTCCACAGATTATCAGTTGAATTTAGGTCTGGAATTTGACTGGGCCACATGAACACATGAGAATGGATCGATATAAACTGATTCCTAGCCACCTAGGCCCCAACACATGTCTGGCACTAACAATTTTAACTAAAACTCTATTTTTTAAGTTCTGCTAAAGAAAATCATCCTACTGCATGCTTCTCCCACCACCGTGTTTCACCATTGAGATGTTGTGTTCAGGGTGATGTGCTTTGCTATGTTTGTATTCAGGGCAGAAAATATCATTTTGATCTCATCTGATCAGAGCAAAGTCCTTCAACATGTTTTGCTGTGTCCTTGTGCTGGGAAATGAGCCAAGTCTAGTCTCAAGGTGGCCCAGCATCATCTCACATCAAGTATTAGCTAACATATTAATGAATAAATAACAGGAAAAGGAAAGAACTCCAACATTACATAAACCAAACTGTATGAGAAGCAGCGCTGTGAACAGTCCATAAAAGTGGAATGTGTTTGCACACACTGCCACATGTAAGTGAAGCATTGTAAAGTGCTGTACATGTCTCATCTGGAGCCTTTGAGGTTAGAATGAAGACATTTAAATGATTTATGATGTAAACCAGCTTTCACACACACTCCCTGCTACTCCTCCTTCCACTCACAACACTTTCTGAGGCCTGCCTCTCTCCGTCCTGAACCAATTGTAATGCTCCAAGCAGGCGAGCCTTCACAGGGCCAATCCCCTGATTTAACGGGTTCCCAGCTTGTGATCATGTGACGGTTAAGTGATCCGCCAGGCCTTCAAAGTGAGTGAGTGCATGAATGTGTGTGTGTATGTGTGTGTAAGAGAGAGAGGGAGGGAAAGAGAGAGAGGCATAAGGATATGCAAAGAGCAAAGCTCGTGTGTTGGAGTTGCACTGCCAATGCGTGCTGTTACGCACAGAAACCTTCGTCCAGAACTGGAGCGCACGGTGCGAAGGAGCTGGGTTTAGTTTCCTTGCATTGACAGGTGAGCTCATTTTGCTTTTAACCAAAAATGCATGATCTCTTATGCACTGATGAGTAAATAGAAACTTGTGTCATCTGGAAACATGAGCAACATGAGCTTCTGTCTGTTCTCTTTCTGGTGAAAAAACACCAAACTTTGAACAAATATCTTGGTTTTTCATTAAACCAAAGCCTAACTGAGATTGTGGTTGGACTTGCAGTCTCAGGCTGCAGGGTTGAACATGCCACGAATGCTGAGGAGAAACCCTTCAGGTCAAACCCCACGGTGCTGTTAAAGAGAGCATCCTGCTGTCAAAGCCCTTTTTTGACGTTCCACACCCGCAGAGTTACTTCAGGACAAATGACTTCAGTCTTGGCCAAAGTGAGGTGTACTCTCTCCTCGCAAACTTTTTCCCCTTCCATGAGGCATAGCCACAGCTGCAGACCCCCCTCCTCTGGCGATCCATGTAATTTGATGTTACCCCCAAATGTAACCGCCTTCATAAGATCTCAAATTACTGAATGTGAAATTGAATACAAATTTATTTGAGTTAAGCACTGTGTAGTTGTGTCAGCCACTTGAATTAAACATCAGATTTTACTTGAGATATGTGGAGCTTTTCATAGAAACTGTTTTTCTTCTTTATAGGAAACAGCCTTACAGAAAGAGGGGAAGGCGGAGGCAGTCCTTTCAGTTCTTAGACACTATTGAGGATTTCATATGGATTTCAGACTCATGTTAAACATCAGGGCCACTCATTTCCTCCAAAGCCATCTGATGTTGTCTAGTATTTTTAATCCGTGTAAATGTAGTGGCAGAGCATTGTTCCTGAGCTGCTGAGTGTATAAAAATAGAGAATAAATCCTTTGCTCATGGATCATCCTACTGAAACTCTGTGTATTCTAAACTGATTTGACATATGAATGCACTTTGTGGTTAGTCTGCAGGAAGTTGGAAGATTATTTTCCTCATTCTAATCTCACAGTGCAAGAAAATCTCTATTGCTCAGATTAGCATGAATTAAGGACCATGAAGGGAGACAAATAGAAACACTGTTCAGTGACCATGTGGCTTTAATCTTAAAAGTGGTGAGAAAAGAGGAACGCCTGATTCCACATGGTCAGCTTGAAGCCTGGACCAGCAGCTGCAAATTCGACACACACATTCATACACATGCACGCACACACACATTCCAGTTCCCTAACATGTGGTTCCCTTCCCTTTTGAAGTGTCATAAGTTTGCAGAGCTTCCAAACAAGCAGCAGGTATTTGACAGGGACCAGAAAGGTATAATAATTTTTAGTCTGGTGGTTTGCTGTGTAATGAAGGACCCCAAAGGGACTACTGTGTACCTCACAGTATGACCACACTCAGTGTAGCTGTGGTGTGATTAGAAATGCCTAACTCAAACTGATATATCCAAAGTCTGCTTGTTAGTCAAACTGGGAACTCCGTTGTACTCAACCATGGTGCAACTTGCATGTTAGGCCATATCCAGGCCTCTTTGGAATCACTTTTGAGAAGTCTAGTAAAGCTTGTGTCATTGTTAAATATTTGTTTCTTTTACAGAAAAAAGAAAAGAATCTTCATCAACAGTTTGATCGTCAGTGCCCAGCAAAGTCAGCAGTCATCAATCCCCACAGGAATGGTTGATCACTTGCCACTTGGTGAGGAGACCTTCCTGTATTATTCCTGCTCTCCAGGGTCCGACTACTGGTGCGCGTCTCGCCACACCAAGGGTGGTGTTTCGCAGGGCATCATGGTGACTGATGCGGGCACCTATCAGCACCACCCTTACCAAGGGCTGACGCTCTCCTCCTCGACTTGCCTCTCTGAAGATGACCTCAGCGACTCCTCCAGCCCGCGCTCCTCCCTCTGTTCCAGCCCCGAGTCCACATCTTCAGCATCACGGAGCGTTTTTTGCTCTAGCTATGAAAGCAGGAGCAACAGGAGCAGTGGGTGCTCCAACTCATCAGGAGGAGAGAATCAAGAGAGTCTTTTGGACCTCCTTCTCTCACAGGCCTCCCTTACAACCTCATTCAGCTCCAGTAGCGGCAACATTTCTGTTTCCTCCTCTCTTTCCTTCTCTTCTCCAGCTTCCTCTACCTCCTCATCTCCATCATCCCCTTTTTTGCCCATGGGCCTAGCATGGGAGCCCAAGAGGGAGCAGCGAATTGGAGTCCAGCAGCACTTGACCAAAGAGGAGTGCTTTGAATTCCCAGTTTTCCTTGATGAGCTGCAGGATCCTGAAGCACTTCTCTTTCAGCCAACTCTAGAGGAGATTGAAGAGTTCCTTGAAGAGAACATGATGGTAGCAATGGAGAAGGAAGAGAATGGGAGTGATGAGGAAATGTCACCTCCCATGTCTATGTCAGATGATACGGAGTCAGAGGGTTCAATGACACTCGCAGCAAAACCTGAATCACCATCCCAGAACTCAGATCAAACTGTCCCTGTGGCCTCCAAGTCAGAGGCTAAGTATGCTGCATGTGCATCAGATACAGGCAGCTCACCAGTGACAGAAGGCGATAGCTGTGTAACTACTTCCACTGACAGTTGTGTTGATGGGATCAAGAAGGAAGACTGTGGATCACTAACACCTTTGACACCAGAAAGTGCTACCATTGCCTCAAGTGTGCCCGTCATCCTCCAAATCCAGCCCATACAGGTCAAACAAGAACCAAATTCCAGTGCTGCATCAGACACCATCCCGGATCAGTCCCATAAAACCCATTCCCAACCAACTGAATCCCCATCGTCTATCAAAATTGCCCAGCTCCTGGTCAACATCCAGGGGCAGACATTTGCTTTAGTGCCTCAGTTGCTTTCCCCTGCAACAACTAACTCAGGCAAAACAGCTCCATCCAAATTCGTCCGAATTGCACCAGTGCCCATTGCAGCCAAACCCAATGGGCTTGCGGAAGCGACGTTAGGCCTAGGAGGTTCGGCAGCGGGTGTCCTTACCGGAAGTCAGCGGTACCAGAAGAGCACAGTGGCAGACCTCATCAAAATGCACAAGTGCACATTTCCTGGCTGTAATAAGATGTACACCAAGAGTAGCCACCTCAAAGCACATCTGAGAAGACACACAGGGGAGAAACCCTTTGCATGCACGTGGCCTGGCTGTGGATGGAGGTGAGCAAACCAATGTTGATATATTAGTGCGAAAGTGACTCATGTGCCAACACATACCTATCATTAAACTGAAAGATGGACAGGAAGTGGGCAGTGTTATGCTACATAAGATAGCATAGCTATGAATTCTGCCAAGATTGACATAAATACTAATCGTGCCAATCTATGCTATGTTTGCCAGCTACTTTGTCACACTGGAGTCACACTGGCCATTTCTGCTTAGAACTAGACCAAACATAGTCCTGCAGTTTCAAAGTAGGCAACAATTTTACCACCATCATCACTTTTTCCATACCTTTACACTTCCCCACATCTGATATTACAGTAAACAAGGTCATCCACTTCCACTCCATATGGGACCATATAAATTAATTCACAGACATCTGTTGATAAAATGCTACTCAATCTGGAGAGTTTATTACATGTTATAAACAAGCATATCAACAGTGCCCTGTTTTGCTGAGTAATTATAGATAAGAAGTGACAAACTGTTTTCCTGTCCTGTTATCCTTTTTATGTAAGCTCTATTGCACTGGCAGATTGTCATACCTTTCAAAGAAACACTCCAAGGCAGAGTGTTTCTGCATATTCTCTTATGCAGAAAAATAGTTTGAGGAAAAAATGGTTGGATTTCAATCAGGAGGCTTATTTTCTATGGGAGCTCCACTATGGACTGTTCATTTTCAATTACAGTTTGTTCTTTTCTGCAAGCTGTGTCTCTCCCCTGCTATCAGTGTGTTTTTGAACCATGGCTAAGTTGCAGATTAGATAGGGCACCTTTTGAAGTCGTCCATAGGCAGACTTTGTCCCCTGTTAGTTATTGCACCTGTTTGCTCACCATCCACAACCACGGAATACACATTCATGCATCAAAAAGACTCTGAAGTTTTATTATATTTTGTGCCTGACATGATCACACATCCATGACACATCCACAAAGTCCGCTTTGTCAGGTTCCAGTTAGCGTACTACGCTGGAATCAAAGCCTCCATCTGAGTAGAAACATCCTATTTGTACTTTAACTCCAGGTTAATTCCGCCAACTTCTGAACTCCCGGTCAATAAATCCACCCTCTAAAGGTACATTAAGGGCTCAAGGCTGTACACAGAGTCTTGTGTATCTGCATTGCTACTGACAGGGTCAAGATAGGGTAAGAGTCAGGATCTTGGTCCAATCATAATAACAAGGACTCATGTTTAGGATTAACATAATATTTGGGAATAGAGTAAAAAGTAACTCTAATGATTCTATACCACTGTTTATGTTTGGTTTAGTTAAAGAAGCTCCAGTGTCATCAGTGAATATGGATATTGGTTCCTTTAAACATTGAACATGGTTTAAAAAAACTGCATTGCACTTACACCTTCCAGATGTCACAATTCACAATTTATGTTATTTTTATTGTCCTGTGTCTAAAAGGTTAGAAAATATAGGTCTATCGGCTGTCTAGAGATAAGAGATTAATTAAAAGACAAATGTACAGTGAGGAAATATCATACAGTTGGAGCACTTTTCTCCAGAGAATGGCTTTGAGATTGAACAATTAAAATCTGAAGTTTTTATTTATGAGGTTTGGACTGACTGGAGGAAAATGTTCTGACTTCCTGATTATCTTGTACCAATATTCTTTAGATAAAGAGGAAAGGCTCTGTACTCAGTGAATGGCTGACTTATGTATCAGGAGTGCATTTGACAATATACATCAGTTGAGCACAAACCAACAGCATTATCCCTGATTGTATGTGACAGAGCTCACTGCTCAAGGCATTAACCTCCAGCAAATAGACTGCATTAAGCACTGTAATCTTTTCATAAATCCAAGCACACAATGTCTGATTATGAGTAATGTGATCACATCTGTCACCATTCACTCACTCTGTCCTTCCACCATTGATGAAACATTCCCGGAAAGAGAAAGGCTTAGTTTGTGATACAGGATTTCTTTGGGATATATTTGCATGTGTGAACTTTTTCTTAGTTGATATGTCAAACAAATTACACATTTATTGGAGATGAAATGTTCCATATCTTGTTTTTTTAGAGTTAGCATGGCCTGAATTAACATCCTTTGGTCTAGTTAGACAAAAATCCACTGACAGTAGTTTAGTTTTTGCATAGCAACAGGATCATTCAAAAGAAAAGGCAGGAATCATTTCTAAATAATTTCTCTTGGTCAGTATTTTACTGAGGAATGAAGAAAAAAAAACAGGAAAAGTGCTGCTGTTGTGCTTGTATGTGCCAGCTAAACACATGAGTCATCTCATTCATCCAGATTTAACCCATTCTGTTTTGTTGTTGCAGTGTGTGTATCAGAACCCGCCTTAGTTGTGTGAGATTCATGACAGGCACAGCTTGAACATCATGTTCAAGCTGTGTATATATATATATATATATATATATATATATATATATATATATATATATATATATATATATATATATATATATATATATATATATATATATATATATATATATATATATATATATATACATATATATATATATGAGGGATATAACCATAGCATATGGTTATGAATTTTAATTCATAACCATATGCTATCCAATGCAGATATTAGACTGTCCACCTAGGAAGAAAAATCAATGTAAAACAAGGATACATTTTAAGTGCTCTCTTATATTGTGGGGAAAAATAGCAAAAGTGTAGGGTACTGGAAACATAGGCTTTTAAATCACAAATGCTACCATGAACTACACACTATGCATGGTTTAAAAAGATCATTTCAGAAGGGTACTTTTTTTTGTCTAGAGAAAAAAGGACATCTCCATTTGTGATTGTCCCTGCCTGTCTGTTTAAATGGACAACCATGTCTCAGTATGTTTGCAGTTGTGTCATACTCTTTCCACTGTCAGTTGATGGATTATCTATTGTGCAACTTTTCTTTGACATAGAAAGCCCTCCTGGACTCGTGTTTCTGTGTCTGGATCCAGAGTTGTGTTTTGGTGGTGGTCTGTTTCTCTGGGGGTTTTCTTTCCTCTGTCAATCTAAATGCATGCTCAGTATGAGGGATTGCTGCAAAGTTAACACATCAGTACAATCAACTATTGCAAATTCTAGTGCAGGAGCAGAGATACCTGCACACTGAGTGACTCGATGCAATTAGCAAGACTCAGAGGGGGTCCAACTACAAAATCCAAACACTTGGGTTTTTGATTAAATCACACATCCTATGTAGTATTTGTAAAGGTAATTGGTAACATTGGATTATATTGGACCAAATGGGGTTGAATTTGCATGCCTGCTATGCTTGTAAGCATATTTTCATACATCTTTGTGGTGTTCTCCTTCCACTTCCCAATGCTACATTACTTTGTTCTGGTCTCTCACACAAAATCCCCCCAAAATCCATTCCAAAATGTGGAAAAGTTTACATATCAATGGTCTGCACTCCTGTATAATTCAAAACGAATACATTTCCAAAACTTATGTAAGAAAAATAGTATATTTTTGGCCAAACATCATGTAGTTTTATGCATCTCAGACATTCAGGTCTCTGTTCCTTTTGGGAACCTTCAGTACACTAAAAATGGCACCTGCACGGTGTTTTTGTGTGTGCGTGCGTGCATGTGACTACAGCAATTTACTGTATTATAAAGTTGCCCCTTCACAGCCAGTTTCCTGCTGGACCAGGAAATGGACATAAACCAGTGAGGCAGGCACCCCTTACCCTCTGTAACTTTAGAAGAGCTCCCCATGTGTTGGCCCCTCTGAAGTAGAGAGAGGTGGTATTTCACTGGCTGCAGGCCAACAGGTTACTCAGTCAAAGCTGCATTTCTCTTTTCACCAAACTCTTTACCTTTCTTTTTTACATTTTGCCGTCTCAATCTGCCTTGCTGTTAGTAGTGCTATTGGACTGGATCACATACAACTTCCATGAGCTTGCAGTATTTCCAGCTCCCACCTGCTTGTAGACACTGATTCGTTCTCAGTGGCTAGGCGTTGAAGCAGAGTTTGCTGTAGCAACACTGCGGCGTGTGTGTACTTGTCATCTATCATCAGGTTTGTGGCTTGTTGTCTTTGATAACTGATTAATCTGCGATCACAACACCACAATCTGAGGTGATGACAGATGTATTACAGTTTGATTTAGCAATTCATTTGGACTCTCGGAGCAAAAGCAAGAGGCAAAACGAGAGGAGAGATTTTATTCTGTATCAAAAAGTGAAGATGACGCAGTGAACTGTGTACTGTACAAATACCGGCTGCAATGCAATTGTAACCAACCTGACTGCCCCACCTTCGGCGCTGCTTTTATGTTCGCGTAGCTGCAGAGTTGGCTTTAAGAACAAGCTGGGACAAAGCCTGCACATGTGTTTCCCACAGCACCCACACTGATATGTGTACTATGTGTCGCGCAGCAGCCACGCCAAGCTGCCTCCAGGACTCCAACCCACAATCAAAAGTGAAAAACACTTTTAGACGATCAACAGAAGTGCCCTCCACCCATGTAGCCATAAACTCCCTGACCTTGGTCACAATCCCTGAAATGTAGAGATTACAGAGCTCAGAAACCTCGACCATAAACATGGGATAATGAATTATGTCGAAGGAAAATGTTGGTGAGTCAAATTAAAAATGAGAAACATATGAGTTTTTCATGTTTGCTGAAATGCACCACCCTCTCTCTCCTGATGTAGCGGGTTATACTTGGACTCAGGCCTAGTGCCAGTATGTCAAGGAGCTGCACATGGTTTCTCTCATGCCCCTGCTTGAAGTTGGTTGTGCACCACTCCAGGGTTTAATGTCTGTATATGCGTCAGCCAAAGCTTACCATTGGCAAATGTAGAGCCACTTAGAGTACAGAGTTTACAGGAAAAGCTTTGATTTTCATCAAAGTAAAGACCTGAGCTTGTTGCTTTCTTCCAGATTTATCACCTTTGGTAGAAAACATCTACTTTAGTAACTTTGGGTCTGATTTAAATAGGGATGTGCGATATTGATTAGGTATTAAATCATAATATTGTCATTGGGACATCAAATCCTAAAAAGTTGGCTAAAGCAAAAAAAACAAAACTTTTTAGATGTTGCCATAAATTCTCAATAAATGAGCTATAATGCCTGACCTTCCTTTTCAGCAGGTAGAATATTATATTATTAAGACTTTGTTAAACCAAAGATATTCTGCTTATATTATTTACAGTGGTAAGCATCACTAACCAAAAATTTAATTGTTAAAGCAAAAATCATAAACATTAGTTTATTGCCAAAGTGATATGGCAACACAGTATTTAGTGGGAGCTAATTCTAAAGCACTAAATTTAAATTAATCTATGTTTATATTCACTATTTGCCAATGGCACATTACAACATAGATCATCACTCAACAGGGTCTAATTTGTTATAGTAAACCGACCAGAATGGTTGCGCTTCGGGAAGTGATTCTTTGGAACAGGCCTTTCACTCATGGTCTCCGTTTTATAATTGTTGAGTATTGCTAACTCTGTTGCCTAACTGACCGTGGTATGATTTTAGTTGGAAAGCACCGAGGACATCAGTAGATTTTAAACTGCTTACTATTGAGATACAAGATCTTGTTCTATATTGATGCATTCTGGGTACAGAATAAACATCATTGTCTGCATCTCATCACAGGTGGAGAACATAAGGAGAGGAAACAGAATTGCTGCATAAACAGTCTTAACCCATTTCATAATAAGAGCATGGATTTAAAACTCTAGTGACTTGAATTCTGAACAGTTGATAATCATCTACAACATTTTCAAAACATCCAAGGAAAACTTTCTCTTTAGAATGTATCTGGAAAAATATATTTAGGGTAAGCAAAGTGCGCTAAATGTTTTCAAAGTTAGCGAAAATTTTTAAGTGCTAATTGAAAAATGTGTTCCACTTTTAGCAAGTTAGCGGACATGTGCCCATATCTAATTATTTTAGTAATAGTTATTAATTATAGTCACTGAATTTAAATTCTGAAATCAAGACAAAAATGGAAAAAAAAGGGAAGAGTGGACCTTGCTTCAACTAAATAAATATGTTACATCAGAAAGCAGGAACTAACCAACTATTTGATTTAAAAAAAACTACTAACACACAGTTTTGCTGGACAGGAACTTTAACGAGAAGCAAACCTTCAACAATGGCACAACAATGATGGATAGTCTGGGTGGGTTTATTTCTGTTCTCAACAGGAATTGAAGCGTTGGCACATTGTTATGTACGTTGCTAATAATCCTGAGTTGTTAATCAGGATTACACAGACACAAGGTGTGCTGCTTTCTGATGACATGCAAAACAAACGTTATGTCATTGATTTTTTCAGAAAAATGAAAAACTCTCAGTTGTGTCTCATTCAAGATTGTAGGACGTCTGCAACCAATCACACTACGGTTGGTCAGGCGTTAATGCTCTGTAGATATCTTGGGCGATATCTTCAACCAGAGGGTAAAACACATGGATAGGATTGGATACAGCAGGATTTAGAAGAAAGTCTCAAAATATATGTTGGGAGTCAAAGGGTTGAATATAAAGCTCCAATTGTTATTTCTCTATCAACAATCAGTTCCATGACTTTATGGATTTTAAAACAAAATCATATTATCAACACACTTCTCTTGCCTTTGGACATAAAGAACGTCTTGTGACACCCTGACTGTTTGTTTTGGGAGGTTGTGGGAACCAACATACGGTAAAACAAGAGTGACTAGCTGTGCTCCCACTACTAGGATCACTTAAGTTCATTAGTGGAACACAACATTTACTTTGTTGACTTACGACCATAGGGCAGCGCTGTATTTATCAGTGCTAGACTGCAAATTGGGTAAAATTAGAAAGGCATTAGTGAAGTAGTTAACTGTACTACTTATTGGACATTTGGTGTGTGTAATGAGTTCTGATAGAGTATGAAAAAACTTTGGACCAATAACTTAATTACAAAAAACATTTTAACAAAGACTGTATTCTGTATGTCAGTCGCCGGTCAAGTTATTACAAGTCTGTCAAAAATAGTAATGTTTCATGTTGGCAAAGACTTCCAGGGTGGATTGTATTGAGTTTGAAACAACTATAATCTGTCCAAGTTGTGATTTACCACTGTAAATCAGTTATTTACTAGTGTAAATCACAACTTGGGCACCATTACCATTGCTTTTTGTTGAACAAGCTGCTTTTTTAATGTTGCTAGCTATCTGTAATATAAACTAAATAAACTAAAACACTCAGAGATTTACTGCAATTCAGAAGATTGCTGACAAATTCATAAAACTTGTAAAATTTTCATTCAGGTTTTAGCAAGTCATTTTACATTAGCAAGACAGACATAACTCTATTAATGAGCTACTATTGACCAAACTTCAACGTGCTTTTAATTTAAATCCAGCTTGTTGAGTTCTGACAGAATCTCTGTTCAGTTCAATATGAAATCTGTTATGGGAGTTAAAAACAGAAGCATGAAGTTCACTGGGGCTCCTGCTGTGTTAACTCTGCTCCAAGGATCCAAGTTAACTAAATTAAATGAATCATTGTGAAAAAAACAGGATGGTTTAAGGCAGTGGTTCCCAAACTTTTTCTCCTGGGCCCCCCCAGTGGTTTCCAAACTATTTCTGCCCCCCCTATGGCTTACAAATAGCTGTCTGGTTGAACGATGTGTGTGAGCGAAATGGGTGGGGGGCGGATTCTTAGAGACTCCCTGTTATGCTCAGCCCCGGCTCCAGACAAACAAGGTGGGGGGGAATCAACTTTTTGGGGGGCAAAATGAATCGTAGCTGAACATAGACAACAACACCAGTAGCCTACAAGCTACTTGTTAACAAGCTTAAGGTGCTGTATTGATATTAGCTAGCTAGTCATCTTTTAGCTAACATTACCTGTATCCAACAGCTTTACTCAACAGTCTGTTAGTTTGGGGTAAAAACTGTAAAAGTTCTTTGCGTTTTTGCTGGTTTGCTGCCATGATTCTAACACACCTGCGTAGCTCTGCACAGCAGCAACAGGTCTCCTTCACTGCTGCACAGGTCTGAACCCAGTGAGAGCGTCGTAGCGGTCATGTTGCGTTTAAAGGCGGCTCGGAAAAACAGGTTACGATATGTTAACAACGGATTAAACAGTTTTAACTGCTGATAAAAGTAACAGAGGACACAGATATGGGAAATGAGGAAAACCCTACTGTATCAAATTGACAGAAGAATAACAGAGAGTTGGCAATTCTAAGGTAAAAACCCAGCGCATACAGTGTTCATGTTTTGTTTTCTTTCATCCAGAGGCCCACGCCTCCCATGCAATGGCACAGCGCCCCCTCTAGGGGACGCGCCCCACAGTTTGGGAACCTCTGGTTTAAGGCAATTGGTTTCTATTCAATTCTCTAGTAATATTAACTGATTTGGTTTAAGAGTGTAAAAGGAGTGTAAAAGCTAATGGCTTTGTCTTTAACTCAAGATAGACCTTGAACTTTGGCCTGTCCTGGGATGTTTATTCTTGTTATTCACTTTGTAAAAGGATCAACTTTAAGATTTTGGTATTGCTCTATAAAGCACTAAACAGTCTTGGGCTGAAACAAACTTTTAAATTACTTGTCAAATATAAACCACCCTTGAGGTTTTCGGAGACCTCTGGTCCTGTTCCTATCCTGTTCCCAGGACCAGAACTGAACAAGGTCAGATTAGCATTTTATGTTCCTAGAATGTGAAACAAATTCCTTGAAAACCCGAGAACAGAAACTGTTTCCTTTAAATTTAGAGTGAGAAAAATAATTGTTTACAGAAACTTTTGATCAGCTTGGGATCTAAAATTATATTACATAATTATATTTATTTTTATGCAATGTTTGTCAAATTCTTTATTTTTATTTTAATATTTCTGTTGGCTTTGTGGCAAAAAAACAAAAATAAAATTTGTGTATGAATGATGCTGTGTATGCTTGGTCTTGTCTAGAAGTTGCTAAATATTATGAATAAATGTTTTTTTGTTGTTGTTGTTTTTTTTCCAATATCACAAAAGCAAGAAACAAATGAAACATTTACTCTGCCATCACGTTGACAGCTTTGGGCGTTTGGTGTTAAGCTGCTGTTACACTGTTTGCTATCTCAACTTGTATAATAGTATTATGATAAATATTTACTAGATGGGTTTAAAATTGAAACAAGAAAGCCAGTTTGTAGAACATCAAGTCATGCCACATCTTTGAAGTAAATGCTTTTGGCTCACCCTTTATAGAGGATGAGTGGATTAAAATTCATCACAAGAGAAGGAAGAAATACATTTCATTTGCAGTGAACTTACAGTGTCAATTTATATAATTATGTAGGATGTCAGGTGGTCAGATAACTAGAGCATTTGCTGACTTAATCAGAAATTAGTAGAATACAGTCTAAACTTTCAGCATAAACAATGATTAAACCTCCGTTGGCACAGACTGAGCATCTGCATAAGGTAGCATGAGATTAAGAGGTGTTAATCTTTAATATTTGTTGCAACATTTGAGCTACGCAGTAGATTCAATTGATTTGAATCAAATTGACGTCTCAGCTGTGATGCTTACCTGACGAAACCTTTTGAAATGACTAAGTATTTGCATTAGATGGTTTTGATGGCAATCCTATTGCAGCACCAGATGCGTAGAAAGGTGATACCGGTCTGTTATTTACAAAAGATGACATATGTTCCAGTGTCGTGACATCCAAGGCATAGCTGCAACCTCAAAACATGTTGATACAGACTGACCTTGAGTACAACACTGACCTGATTATTTGTTTATTGACCGTATGTCAGATAAGATGAGAAAGGCAAGACATAATAACGTAAGCTACATAGGTTTTTTATGTTTTTTTGAGGATTTTCTCTTCTTTTAGGCATGGGTCTTTCGAGTAATGAGTACGCCATTTGTGGTATGAGTGTCTGGAGTGCAAATAGGCAAACGTAACCACGAATGATGTTTTTACATCTCTGTGAATTATCACCTTCATGTCTAAAGCAGGCTGCAGCCACTGTGAAACTGATCTTTGTTACAGATTAATTTGATCTTAACAGCTTCACTAACTATACAGATGCACATGTAGTGCGCAGAGGCACTACTCTGTCATCCACTTAACCCTTCGCTGTCACAGCAGCTGAGCTGGCTGGAGCCCGTAGCGACCACGGCAGATCAGGACAGGAATAGACCTGGCCCAGGCTAACCGTGCTCATGTGTTGAGCTAAATATGGGATGGCTCTTTGACTTCACAGAGAAGTTGCATGCAAAGTATTACACCTCTCAGATTACCCTCATCTAAATAGACTGACAACTTTTTTTTATCTTATTGGGAAACGTGACTTAATTCAATACTTTCTTTTCAGGAAAGACTTTTTACCAAAGATTGGGTTTGTTTTTGTCTACTTTGAAGTACTTTAAATGTTTTAACACTTTTGGTCAGATTTAATTAGAAAAAAAAAAATTACAAATATATAATTTTTCGCTTGATAAAATGTGGTGGATCTCATTCGTTGGCTTCTTCGCCGCAGGTTCTCCCGGTCCGATGAGCTGTCAAGGCACCGCCGCTCCCACTCCGGTGTGAAGCCGTACCAATGCATCGTCTGCGAGAAGAAGTTTGCTCGCAGCGATCACCTGTCAAAACACCTCAAAGTCCACCGCTTTCCCCGAAGCAACAGGACAGGACGCTCTGTAAATGGACCCCTCTAACCCCCGACGTGACGGAGTGACGCTCAGTGGAGGAGACAGAGGGAGGGCTGGATGTCTGTGACGAAAGACTGAGGAGGACAGTCCAAAAACCCTTAAAAGGCCTCAGTAAAGGGCTGTATGTGCGTGTGACACGCGTTCTTGGTACTGTGATAATTTATTGGGGAACGAGCAGAAGACTGTACAAAACTAAACAGGAAACTGTTACTTGACGCAGCAATGTCACAGGTGGAATAAGCTTTTCATATATAGAAATTTCATCCTCAAATCTTTTAGCTTATATGTTTAGAAGACAAATTTACTATTTTTACACTTTTAGGAGTATCTTATGAACAAATCATCCATATCCATACTTTTTAAAATCCCTCTTTTTTTTCTTTTTTTTTACCTTTCTGGTAATTGTTTCTTTGAAAAGGAAAACAAATTATTGTCCAACAATGAACATGAAACATGAAAATGGAGCCTAAAAAATAAGAGGATGTTACAGCAGGCTTGGTTGAATTCTTTCTCAAGGATTTCAAAGTAGCAGATGCATCACCATTCCTCAAGCTTTAAAAAGGCTTCTTTGATGCCCCAGAATCTCAAAATTGGGAAAAATGTTGAAGAAGCTCCACAAAATAACAAAGCTCAATTTCATGTTGATTTACTGCTCTCCACTGTAAATCTTCACACTGTGTAATTAGCACTGGCACATAGGAAATTTTCAGTGGTCTGTCCCATCGGAGAATCTCTGAGTAAATTATGTTGTTTTACTGCAGTCTGAGTCAGTTTAATGTTGATTCTCCTCAAAAAGCTTCTATCACATCAAAACCTATTTTGATGGATGACTGTGAATTGAAGCTAAAGCTAATGGTGGATCCAAATGGTCCTGTGTGTCCGCATCACAACTTCTCTTTTATGACTTGGTGATATTTTGCCATATCATTCATAACTTTATGTAATTTCATTTGCCTCGTGTCACTGTTATGAAATAGCAGTAGACCTAATCTGAATAAGCTGAAACAAAATTAGTTTTTTCTCTTCCACTGCCAAACAAAAATAGATTTTGAATGTGAACATCAGTATAATTTATCTTGTCTGACTTAGAAATCACCCCTGGTTGACAAAATAAAGGTGTCCAAAGTAGAATTTAAGAGAAAAATTGGGTAAGATACTGGACCATTAAAAAATATACTGGAAAGTTCAAAAGATGGAAAGTTCATGTTTTCTAAAGGGAGGTTCGGTAAAGTTGTATGCAGTGTTAGTTTCTTTACTCTCTACTCTAGAAACAGGAGAGTTTGTACTCTGAGTACAAACTCTCAAGTTTCTGTGGTAGAAACTCTACAAGAAACTTCTAAAACGTTTCTACGAACTTTCTACAAGTTTGTAGAAGTGAAGAGAGACGCTCAGACAGATGGAAAACTAACAGTGAGATGCACCTTTTAGCTAGCTAGGTATTTTAAAAACCCAAACAGGAATTGTCCAGACTGACTTGGTTGTCAGGCTATGTCAGCAGATAATAACCATCTATACACCTTCGAAAGAGACACTCATTGTGAAATAGTTGACTTTTAACATCTACTTGAAAATTACATCTTGTAAAAATGAACATTTTCAGGTTTAGTTATTTGAATAAAATAAACTAAATTAACAGCCTTCCACTGCTCTGAGGATTATTTCACTGTTTTTACACCGTTGTTGCAATTCAGCAACTTTCTGTTAAAACTATTGCTGTTAATAACTGAAGAATCCCAGTGAAACAAAGCAACTGTCCCTCTAAGGCTTATACCAGGATCATTTTTTTTTGGGGGGGGGGTGGGGGGGATTTGTTTGGTTAATATCAATTATTCTGAGATCTGACCTGCAGATTTCAGTTTTTTACTAATTGCAATTTTTTATTATATATGTCTTAAACATAAAAATCAGAAATACTACAGAGAGAGTCATTTTAAAACACACAGAAAATGAAGACATTAGAGGAGTATTCTCATTTATGTATCAAACCACATATGAATAACATTCAGCTGATTCCTGGTAAACCCAGATCAGTGTACATGCTGTGTTTTGATGTATTTACTGATTGAACATAGTGGGACATTTTAGTTTGGCGTATTTTATGGGCACAACATCAAAATTTAGAACCATTGGTATTGAATCTTAGTAATAATCATGGAAAATTGGCTGATGTCAACCACTGAAACTTGGACTGGCAGAGAGTTAAAAATAAAAATACAGTGTCTTGTTCATAAACCATTGGTAGAGTCACTTTAATTTGTGGAGTGTTTGGGTTCTTCTTGAAAAAAATACAAAGAAACTTGAACAAATTTAACTGGAATGTTTTCTCTTTTCTTATTGGATTCGTTTAGACTGGAAGTTATTGCATCACGTAACTCATCTCATTTTTTTTCAAACAGGTTTGGGTAAACATAAAAAAAAACATCACTGAAATGAACATGTCATGTCTGCCTTTGTCCTTTTCTTTACGGGAACAGTGTTGGGCTTTTTGCCACATCACATTTTCCAAAAAATTAAGTTTTCCTCTTTTTTTCTCTCATCTCTGTATGATGCCATGTATCTCTTTATCTCAGCTGAACTTAAGCCAAATGTGCCACAGCAAGGCAGGACTTGGTTTCTGTGCCATAAATGTGACAGGTGTCAGTGTTTTTTATTCACATTTAAAACAATGATTGTTGAAAAGTTTTTTTTTTTTGTGTTCATTTTCTCAGTGATTGACGGATCTATTTGAATGTTCAGCACGTGGCCCTTGATGCTGTATGTAGAAAGTGTATTTGCTCTGTCAGGCATTCCTTCCATGCATACAGAAGACACACTTTTCTGAATGTGTATTAAAGATGTGATCCATGAATGTATGTAAATACTGTACATGCATCAGAAAGGACAACTGCTTGTAATGATATCTGTGATTGTGAAAGATTTTTTTTTTTTTTTGAAAATGTAGAGAAACTGTACATAACAAAATATTTTGAATATAAAAATATATATGTATACTGTAAAATAAGGAGAATATTTTTTCTGGTGTTCCTAGACCACATATGTTAAAGTGGCTCAGTGAGTATGTCAGGATATGGTTTCAGATTTACCTGACCATCTATTTTTCCAAAAACGTGCTATTACCAAAGTCATGTCAGCTGGTGAAATAGCAGCTTCTACATGATGCATCATAAAATATCTCCTGAGTTGTTTACAATATGTGGTCTGTACACACTAAAAATAAGAATTTACTCAAATTCTTATATATTTTTTGCTTTGTTCTACTATGTAAAACACATTTACAATAAAATTCTAAAACTTAAATCCTATTGTTGTTCATCTCTAACTGATTTATAGCAACTCATATTTTGGATGTGCTTTAACTTTAATAATCCCAGTTAGATTCAGTTCCCATTTTTGCAATATGTTTCCAATATTACTGGACTTCAAATGTTTTGTTTGGCTTTCAGTTTTTGTTTTTTTCTGGTATTGTAATTCAAAGTAGAGTTCCAGGGTTTCCAGGTGTGAAAAAGTTATGAAATGGAAAACAGAATATAGAAATATATTTGTGTTTGAAGAATTTACTCCTTAATCTGTGAGTTTAACCAATCCTGTTTCAAAAAGTGACTGAAAAGTTCTACTGAAGGTCCAAACTTTGATGTTTAAAGTCCTTAAGGGCACAAAACACATTTTTATGTAAAAAAGAAAAGAAAAAAAAGAAAAAAAAAAGATATATTTATATCATCAGGATCGTCAGACTGATTTAGATCAGTTCAAATGTTCAAATCTTGGCGCAGCAGTGGAGTTTTCTTGGCTAAATGCACATTTGTGAACTTTGTTGCCTTTAGTTTCTGTATGTTAGAACCAATGTTCCTACTCAGCATGAATTTCATGTATTTAAGCAAGTACAGCTTGGCCCACATTTGATTAGTAAATCAGTGGATTGAATTGATTTTTGTAAAGTGCCTTGAGATGACATGTTCCAAATTGGCGCTATATAAATAGACTGAACTGAATTGAACGTGAGTTCAGTCAGTGAATCGAAATGTTAAAATCGAGGTTTGGTTTGGCAAATTCAAAATAAAGCACGTCAAATTAATACCAATATGAAAACAACTCCATTTACTCCTTATTAACTGACTTTTGCACGGTAGGAAATGTTATAAGGAAAAGAAATTAGGAAAATCTCATTTTTTTCATTATTAAGGACAAGAAATCTATAAAACAATTTCTATATATTTAAAATAAAATTGTGTAGTTCTGCATTGCTTTCTTAATGTTTAACAATAAACAAAACACAATATTTATATTTAAAACCTTTTTAAAAAGTGTACATCTGCATCAGCTTCCTTTCTTGACTTTTTGCGCCTAATTTTTTTGAGGACAGCACTTCTGAGACTCCTGTTCTAAGAAATCTGAATAAGATGTTTTGACATAAAGAATGTGTAGGAACCCTGGACCCTGCCTTTTGTAGGCAGAATTTGGTACAATTAAATACCTGATTTGTATCAGAAATGGTTCTTTACAAGCATGATAGTCTCTTAAACAGTCTAACTGCGGTTTGCTTTCACACAGAACTGTGGCAAACGAACCAAACCCTGAGACAAACCTGTTCTCACCTCCCCTACCCCTCCTTCGCCTGTGGGGGCACTGCAGCAAGAACCACTTAAAGAAACAACACGAAAACCTCAGAAGAAGACACTGAACCCAACTTCCTTCTTCATAAAATGTAAAGAAAAATGGCGTGGTCTCAAGAGTTTAGCAGATGTTCAATAGACCCTTTTCACATGACGTCACACAACTTCCGTTTTGGCTCGAAGCTGTGTATCCTTTTGTTAGCTAGCTAACTACGTGACATAACTGTTCCTTAACCAGAACTTTTTACTGTTTTTGAACTATAACGTTTTAGGCTCTAATCTTGATCAGATTCTTAAATTATAGACTGGAGTTGCCACTCATCCCATAAAATAGTAATCAGTAATCAGATTAAAGTTATTTATCCAAATCACTGTGCATTAATATTTTATTTTGTATTTATTTTTATTCCTTCTGTGCGTCTTTGGGAGAGACTCAGTGACAGTTAGCAGCGACAGAAACATGAACAGTGCATGGAGATGCGCATTTTGTTGCTGGAAAAACAGAAATGTCGTCAAGTCCAACTGTTATTTGTGGCTTTTGTCTTGTTTTTTCTAAACTCATAAAAAATAATGATTCACCGGTCGCGTTTTTTGGGGGACTTGTGTTTGAACGTGAAGTTGCTCATTTGAGCTTGGAAATGAGCAGAGATACATAATCAGCCCCAGAATATTTAAAATACTATTCTAAACAACGTTGTTGGAAGCTGTCCTTTATTTTCCATTAATACAGAAAATGAACCTCTAAACGTTACATCACTGACAGGCGGCGGTGTATATGTTTCCTAACTGTGGCTAAAGCTGCTGCTAGCTGGTTTACTCATGATCGGAGGCTGGTTCCTTTGAATACAGTTGGAGAATGGTAAATTGACAACGACTAATAACGGTTATCTAACACGTAAAGACTGTTTTATAAAATACAGAAAGTGAACCTCTAAACGTTACAGCGCTGACAGAGAGTATATTTTTTCCTAAATGTGGCTAAAGCTGCTGCTAGGTGGTTTACTCTCCAATCGGAGGCTGTTTATTTTATACACAGTTAGAGAATGGTGAATTTACAATGATAAATAACAGCTATCTAACACTTAAATGCTGTTATTATTAAACTTACCCTTTATTATATCCTTAAGATTATGAGAATGCTGGAATTTTTCAGCTTGGTTCCCAAGGCAAAATCACACCGGAAGTAAAGATACCCAGTTTTGAGTTATGGCGGCCATTGTCTGACGTCACTGTGAAAAGGGTCTATTTGTCTTTTTTGTCGGCTGTTTGTTTTGGCTGTGTTTACCCAGAAGGCTTTGCGCTGTACCTCACTCCCTGCGTTTGGAGCAGTCTCCGGTCTACATCTGCATTTGAACCCCACCAGAGTTCACTTCAACCGAACCGAGACCCAGGTCTGTATACACTGTAAAAATATATGTATATTTAACAGCGATAAACAGTAAAACTATGACAGGAAAAATTATTAAAATATAAAGTGATCTAAAACTGTTAATTTGATGTGAAGTTACTGTAAATAAATGTATGTGTGAAAACAGTCATTTGAACAATTTTCCTCTGAGAAGCTTTTTTTTTTCTTTTTTTTTTTTTTTTATGAAAATTTCCATAAAGTTTATAATGGCAAAGCTTTGTAATTTTTCCATTTATTTGTTGGGGAAAAAAAATACACGTTTTAAAATACTTTATAGCTTTTCCTGGATATGAATGTATCCTGTAATATGACATGGCAATAGAAATACATGAATTACTCATTATAGCATGATATGTCAAAACTCAGAGTTGAAAGAAAGTGTTGTAAGTTTTTAGTGTCATTATTCAGAACCACAACTAACGCAGTTATCTTTCAGATCCTCTGCCCATATGAGAAACCGTCACTTCTTACAATTATTAAAATTGAACTGAACAAATATTAATTTAAAGTTCAGTTCAAACACAATTTGAGATTTCTGGATCCTTTATTCTGTTTGTAGAAACCCCAAAATGTGCATTTTCAGTTTTATTTTGACATTGGGACTGAATTAGAATTAAACAGGGATAAGTCTAGCCACTTTTAAGCTAGTCAAACATAAAATTAATTTAAAAAAACATTTAGCTAGTCTTATTCTATTTGGAGTCTAAAAGAAAGTTGTTTTTTTGCTACAGGTTAAATATTAGTTGCTCATAAACTTTCAACAGAATTTGAAGTGAAAAATTAAATGTTTTTAACATCTTTAAAAGATTTAATAAAAGGTAAATAGGTAAAGATCCACATATTCAGTGACTGCTGCTGGTTTCGAGAAATATTTTAATAGTAACACAGTCCAATAAAATGCTTAGATGTGTGTGTCTCAGAAGTAGACCCAAACAGACTGTTTCCCGGAAAGTTGCATAAGAAAGAAATCAGGAACACGTGAGCTTATGTCAGTATAAAATTTGGACCACATGGTAAATTTGCATGGAAATTATACCCCATTCTCTGGTCTTCCTATTTGCAGATATTTTTCCTCAAACCACTACACCCGCATCCCCTGACAGCCCCCCACCCTAAGCCTCTTCAACAACACTTTGAAGAGTGGATGTTTCTTGGCATGCATTTGCTGAGTCATTGTGGAAAAGCATAAAGGTGGCCTTTACGAAAGAGGTAGCAACTAACACCAAAACAAAAAAACCCGGGTGTCCCTGACTGCGCCGCTGTTGTCTCTAGACGTAGATCATGTTGATTTACGAGCCAGAGCTGCTTTAGAGGCACTCTGGGATTCAGCAGGAGGAGTTAATTCAACACATCTGGCCCTAAACTACCCTCCACACTCAAAAACGGGGCTCGTTTTTTTTTTTTTTTTGTTGATGTTCGTGTCCAAGGGTCTAATTTTTATTGTGGAGGGAAGAAAAAAAAAAAGAGGGAGCAGAGTGCATAAATTTGCCACACAACGAAACATAAAAATACGTAAGATTGTTTTGTCTTTAAGAGCATCACAAAGCATGTTCGAACACCCACTTTATACAGAGTTGGACATTCAGGCAGGAAGAAGCTGCAGGGCAGTCATTAACAAAACTCTGGAGAATGTCTGAATGACAAGGAAACTAACTGGAGTCTTTCGTGGAACATCCACAAAACTAAAACGGAAAGAAGTCCTGTATGTAAATCAAAGAGATCTCCTCTAGTTCCTCTTGCTGTTTACAGAAGTGAATTTCCTGCTAACTTTAATGTCTCAGAATGTCATTTGGCTCTAATTAACTCAGTGAGCCCCTGGCAGTTTTGCAGTTTCAGGCTTGTAGATGTCACACACACACACACACACACACACACATGCACACACCTACACACACACATATACATATACTGAGTGAATTTCCTCAGAAATGCCAAGGCATGCTCACAGTAGAAATTTTTTTTAAGAATCTCTAAAACTAACGTTTTTTTTTTGTTTGTTTTGTTTTTCACAAAAGCCAGCTCTGATGTACCTTTTGCAATTAAAGTTTAACACTACTGCTTGTTAGGAAGTACAGAAGCATAAGCAAATATTATGAATTCCAGTAGTAAGGCCATAAACGGCCCACATTTCATCAGGCATCCATTCCAGATGCACATTGTTGCAGGTGTGGCCAATCAAGGCAATTAAATCCATAAACCACAGAAAGATTCTGACTCTGGCACTACGTGGCTGTTCAGCGTGGCATAGCGAATTTTGTTGACAGGGTGTTATGATGAACATGGTGCCTACAGGAGCTGAAGATGCAGCTGTTTCTCTTTGGAATTTACAGAGGCCTAAACATCAAATCATCGTTGAAAAACTACCTCATCCAAGCGCACGTCTGATTGGCTGCACGTCATATTCAGCAGACTGAGTTCTTGTTTGTTCTTGGAGAAGACCACACACTGTGATATCGGGCCAAGACAATCCAACATATTGAATATCCTGGATTTTAGATTGGTTTGGCCCCGATGTTCTCCCAAGCAGACCAGATCACTCTCTTTAGAATATCTTAGGATTATCGTAAGAGTCCTGCCAATAATCAAGGCATATTTAAGAATGTCAGAAAGGGGAATTCGGGACCAAAAGTGGCATAAAAATCTTGCCTTGTGAACTTGGTATAAAGGGTTGTGTTCATCCGACAGCCAGCCTGGGTAAAGAAACCATCTCTTTGGTACTGATTTTTTTTTTTTTTTTTTTTTTTTTTTTTTAAAGCACTTTGTCGTGTTGACCTGAAGACAAAACCTTAAAGAGTTTGTGTCCAGAATGTGTAAGGTTTGCAGGGGTGTTTTCCTGAGCCTACACCTGTAAAAGTCTTGAATGGTGGGAAGTGATGCTCTTTGTAGACCTGATTGCTCACGACAGTCTGGTCTTATCCTGTTTGGTGGATGGGCCAAACCACACAGTGATGGACAAACACAAGACAGACTGAATAATGGATGACCAGCAGATCTGTGCAGGGTTTGGACTTCCTGAGTTGCCACAGGAAGTCCAGTCTTAGCTTGGCTGTTCTTGCAAGCTCTGTCTATATATGGGGACAGTTCCATTTCTAACTAATATTCGAGCAGTAAGAATATTTTTGAAAGGTTCAGCAGTTTGTTTCCCTCTGAAATCACAGTGCCTGTTCCTCAGTGCCTTTGAGCAAGACACTAAAATAGACAAATTAAGACTCAAAAACATTGTCATCTCTGTTGGAAGGGGGTCAGTCATTCTTATGACTCTAATGCCACTGCAATAACTTGTGTTGTCTAGGGTTGCTAATAAAATCTCCTACATGTTGCCTGTGTATCAACCAAAACAAATGTTTGCTGAAAGATTTGGATGATCTTCAAGCTTCTACTTTTAGGATAAGCTAATTGCTTTTCTGATTCTTAAATGGTTGCCAACAGCTGTGTGCACTCATCACTTGATGAATATCCTGAGGGAGTTGGGGTGGGGGTAGTGGGAGTTGTGGAGGACACTGTACACAAATCTGAAGGTCAGAAGCAAGTTACCCCTCAGCAAACCATGACAGAACATGTGCTGATTTGACATTTGAGATCACATGATGACAGTTGTGCAACTTCTACAACTGTCAGCCAACTTCAGGCTCAGACTGTTGCCTTGGTGAAAATATTTGATATATGGAGGGAACTGATTACTTTCTAACTAACCAGGATTTAACTTTGTGATCCAGGATGTCAAACTCTGCCATTTTCAGTAGCTGCGTTTACATTGACCATATAATTGCACAAAATGAAATTACAAAAATACATGTACTTAATGGAAACACACCAATTTCTAATAAGAAGTTTTTGTGCCAGGATGAGGTGGTTTTAAGTTGAATCAAAATTAGTGTATTTTGCAGAACTGCAATGGAAACACTGTTTTTGCATCTTGCGAGTTGCGATCAACAACAACTACTGGAAAAGATGGAGAAGACGGCAGGAAGTGGTTGAAAGATGATGGTGCAGTATGTTTTTTTAAAGACTTCTTGCATAAACAAAACTTATTCCTGTGTGATTTCAACTCTTTCTTATTTTAAGGAAATGCTGCAATTGTGATTTTTTTTTTAACAGTAGCCCAGAACAGTAGCACATAATCATAATCCTCATTTGCTCCCTAAGCTGACCTTTTCTCTGTATGTTTAATTACAGGTCAAAGAGGAATTCATTTTGAAATGTTTCTGTGCAGCTAAACAAACACAGCAAGTCAAACCTGAATGCATAAAGAATGTTTACGTGCAAAAGTGACCTGTTGGTGTACTTCTTATTAAAACCTACAAGAATCCATTTAGTTGCTTATAATAATGACCTTCCACATTTCTGACATTTACATGCACTCAAAAGGCCCAGTTATGTAGGTATTCATGTAACAACAAATGTCACTGTTAAGAAGTTATTTTAAAGCTTATAGCGCTGGCAGAGATGATAGCAAGTTGAGATCCCGTTGTAAAAAGCTGTAAGGTGGGTCCTCCTAACATGTTTTTTTTTTCATTGCATAATCCCTTTTTTTCGACAATAAACATTCAAACCAATGTTTCTGTCTATTGAGTTGCAGAAGTTCTTTAGGTGTTCTTTTTTTTTTCTTTAGTTGTGATAACCGTTTAATATGTGTGTATTCCCTTTAAAGCTGTTTATTTTTTCTGTTTTTGTTTTAAAATGACAGAAGCTTTACTAAATTACCGGGCAGTAAAGTAATTCAGTCACAGCTGCTGAATGGAGCGCTGTGTTTGCTTTGTGCGTACTAAACCACGGGTAAAGGGTGATTCAGCTGTTTCACAGCTGTGTATACTTGGAAGATTCCACTGAGGGGTTCAAAATTTACCAAAATTACAGCAACAGTGTGATTGCTGCAACCTTCTATAATCTGCAAGAGCAACTCAGGAACGGGTGCTGATAGATGGGATGAGGCAAGTGTTAGAGTGAATGGACCCTTGCTAGGTTTTTTCATATAAATTGTTGTGATGATTCACCAGAAAACTCTGATGCAACTTTAATGAGGTTTTTTTTTTATCTCATCTATTTACAGAAGGCAGAATTCCACTTCCTTGCATAAGAGGCTACTCAACATTGTATCAGGATTCTTCACTGACACAGAACTCTTTTATTCTCAGAACAAATGATTTTCCAGATGTCTCAAACAATCACAAACCATATTCATATGACAAAAAACTTTGCACCATTCTTCTGCTGGCCATCTTTGTTCTTTCGTCAGTCTTTGTCTTTTTTTGGAGGAAAAAGTGGTGTATTTTCTGCTTTTCATATTACCAGGTTGTCGTGCAAAAGTCTTTGCCTCATCGTTTTTGCAGATGTTTTCACACCTACCAACTGCCAATGTTGAGCACTGTTGGTTCTTTTGTTGGCAGCCCACAGAAGGGAGCTGGAGATGCACTGCAGTCTAGATGGCCGTATTGCTAAAACCGCAGACAGACCAGCCGCTGTACATGTCAAGTTGTTGGAATGGGATTACAAACCTGTGTGCGTGTGTGTGTATGTTGTTTCAGGTGTGTAGAGTTGCTTGAAGATATTACAATGCACAGGCAGTCAGAAGATTATATGAATTAAAACATGGTTCACCTGGAATTCCATAAAGGTGTTTTCTCATAAACCCGCTGGCATATGGTTAGTATAAGGGCACACACAGCTAATGACCAGTGAATGCCATTTCTAAAACTGTTTGTATTTTGTCTTCAGGTAATGTTCTGGAATACTGGAACCTTGTGGGTGTAATGAGCCCAGACCTCTCATTCTGAAGTGATCAAGAAAACTGTTCTTTCAGTGGTTGTTGGGCCACCTGACCTCAGAAATGGTAATCATTTTTATTTCTTCTGCTTCTTATTCATCCATTGTGTGCCTGGCACTTTACTTGAAACTTGGAGATGGGTTGATGTTGCACCCAAGTTAATGGCGAACCTATTAACATAGCCAAAGAAGTCATGATTTCACCAGCAATGGCTAAGTAGATGTTTGCAATACCGCCTATAAATATTGTAAGCTTTATTTTCCATAAGCAAACACCATTTTTTTAGTTGTTCAGTTTAGATTTGGAGGCGCTACATGTAACATTGAAGTTGGCCTTACAACTGGGGGTAGTCGGAGTTTCTCCCGCTTTCCAAGTGGGAAGTCTAAAATCGGGGGAATTCCAGTTGATTTTTCAGTGGGAAGTCGATATTTCTGAGTTCTGACAACAGATGTAAAGAAATCACTATTGAGTATATATTGACACAGTCTGCACACCAACTGGAGTAATGTATGTCTGTATGACAACATAATGGATGACAGTATTTGGGTTATTAAACACCTCAGATTCCTGATTCAGTATGAAAATTCAAATCAAATCATTAAGTCAAGTGTATACATTTTTTCTTAAATAGGAGAGGCAAAATCCATGGAAGAAAAGTGGAAAGTGAAATTTTTACTGAGCCTAAGTTTGACATAATGTAATCAATGTAGCTGACTGGAATCTTTCATGAGAGACTTTAGCGAAGGCGTGGTTTGTATTTATACAACCTGTACCTCTCACAATAGGCACATCAGGCTGTGTAAAAATATTTCTCTTTGTACAAGTGCAACGCTAGCAATACTGGTTTAGTGTGCATGTGTTCTGAACGCTGATAAATGATAATAAATAATGTATTAACATCGTCTGGATGGCACTTACTCTTCAGGATGATCACATATGGTTTATCTGATACAATAGAAACATTGAAATCTGCCTGTGTTACAGCAATCAGTCCTCAGTGGAAAGTTAGATGAACAGCAACAAGCATTATGGGAAAAATTTTGATAAACATCCATCATTGCTGTTAATATTTTTCCACATTCTGATATTTGCATAAACTCGTAATTGCAACAGAAAATATCATGGTCACTTTGTGATAAATGAAACAAAACACATTACTCTGTCATTCTCCTGAACATTGTACCTTTCTGTTGCCCTTTCTTTCTTCATATTTTGACTTTTCTTTTTCTCATTGTTCCATTTTTGCAGACTACTGATCTTTTGAAGGTGGGTTTGAGCCCAACTATGGGGATTTGAAAGAAACCGCATGGAATATCTTCTGCCCCAAAGGCCCAAGATGAAAGCAGCTGAATATGGTGACATTTTCTGTATTTTTCAGATGACTGACATCTTCACAAGAGGAGATAAGTGAAGCCAATGAAACCTGTACTTCAAAGTTAGAGTAAGCGAACAGTAGTTTGGTATGCAAAGGAGCTGGCTGCGAATAACATTCATTACCCCAAGGCAGCATGCCAAGCCCTTAATTCATATTGTAGACAACTCCTTCACTGGCTTTTCTTTTTGCTACTTGTTTATTAATCTGCTTTTGTATAAAAACAATGAACAATTTTCTTAAGGATACAATACAGTGGGCACCTGGTATTTGTGGTAGGGACGACAACCTCCCACAAATAACTAAGTTCTACCAATACTTGAACCCCCTCTAAAAACGCTTTTATTTTATATGCCTTAAGTGTAAAATACAGATTGAACCCTGGATAAAAAGGAAATGTTGAATAAGTTTTATTGACAGAAGTCTGAATGTGCAAGCCGGACAGAAGCTGCGTTTTCAGAACTGACAGTTTGATGAGTGACTGGCAGAGCAAACAGGAAGTGCTGTATAATCAGGAAATGAAGAATTATATGACAGAGGTGCTTTTCCTTAGATCGGACCTTGATTATTTTGAGTCTTCGTAGAAACTGAGGATGAAAGGGAATTGTAGAAACAGGAGTTAATGTACAGTGGCACAGGTGAACACAAACAGAGCAGTGGAGCAGCATAAGACTAAGCAGGAACAGGAAAAACCATGGCATTAATATGTACAAATACGCAGAGCGGAAACTGCCTTAGCGCTAGGGCTGTAGTGATACAATAATCATACGATACGATACACGATATTCTGCTCATGATACGATACAACGATACAATGCAATACATTTTCTGAAAGATTTTAGAGCGACAGAGTGATTTTGGTAACATTTTGTGACTTATAGAGTTGGATTGAATTAATTTAACTGAAAACTGATTAAAAGCACCAACTGCACAATGCCTGGCTCTGGTTGGACATGGACACAGATTTAAAGTCGACAGCTGGACAAAATGAATCAAAGAAGTGGTGAGAAAACATGTTTCTTTTAATTGAAACAGTACAAACTGTAGCTTACATGCATTTGTAAAGTAAATAAAGTGCACCAAGTACCCTAGTTTGAATAGTTTGATACCTTTTTAACCTTGACACTTAACATCTGGAAGAATCACTCTAAGCCTGATGACCTAATCACCCTCCCGGCAAAGCAAGCAGTGAATGAGCAAGGTGACAGTTGGATGTTACGATACTTGCGGATGAATATCGATTTTTTTTCTAGGAAAGAAAGTATCGATATATATCACAAAATCGATATTATTACACAGCCCTACTTAGTGCCACTGCAGAAGCAAACATCCAAGATTGGCTGCTTTGCAAACAGCAGCCAATATCATGTCATTTATTATTGGACCTAGATATTTTAGCTTCCCCAGCTGTATTTGAAAAAAAAAATATTTTAGATATTTCGTAGATATCAGTTACGCTATGGAAAACATCAGCAAATGGGCAATTTTTTTTGTGAATAATTTGGAGATACGTTCAGCAGAACTGGACTGTTCACTGTATCCACATTCAGATTGAGTAAAAGGTTCGGACTTTTAAGATCCACGATTTGTTATAACAATAGACTTTATTTGATAACCCTTCATTTTAATGTAAAAGCAATATAGGAAAGTATAGGCTGTTTAGTTTTTATATATTTAAATAAAATATTGTCACCATTTAGATATGACAATATTTGCATCCTGGACCATGCATCATGGATAGATGGCATATGCCACATGCTACAGCACTAGCTCCAGTCAGCCAGAAGTCATTTTTGCACAATAATTAACATTCAGCCCTTTGAATTTGAAGCAGAGCATGTTTAAATAGAAGCAATGCAGAAATGACAAGAGGAAATGAAATGAAACGGCAGAAGAAGAGAGACTTAAAGAGACAGAAAGATAAAAGAAAACACTGGTGAACTTCTTAATGCAAAAGACCCATACTGCACCCAGTTGAAACTGAGTTGTCTCTGTCCAAACCACTGTATGGGCCTGACTGTATATCAATCTCTACATAATGTAATCTTTTAATGATATCAGTCAAAACATCTTTGCCTCCATTTTCTTTCCTGGTCTTATCAACCACCCCATGTGTTTCACGTTGTGGGGATCCTGTGTGCCTCATGACCAAAACAGAGTGAAGAGAAGGATCCTGTTATTTTGCTTCTTTCGTTTGCTTCCCCACTTTTTTTCCCACTCTCACCAATTTGTTCTGCTTTATCAAAATCACTTCTACTTTCAGCTCTCTAGGAGTTAGCAGGCTCACTGCCAAAAGGGGCCAGGACCTCCAGAAATCAGTGCTGGAATATGAACACAAGACCCAGCTTAGACTTTAAAAGCATTGTTTTACAGTGTGGTGGCATCACTTGCCTGCTGCTGCATGATCTGATAACTTACAAGGTGTTATTCATTAACCAGCCTCTTGGCTTTAGAGCAGAAATCATTGGCCACATTGAGCTCATGTTTCACTTTATCCTGCCTGCAATATCATACTTTTGGATTATTCCTTCCAGAAGCATTCATACCCCCAAATATTTTCAGATGTTACAATAACAAACATCATTAGGATTTTATGCAAGAGACCAGCATAAAGCTGAGCATAAATATAAAGCAGGAAATTATCCTGCACTAACTGGTTATTTTTTGCTGTAAAATGTTCAATAATCATCATTTGTGCTAGAGTTACTTGAAGAAGCAGAAAATGTATTTTTTTTTATTTAAAATAAAAAAAAATACAAAAAGTGCTTAAAGTATTTAAAATTATAATTTATTTATGGACTTCTCCAATTTTGTGTGGGTTTTTAAAATGTCTTTTTCTATAGTTTTGACTTGAATGCATCTAAATTCATACATATGTGTCTTCATATTGCATAGACATGCATGTCATGATTGATGTCACGAAGTCATGATTAATTTTAGTCAACCGTTGACCAAAATCCAGATAAATTCAGAAGTTTTTTTTATTGTGGCAAATATTCTGTTTCAATTAATTATGGAGGCGGAAGAGTGCCAAATTACAAAAAACTAAACTCAAGAAATAATTATTTTAATGTGTAATTAATTACATAAAATTATAAATGTGTCCATTAAATAAAGACATTTATCATAAAATAATTTAACTTAACTTATTTTAACTTATTAAATACACCAGTATTTAAATACTGGTGTATCTAAGTACATCAGTATTTAAATAAGTACATTAAATTTATCCTTAAGTATTAAGTAATTCCTTTAATGCATAACTAAATATTGTTAACCTGTTTGAAAATATTTCAGTCACACGGCAAATGAATAAATTACTTCAGTATTTAATTACCATGGCTTCTGTTATAATGTAACTAATTAATATTAATTAATTACACCTTTAAATAATTAGATGTGTTTTGTTTTAATCAGATCTTCCCCCATTTACAACCAAACCGTGGTTTAAACTTTTACAAAACTTTATTGTTGACTTAGTTCTTTAATCCTTCAGGTTCTGTTTGTTCAATTATTCTCCCCAGTCAACCTCAGAGATCTAAAAAAAACAGCTGGATTAAATATTATCATGCTAAAGTTAAATTACACACAGGTGGATTCCGTTAACAAATCAAATGACTGCTGCAAATAATTATTTATGGCTTATTTTTCTCTCTAACTTTTCTTTGATGTTAGGGGAAAGCTGAAGAGGTTTTGATACTTTTAGAAGGTATCGGCTTGTGTAGCAGTGTGATGTTATTACAGTAGATTGTAAAGCAGAAAGTTTATTGTGGTAGGAAACTATATGGACACTGGCAGCTTTTATTTTCAAAGGATGACAGATCCACTGCTAAATTCCAGTGGGTACATTTTATTTACATTTAATGACTGCAGTTGTGAATTATTATCTTTTTAAGCATTTTAAGCTCATAGATTGTGATTTTGAGTGAATTGTTTTCCCACTACCAGACAGTCTCTTTTCTTTTGGATACCGTGGAAGAAGGTACTTTTTTTTTTTTTGGAATGCTAGTTAAGCTTTGTTAAAAAGTGGTAGGAGTGCATTACTACATAAAACCTTGCTAATAAAGTTGCTATTTCAATGTGCTGAAAATAAAGCTGTTGATGATTAATCAGGCGCCATGGATCATATTAATGACAAAAGGCCTGTTTCCGACTATTTTCTGTTACTTTTAAATCAGTAGCATCACAATTGCCTTCAAATTAGCTGCTGTCTGCCTGTTTTTCTCACAGGACTAAATGCAGAATCAACTCTGTTACACTTGCAGTAAATGATACACATGCACACAAAAATACAAATCCCAAAATGCTTTGGAACAGAACAATTAATGAATGCATTAATTGGAATTGAGGAAAATCGTCTGACAGGGAAAAATATAAAAATATAAAAAAAATAAATAAAAAAAAAATCTTCATTTTAACTTGCACATTTTCTGAAAATAAAACATTTTTTCTGACTTACAACTGGGATGGCATGAACCACCTGAAAAATATGGCGTAAATATTATCTTAGCTAAAAAAAATAAGCTAATTAACAGCAAAAGCATCACACAATATGTGCTGATTTTGCCTTTTAAGTTCCAAGCTGCTGTATTATTTATGAAAGCTAAATCCTTTTGCTGCTTCAAAAGACCAGAAACACTGACAGAATTCATTGTTGAGTGTTCATAACTTTCCAGCTCTTACAAGCAGCTGTCAATAACTTAAGTTTTAAAGCCGTGCTTCTCCGAATGTTTAATGTTAAAATGCCTCAGATATAAAAAGACTGCTATGCTGCAAGAGTTGGCTGAAATTATTTATTCATTCATTTATTTGACAATTTGACTATGCATTCTGTAATAAACAAATTTACTGTTAGTGTTGCATGTTAAAAATACCTATGGGTTTTGTTTGGATAAATAAATCGTTTTGTTATTCAACTTTTGGTTCACTGTTCATTTTAATATAAGACTGCAGCGCATTTAGGAAAAAGAAAAAAAAAATCTAGATATCCCCTGTTCTAAAAACGTGGTGAGGTTTGAGGCGAACATTTAAAAAAGGCGCAGACGTTGAGAGCAGCCGTGTGTGTTGTCCGTCCCTAGCAAACCGTGACATCAGCACCTGACAGCAGAGAATCCTGGTGGTTCTGCTGGCCTTAATATTTCCTGTGTTTCAGCTTCAAATAAAAAAATGATTCCATGTTTTATAAGATGAGCATCAGCCTTAGCATAGCCATGAATCCCTGCACATTTTACACATCACAAAAACACACAGAAGTAAACAAACCAACATTATAGCACAACCAAGTAAACTTTAGCCTGAAATTAGCACCTAACTGAAATTTATCATGAGGTGATTGTCTGATCTGATGAGGGATACATAAATATAACCTTCAAAATAACAGCTTTTTGCTTAAATATTATTTTGTATTTGTATTTTATATTTATACTTTTGCAAGGCACTCTAAATTGAAGCACAACTATTTTCATGGTATAGAAGGACATAAGATGTTAAGTTGGAGTTTTTTTTGTTGTTGTTTTTTTACCCAAATGAAAAAAAATGTTAAGTAGACATAACAATCAAGATTATCATAGTAAACAAAACAGTTTCTGCTGGAAAGCATTTATAAAACCGGGTGCCTTCACCTCAACACACACGCTCTCTTACATATTCAGGTGTAGGGGTGCAGGGTGTGTCCACCGTACATGTGTGTGCCTGTGCGGTTTGGTTAACACATGCATGTGCATATACCTTCCCACAGGAGCCTTAAAAAGCTAAACATCCATCCCCATCCCAATCTTGCCACCTTCTACCACATGTTATTTACGGTGGTGTAGCACCTCTGTGGTTACATTATGCATGTTTACACTCATTCTAACAGCACTTTAAGAAAAGAGACCACGAATTAAGACGTGCACATGCACTTCTGAAAGGCACTGGAGAGAGTAAAGCTCTCATTCAAAGTTGCCCTCGGGTCCCGTGAATGTACGGAATTCACAGTGAGGGGCTGAATGGGGGGGCTTGTTTGCTAGCGCTGCGTCTGCTGTTGTGCAGATGGACAGATGTGTGATACTCTTTGGATCAGGCACGCACGCAGCTGGCTGGAGCCTTTTGAGCTAAAGTTTATAGTCAGAAAATCACTTTCAACTTGTCAGCAAACACAAACAAAACTATAAAAGTGCATAAAAATAATGAAGAAATATGCAGACGCATGCATAACCGCATGTAACCGGAGAGTTTAAGTGCAGTTTTTTGTTCTTCCTGGTCATGCCTAATACTAAAACCCGCCAGGCAAGAGTCAACTCAGCGTTTCTCTCTCATCATGTATAGAGCAGTCGTCAGAGTTCAGGGAAAAATTTTACATTTGAATAAGGAGATAAATTTGGGAATTAAAACTCTTTAGGTAGAGCTTCCATTCTTTTATTAGCTGATTGAATTAAAGGTAAATGAACACAATCAATATAGCTGGCAGGAAGAATGTAAAATAAGGTTAAACTGTTATGAATAATTGAACAACATAAGCCAAACTCTTTGAAAAACATGTCGCCCTCTCGCCTGTGGTGGCGCTGCACCAAAAGCTACTGAAGGAGCTTTTGGTGCAGGAAAACAGGAAAGGAACAGGAAAAACTCAGAAGACAGAGCACAACTTTAGTCTTCACAAAACATAAAGACTATTATGGAGTGATGTCAGATTTTGGGGGCTGGAGGATTTCTCTTTTGTCCTTGGTAAAAGTCCAGAAGCCATTTCTCCTGCTAGCATTGGACTTGAGCATTTGCTTTGGTTGTATTTACCCAGAATGCCCACTGCTAGCTATAGTTTGCTTCCTGCTTTTGAAGCGGTCTCTGGTTCACTTGAATTCACATATGCATTCATACTGCACCAGAGTTCACTTCAACCGAACCAAAGGCTGACCAGATTTCACATCAGAGTTCAGTTGTGTATTCCCTCCTCCCCAAATGATCCAGACTTTCTTGGCAAACAGACCAGAGCCAAACAGAGCTGGTGTGAATGCACCATTAGGTGTGAAGCAACAGTGTCTGACTAAGGTGGGGCATATTTTCTGGACATCCGGGTCTCTAATTGTGTCCCCATTTTGCCCACTGCTCTTTCTGCTACTTCTGCAGGGTTTCTGCAAGCTTTACCAACTCAAATTTAAAACTCTTTAAGGCCATTTTAAGACCATGACCTGTATTGTGACAGAAATGTACAAAAGAAAGTCACATTTTATAGCTTTATATTGTTTTTTTTGGTTCCTCCTACTCAGCTGTATTTTCCTCCTTAGTAACAATTTTGTTGAAATAAAATTATTGGGTCAGCCTGATGCTTGACCATTTGAAATCCACTAAACCTCAGACTTTAGAGTTTTTGTCGGACCACATGCTGCTCTTAGATCAGTGCTATAGTAGCAGCGCCAGCTGTTTTGTGGGGAGCTTTAGCCACCCCATGGGATCAGTGAGCTGGTGGTGAAGACAAACGCTGTTCAGCCAACTGGCAATAAATTTAAACCTACCCATGGTAGACACCAAAAAGCTAGCTAGCAAGCTAGGATATACCAGCAGCTAGTTACTGGTAGCCTTAACTACCTTGAGTGACAGAACATAATGAAGACCTCCTCAGGCACAACTTTTGTCCAGGTAGAAAAAAATACATCAATTTAAACATTTTAAAGATGTGCAGATATGCTGCTCTTTTAAATAATTGTTTTACATTTATTGATGTCTACATATGTTTCCTGCATCATCCAAACATATAAATTCGTCAGTAAGATGTGCTTTCCTGGAACATCTGAGACCTTCCACAGCTAATCTGACATGTTGCATGTGATGTTAAATCAGTTTTCTAACAGTAGTTTGAATATATAATGAAAAACAGAATGAATAATTATTTCCCATCCAAACTGTATTTGCAAATTTTTTTGTTTATGAAAGGATGTTTGGTACAAGCCATAAAACCCATGTAAGTAATAAAATTGAAGAAACATGTTATTAGTGGAATGTTAGTAAGTCTAAATTGTGTATTTTTGCCAACCCCAGTCCAGAGGACCAGCTGTTGGCTCCAGATTCCAGTTTACTTTGAGTTTGGATTGTGGTTATATGTTCATAGTCCTGGTATGAATTAACTAACACTGAGAATACAGACTTTGGTTGCAGAAGTACTAAAAAATGCCAATAATTAACTTGAGCACAAACAAAGGCATCCATTCTTTCCTTAGTCTACAACACAGTATGAGATTACAGCAGGTCATGCCTGCCTGTCAACGTTTCTCCAACTTTATGCCTCTTGACCAACAATCAGTCGTTACCCTACTGCTTTAACTAACAATGGAACACAAAGCTCAACTTTCTACAAAACGTCAATGACTCTCCCCAAAATGAAAACGACAGACATTGACAATGCTCCATTTGACATGGCAGGTAAAATTTTGACTTTTTAAATAAGTTTACATAAAAAAATAAAAAAATAAAAAAAGTTTTATTTTGTAGTTTTAAAAACATTATAAGCTAATGCAGAGACCCATTCAATAAATTAAAATATTAGTAAAAAATAAATTTATTTGAAAATAATGAAATGTAGTTAAACTACAGCTAAATTGATGTTTCTGTTAATTATGACAAGCTTAATAAAAAAATGGTATTTAGAACCAGAATATTACATCAGACTAATAAAATAAACATTTTAGACATACACATATTGGTTTTGATTGTATTTACCCAGAATGCCATGCGCTATAGCTTGCTGCCTGCTTTTGAAGCAGTCTCCAGTCTGTTCACATACACATTTGAACCACACCAGAGTTTATTTCAATCAAGTCGACACATTGGTTTTAGATGGACGAGAGCTTGCTTCTTTGGTCAGCGTCAGAGTTTGTGCATTCACACCTTCCCAGTCTTAACCGAACATATAGGGAAACGAAGTGGAGTTTGAATAAAACAGACCAAATACGGCTGGTGTGAATGGGCTTAATCAATCACAATCAGCTGTTTTATTTTTGGTCTGGCATAAAGATCTGTGTGTGTCAACAAAACGCCAGACAGGAAAGACATCGGCGGTGGACAGTGTGGGAAGTGTTATAAGGTTCCTTTAAAGATATTTGGGGTCAATCAATCTACGGTACGGAACAATTTTTTATAGTCAGACATTATGTAAAGCAGGTCTAAATCTCCCCGAAAGTGGATATCCCAGCAAATGCACCCAAAGGCCAGACTGTGTATTTCTAGAAATAGCAAAAAACACTAAGATCTAAATATTGTAGTATTTAACATCTTCACTGCATCATTTGTGAGAGGACAAATGTAAAAATAATTGAACAAGCATAATTTGTTTTTACAATACTACCTAGAGAAAGACTGATCTTTAAAAAAGGAACAGAAACATGAAAGCAAGAATTAGTTTTCCAAAACTTCATTAGGACCAGAAGACTCATGGAACAATGTTCTTTAACATCAAAAGATCTGCTGGAATATCCTACCAAAGGTTAAACACAGTGGAGAAGGTGAAACAATCACTGGCAGTCGAAGCATAATGGTCACCACAGAAATACAGGTTTAAACGTAATGAAAATATTCCAGGTAATGTCAAAAGTTTACATAAGTCTCATATACTCACTGAAGTTTTAAACCTATCGATAGTTCACAGTTTACTGTATTTGATCCTCTTCATTTGAGTCGACAGCCTGAAGCTGGTAGTGTTCCATGTTTTATAAAGTTGGTATTAAAAGAACATCAGCTATGGCATACTTGATGGCAACCTCAACATAGTAACAGTTTAATTTAGTTTATGTTTTGGACGCTGCTTTTATTGCCAAAACTCAAACAATGAAAGCAGCATTGATAACATTTTGCGCAGAAATGGCATTTTTGATATAAAAAATTAAATTAAATTTTCTTGACTATTTAGAAGTGTTAACTTATTTGCATGCCTTACACTAGACCCTTGTTGCATCAGTGGATTACACAGTTTCAGTGTTTTCCACTTAACTTTTCCAAAACAAACCACTGAACCAGAGATTTGTAAGGAAAGTCTTGAGGCTGGCTGCACCCTGTGGGCCGACAAACTGTAATTAAAGTGTTTACTGGTCATCATTCGGGTCTCCAAAGCTCATTAAAGACTGTGCCCTTGAAAAACATTTTTGCACATTTGTCTAAATAGAGAGTCAAAACAAGTGTGCCTGTGCCCTTCCATCCTCCTGCAAACATGGAATGATTATCGCAGGGAAATGGCTCCCTGATTGGAATCAATGGCAGTATCTCAAGCTCCAAGTTCTCCACCTTGGTAGTGTGTGAATCAACTGGCCATTTAATTTAACTTCCAGCTCTAATGTTTGGTTTGTTTTTCTTTTGCTTAAATTACAAAGTAGCTCACTTATTTCTTCCAGTGGAAACAAAAGCAAGGTCAAAGTCGACACAACTAATCTGTTTAAGCTCAATTACCTTGGCCAGAAAATGTTCTTTATGCCATTTTGGGCCAGATGGTTAAAATGTTTTACAGTTTGGTGATTAAAGCTTGATGCATAGACTGAACATACATCTAAAATATTCTCTATCGAAATTATTTTTTTGTGAAATTTCATGTACTTCCATGTACATTTTCTATTGGATATGCAAAATAATATCCTGCTTTTTGTATTTATACAACAAGATATTGTGCGATTGCAGATTTTGTGTGTTTCTCAGTTAATTTAGTTCCTGTGTTGTCTTGTCAAGCACCTGATTGGTTCCAGCTGTCTCTTGTTCTCTTTATTCCTCCCCTGTGTATTTAAGCTCACCTGTGTCTCTTGCTCCCTGCTGGATCCTTGTCATAGTTTGTCATTGTCTCCCTACCTGAGTTTGTGTTCGTGTCTTGTGGTTTTTCTGCTCTTCTGGCCTGTGTACATTTTGGGCTTCATTGAACTGATTTCTTCACCTTATCCTGGATCCAACTGTGTCCATCCTCACCTTCAACCAACCCATTTTATGTCAGATGTATATTACAAATAGATCAGACAAGTCGCTGCATCAAGTATGCAAATTCTCAATGGGTGTTTTTCTTATATACATGCCATTTTTGAACATAGTGAATGGTGTTTAGATCATATCTGTTACGGTGGCACCAGAAGGATCTAACAAATGCGGAAACGGTGCTAAGAAGAAAAGTTTATCGTAACTTCTGTTTTAACATAACTTTTGCATTTTGTTGATCTTCCTAGGCCATTGTAGGTTTTGTAAAATTCCTTTGTCTACATTCTGAATCCTGCATAATTTTCAGTTTCAGTGAAAACCACAGTTGCAATTCCATTAACCATAAAATTCTGTAAATTTGCTTACTGGAAACGCACCAATTTTCGGGGAAAAAAATCTCACTTGATTAAATGTTTTTGCACTAGCAGTAAGTGGTTTTTCAGCCGTATCAAAATTAGTGTATTTTGCAACAAAACTACAATGGACACACTTTTGCATCACATGACTAATGCCATTGTGTATACTGTACAGCAGCAATGTGCTTGTTTTTTTTTTTTTTTAGCCAATGGCCTTCACCAGAGCTCTCACAGCCTACCATAGTTCATCAAACGTTCAGTTTGTCAATCTAAAGTGTTGAATCTATTGCTCTTCTGTAAAATCATTGACTATAATTTTCCAAAAACGTAGCATAGCTGATCCCAAGTACAAGGAGCTTATGGCTGCAATGTCCAATCAGACGCCGGTGTCTGATGGCTGATCAGGGCTAATATTTACGTCTGTTGCTGCCATGATTTTCTAATTATCTTTTACATCAACAAACTTATTAATGTGTGAATTTAATTGCATTTCTTATTTAATGGACATACTGCGATTCCAAATATATATATATATATATATATATATATATATATATATATATATATTACATTAGGAGAATGTCAAAAAAGTTTTGTTCACATTTGTTAGGGAAATTCAGCGACTGGCCCCTCGTAGTATTTTGGAGAAATCGATATTTTGACTCCACGTTGTTCTCGTGTTCAGTCTGCTGAAAACTTACAACTTAACTGGAAAGTTAACTTGGAAAGCGGTTAATACATGTGTCCAAAGCCTGTTGCTGAAGTTATTGCGGCCTCAATTTAAGGGCTCTTGTGAACACTAACTATGTAAATGGTCCACAGCAAATTAGGATAAACGAGACAGTTAATAGGCAGCAACACCGAGGACCATTTTACACAGAAACTCTGAGGCTTTTGGCTCTGAAATCAGAGCTTTTATTACACCTTGAGGAGACTCTTGGGTCCACTGTGAAAGACAAAGGCACACTTTCCAAAAATGTCTTCTATTTCTTACACACTTCATATACTTTGCAGCTGACTCGGTTTACAGTACAGAGTTCAGTGTCAAATTATTCTTCAGCATGCCTGCAAAAAAAACAAAAAGAAAAGCAGGATAGAAAACAGCGGACTAAAGCCAGCAATATAGTTATTGGCGCCACAATCCACTCTACTGCGGTGAAGTAATTTGGCTGCATCCCTGAGCACACACAGAGCTACATACTGTACAGTACATTAAGCAAAGGCCTAAATCATGCATGCTACAAGGAGAGGCAGTCGTTGCTGGAGTCGCTTGTGACATTCCTAATTTTTTTTGTCTGCAGGAATAATCTCAGCCTCGTGTACAGGACAAGCTCTGGAATGCTGCCAGTTTGAAGTGAACCTTAAACTGTTTTTGGTAAATAGTTCACTTTCTTTCGTGAACAAAGCAGGACCTCCAAGGTGGATTTTTAATAGTCTTAGCTGCACATTTTCACCAAAAACATAGTGTGCTGTTAAGGGTGCTTAAAAAACACTTCACGATGAGGCAATTTGGAATAAATTGCTTAATGGCAGGTATAAACATTTTATTGTTTTTATGTATAGAGTTTTACCCTCTAATGGAAAGGGGGAATTATTTTGGAGTTGAATGAAAATCTGCTATCACACAGCTAGTGATCTTGCCAAGTAGATTTTGCTCAAATCAGTAAATGTGTTGCTATTAGAAATGTGCACAAAACTTAGTTGACATTATGCTTATGTCATAAAACACAATTTCACAATTGTGAAGATAAGAAATGCAATTAAAAATCACACGTGAATTAATCTGTTCACACGATAAGTCATTAAAAACATGCCACACCATCATCCTCCAACTACTTCCTGTACTCGTCTTCTTCGTGGTTTGTGCCTCTAGCAGCAAATGGTTGTTGATCATGTGTCTTGTGGTTGTTGATCATGTGTCTTGTGGTTGTTGATCATGTGTCTTGTGGTTGTTGATCATGTGTCTTGTGGTTGTTGATCATGTGTCTTGTGGTTGTTGATCATGTGTCTTGTGGTTGTTGATCATGTGTCTTGTGGTTGTTGATCATGTGTCTTGTGGTTGTTGATCATGTGTCTTGTGTGATGCAAAAGAAAACGTTTCCATTGCAGTTTTGTGAAATAATAATAGTTTTGTGGGGCGGGGGGTTTCTGGCCAAAAAACCCACCCCATCCAAACTTTTTATCAAAAAATTAGTTTTTTTTTTTTTTTCTGTATTGGTGTGTTTCCATTTAGTGAATTTCATTCTGAAGTGTTAAATTGTGCAATTACATGGTCAATTGAAAGGTAGCAGCTTGTTTACTGGCATGAAGAGCACAAAATGCCCAGAGTGCACCTGTGTCAAACTGTATGTTGTTTTTGCTGTGATATCACCATCTTGTATTTTTGTCACTATTGATTGTCTGATCATCTGAGGATGAAAGCTGAATTATCTTTGCAAAGTATATGCATGCACCCAAGTGGTTTAATATTTGGGTAAAAATAGTGAATTTCATTCTGAAGTGTTAAATTGTGCAATTACATGGTCAATTGAAAGGTAGCAGCTTGTTTACTGGCATGAAGAGCACAAAATGCCCAGAGTGCACCTGTGTCAAACTGTATGTTGTTTTTGCTGTGATATCACCATCTTGTATTTTTGTCACTATTGATTGTCTGATCATCTGAGGATGAAAGCTGAATTATCTTTGCAAAGTATATGCATGCACCCAAGTGGTTTAATATTTGGGTAAAAATATTGTAGTTGTTCTTTGCAGCAGCTCTGAACATTCAGCATGCAGTTGGAACTCTAGACTGCAGACAGAACATTCATTAGTTTTACAAAATGTGCATTAGAAGTTAAAACTGCAACTAGAAACTAGTTGAAATTTTCTTATTCATGTTTTTTCAACTTACATAATCTTAGGAGCATTGATTTCCAGATATCCTGGAAAGCAACATATTTAAATTAAATCTGTGTTCAGTTTGGCTTTTAATTCCTCGGCTCTGCGTACTCTAAACAACATTGGAAAATGAATCAATTGTACATTTACTCCTGATTTGCTGCAAAATTGACATTTTTCAGCTTTTTTGCAAAGGGATCTTGGCATTAATATACTATATGTTCAACATCTGGTTACTATTCGATTCATGTAAAAAAATGACAATCATGGTTCTTGTCAGCAAGGCCTTAATTGTGCCTTTGTTTCAGTGTTTCCATGGTTTCCTTTGTCTATATGACACTATAGGATCTGTGCTTTTACAAAGAGAATCTAGAAGATTAATCATAGCACAGTAATGCTTCTATCATTTATTGCCATAAAAAATAAATGACAAAAAGAAACTCTTTCATTATCAGATTTCTCAAGTTTTCTTCCTCCATTAAATTATGATTTTCTACATGCGTTGTGCTGCTCTGCGTGTAGTGGTGTATTTCACAGATGTATCTGCATAACATCTCCGCCACTTTAAGTATCTGTGGAGGGTAATTTTACCATCCACCAGCCTTGAGAGGAAGCAGGACGAAGATCAGAGTCAAGCAGAGGAACCCCTCTGGCTACCTCAATTAAGTGCGCAGCTGATTCCAACGTTAAGCAGAATCCGTTAGTGTGTAACAGATGTGCTATGTGGTTGCTATACACATGCAACACATGCAAACTTAACCATGTGTATGTGAAGGCATATACAGTTGATGGAAAACTGAGATTAGGAACCAAGGCGTTGTTTTTTGAGGGGCGCTCTGTGAGCTGGAAGTTTAGCTTGGAGACTTAAAAATGAGCGCTTCTGCATCCCGATTGGTTGCCATGGGAGATGAAAGGATTTATCAAACATGCTTGAAAGAATCAAGGCAACACTGTGTTTTTGATGAGTGAATAATATTATAACATGATGTAAAGCTAAAACAAATGTCAGTTTTGTGCAAAACATAATACTGTGTCTTTAAAACTTCCAGATAAGCCAATGAACTTTAATAGCAGACAAACATAACCCAAGTAAACACAAAATGCAGCGTTAAGTTATTCAATTTGGAAAAGAAATAAAAGCCTCCAGAGGTGTGGAGGTAAAGGAGTGGCTTGGTCTGAGTCACACACACCTTTGAACTTCAATGCTTAAAACTCACAACATGTGACATTATGAAAAAGAAAAAAACTGAAGAAATTAGTAGAATATAGATTTGGATTATTGGTGTGCTTTGAACTTTGAGCCATTTTTCTGATACATTTTTTTATTTTATTTATTTATATATATTTTTAACCTCTAATCAAGAACAATCATAATATGTGATATTGTGAAAAAAACTTGTTTCTTCTTGCATTGTCAATCTGTCTTTTCTTTAAAATTAAGCTTCATATTCAAACTGGACCTACATCTGGTCCAGTGGCCAGTCATAAGCTACTGAAGCTGCAATTTGTCAAAATTTGCAAAACTCTTTAGTTTATTAAATATTTTTACCCTAAAGCCCTGTAGACTACCTGGATTTACAAGCAAAAAGAAACATCTTACTTTATGCTTTTACTTTGAGATTTACAAAAGCAAGCTATAAAAAATTAATGGCTTTTAATATTGCAAATGCAAATGTCAACCTTTGTGCATCCATGGTTTAACATGAAACTATAGTTTTAATCCTTAAGAAACCAGAAGTCTTTACTTTGGAAATGAAAGAAGGCAGAAGGAACAAGGCCTGTCAAATAGCCATAAATTACTGCTGTCAAGCATGACAAGCTCTAGGAATGAAAAAATGCCATCTGTCAGAGAAAATGTACTTTGACTGCCTGGGCATGTCAGATGGGTGAGAGACAAATGCCCCAAACACAAAGGAGGACTTTATGAACAAGTGTGAACAGGAGCTTATCTTTTAAAGACTTTTGAAACAGAAAAAGGACATGATGTATCACATAAAGAGGCTAATGCCAACTTAATTTGTTCTTTAGTTTATTGAAACGCGACATGACGCTGTCCGATTTTTATATGACGCAGAGCTCCAATAATGTCAAAATATAAAATCCCTGGTAATATGATTTTTTTCCTTTCAGATTTCTCAAAAACTAATTGACCAATTGTAAATCCTTCATTTAAGTGGCAAATGTAGTATACTTTATAGAAAACCATAAAGACAAGAGGCCAATATGATGATTAGCAGGGTATCAAACTTTTCCAGTTCTTTTTCACAATACCTTGTTTTTATCTGTCCAATCCAAGTGTCATCTGAATTTTAATGAACTTTTAAAATGCTGCAAAAAAGAAAGGAAAAAAAGTGCAAATAAGTCATATGTCCATCTATTGATTTGAAGTGAATCAACAAGACTATGCAAAGTGTAAATTCGTTAGATGCCTTTGTGGTGAGTTTATGTTTTACTGGCAAGGCTTTTATCAGTCATTCATCAGTTTTGTATTTCTATCTGACTTAGTTAAAAAGAAAAAAAGTACATTTCTCTTGGGTCTAATTCTACTTTTAATTGTAACATTAACTCAAAACGAAAATAAAAAAAGAAAAACTGTAAAAAGTAAAAACTTCTGCACACAGGAATCTCCATTGAACTAAAGACTTCATTCTTTTCATGTTCCTGCCACTGCAGTTGCTGTATATGTATTAAAAATTGATTAATTGAAATAGATTACATTATAAACAATGCTCAGCTCAATGTGCTGATATGCTAAACAGAGTTAGCATTGATGGTAGTTTTTTTGATACCATACTGTCACAACATGATGTCACTTTCAACAAATATATAAAAAATACATATTTTTAGAAGTTACATAGTGCAGCTTTAGCATTTTTATGTGAATATGGACTTTTGTTCCAAAATATCGTTTTGATGTGAATTTTGTTAAAACTTACAGCCAACATTTGAAGAACTCGTTTCATATTTTAACAACTAACTGATCCATATTTTGTTAAACCAACCCGTTAAAGCGAGAGCCGAGAGCTATCGTCATGTGAGGAAAATAAACCAAAGAACTAAAGCATGACTTGTTATGTAACTCTCTAAAGTATTTAGTCATCATGATCCAGTGTTGGTCGTATCTGAGGAAATGTGTCCTACATTTCTATTGTTTCACCACATATCCCCCTTTTCATCCAGTAGAAAAAAAGTCTGTAAACACAGATTTCATCAAACGTCCTGGGGCTCTTTGTTCCCTCATGTTTATGTGAAACCAAAGAACCAGCACACAAATTGGCTCATTTTATTAATGTGATATGTTGTCTCACTGTAAGCCACTCCGAGATGCCCTGCTGAGCTCTGAGGATTGTCTCTCAACAGAACCCGTTCTCAGGAACCTTTTTCAAACACATCTCTTGGTACTTTATGAATTGCCTTTCCCTCCATGTAGCACAATGCTGGAGGCACCCCAGAGAGACGTCTGACGGTGTCTGCGAGCGAGTGGTTGGCCGCAGCAGAGTCCTGCCAAGCCATTGTAATGTTAAAACAACCGCCGCATTCCTCGCGCTGCAGTGCAAACACCAAGCCAAGCCTGGAAAGTTACCGACCTGGGGCCCAATGATTTCCCTACAACTTCTTGGATGCAGCTCTGTTTAAAAAAATGTAGCTTTGTGACCCTAAAACTGCAGCATCATACAACTGGCTGAGATATTGTGAACACCTTTGACATTTGCATGGGAATTCTGGGATCGTTTAAAATTTCTGGTAATGTTTTCCATGCTTGCTGTGCATTCTACCATTCTAGGAACGAACAAACTCACTCAAATGACTATTTTTACGAGGGCAAGTTTGCCAAAACTTAAAGGTCATAAACTATCAAGTCACATGGGGAAATATCTTATTGGTATCTTTTTTTATCCTTGTCCAAATCTGAATCTCTAAACAAGAGTTTTTAGTTCTGCGTCACAGTGGGAAATTAAAGTAGTAATGATTCAAATGTGTTTGAATCAACAGAACAATTAGAGGAGCATCCTACAGGAAGAAAAACAAACTGTAATTAATGTAAAAGGGCCTGGAGGGGGGAGCTGGTGGTGAGAGGCTTTAATATAAGACCACACAGAAGTGTTATTGAGGAATTAGGTGAAAAACTCCATTCATCAAACTAGGGCTGGACATTTATTGTATTGTTTATCATTTATCGTGATACATTTCTTATGATAAGAAGTTTGATTTATTGTTGTCATGATAAATCATAGTTAATTATGTTTAACGCCCCCCAAAAACCTCACAATTTTTTCCACAGTTTTTTCATTGAGTATCAATAAATATGAAATGCAGTTACTGTGAGCAGTTTAGTGATACAAATCAGTTATTTGTGACTGGTGTCCTAAACAAGCATACAACACATTTTTTCAAGAGCATTGTGTTTTTTTCATATTGTGTTTGTGGAGCTATGATTGCTGTGCGATTCAGACACAGCCATCGATAAAATTACCTAAAAAAGTATTAATAAATAGCTCCTTGTCACTTTTATTGTTATCACAATAGTACCACAAAACATTGTGATAAAACTTTAAGTCCATATCGCCCACCCCATACATTTGTTACAAGCAAAACTGTCTTTCAGAGGGGACATACCATGAGGAATGTACATTTTTAGCCCTTAATTTCATTATATACATGTTGTGTACTTGTCTCTGAGTGTAAAAAAAGTTAAGTTCAGGCCTTGTACACACCTTTATTTAAATGAATGTTCATCACAACATTCTAAAAAGTATTATTGTACACACAAGATTGATTTCAAAACCATTTTCACACAAAAGCGTGCCTGCGCGTTGTTTTGAACATGCCAAACCCATAGTAGGCAGTGTAGCGCCAAGCTAAAACCTATGTTAGCCAGTTAGATTGCTTCAAATGGACCACAACATGGCACCAAAAGGGTCATTTGTGTGGACAGACAGAGAGGTTAAACCACTTTTAAATATCATAGTAGAGTATAAAGTTAACCAAAGAGGCGTATATGTGTGCGTGTCCCTAAATAATTTAGTCTCACTGTGGCTTTTGAAAGGCCTGCTACCAGATGATTTTTTGAATTTCAGAATTTGCTGGAAACAACTGCTTGTTGATAATAATAGCTTTTTCTTCACAGTAAAAGTGGCACAGGAATTGTCAAACGAGCAGTAACTGTTGTCATTACTCGGCAGCAGAAATCGCCACAGAACATTTTACTGACCAATTAGTTGTTTATGTGTGTGTGTGTGTGTGTGTGTGTGTGTGTTCCTGATTAACCTGGGATTTCAACCGGTGACCCCCTTCGTCATTTACATTTCCAGCTTGTGGTGCCAGTGCTCCTTGCCTGGTACTCAGCTCGCTAACAAACTGAAGCTGATTCATTATTCCCGCTTCTGGCAGCAGCTGTGTTCCACTCTGGTTGTGGAAACTAAATATCTCAACCCGAAGCCGTTTACGTCGGTAGCCGCATTTATGAGCCTCTCATGGAGCTTTTTACCGTAGCTCTTCTATACTGTTTTGAATCTGGTGTTCTGGGTTTCACTTATTTTTCCAGTTGTAAAAATGTCTTTACAACAACATGAACACTTCTGTCCATTTAACCTTTATAGAGTCGCGAACTCACAAAACTCTGACTGTTACATGCATAAATTTAATAATGAAATAGTACATCTGCTTAAACATTGTTTAAGATGTTGGACCCTGGCAGTCCAAACCTGTAGTTGAGGTTATATTGCTGCATGTTGTCCAGATGACACAGTGAGAGCGAAGCATTAGATACAGTAAGAAACCTGGCAGATACACAATGGCACTTTGTGTTGGTGGCAAAACTCATTCTGCTTCAAATGTAGCATCTTTCGCATACAGTGCAATAATCAGAAGTATCAAACCATAACATATTTAGTTTATTTTGTTTTGAAATTGGTGCGTTTCCATTAAGCAAATTTATTTTTATAATTCCAATTTATGCAATCTTATGTTCAGTGGAATCACAGCTACTGTTAATCATTGTATTTACCCAGACCAAATGTAAAAGACAAAAACTGAAAAAATAATTAAGAGGCCACTTTTTTCACAGTCCTATCTCTCAGTAATATGATCCTCAGTGAGGCTCTCTTTTCCATTTTGTGCAGCTTTTATCTTCCTGTGTATCTCCTGAGCCCTTCATGATGATCACACACAGACACATTCAGCTCTTGCAGCAGGTCAGTTGGATCTTTTTCATGTTATTGCTTCAGCAGTGTGCACTGCCAGCTGTTTGTTTGCATTGGAGGGTCTGTAACAGATATGCAATCTCTTTGCAGCTCCCTCTCTCAGCCTTCCACACAGCTAAACAAGACCAGCCTAAACTTTGTGAAAAGAAAAACTCCTCCGGCTGATGCAATGGCTGAGTCAACTTTCCAATGATTGACCAATTTCATATTCATAAACACATCACAGAAACATACTTGGTGTATAACTGGTTGTTTGTGAGATCAGAGTGAAGTGACCAGTTTCATTGCTAGGATGTGGCTTCTAGGAAAATCAGCCTGATTAAAGGGAGTAAAGAGCCACCACACCGCCCCCCCTTCCTCCATGCTTTCACCGAGATCTTTGAGAACTTTGTTTCTAACGCCAATCTGATTCCATTAGCTGCTCCAGCATACAAACACACTCTTGTTTTACCTAACAGTGTTTCCATTTTTTAAAAGGGTAAAATTAAAATCTGAAAGTTCTGATGAAAACTCACAAGACAGTCACCAGCAGCCTTCCAGCAGCTCATCAACTGTTCTGGGCAGAATCTACCAGCGGATTGAAACCATTTATTCCAAAAACCTGCACATGATCCTTTTTAACACATGTAGTCTATCGTTTGGTTACGGTGGCCACACTGAAAACCTGGTTGTGATTATTATAAGGAAAGCTCTGTGCAAGCAGAAAGCAATGCGTAGAACTATAATCTACATAAAAGTATGGCTCTTTAATTAAAAACACCCTTTTCCATAAGATACTTTGGTTAAAAAGAAAGCCTTATTGTCATTTCAATCTAACTTATTGGGTTATCCTGATATTTTTTCCACAGTTTGAGGTCTGACTTTCACTGGACCACTCCAACACCTCAAATCTTTCCTTTATTCTGCTGTAGATTTGCTGCTGTTTTGAATCATTGTCCTGATCATGATCTGCTAAGCTGTTAGCATTAACGGATGCCAACATCCATTGACATTTTGATTTCAAGAAGAGTTCATGTCCAACTTCATTACGGCTCCCAAACTCAGGTTTTTATTACTCAGGTTCCAAACTTGATAGTGCATAATTATGCTGTCATAATGAGAGGTACCAGGACTCGAAGGCAAGCAACAACTACGGACACCCAAACTCAGTTTACAGATTTATTGAACAGGAAGGTGTAATGGGGAAAACGATGGAGAGGTGAAGATCAGCGGCAGCAGGGAGGAACCGGGCCAGAGGAGGAACTGAGAAATGGGTGAGCAGTTAGACAGAGGAATAATGACAGGAATGATGATGTAACCTGATGAGGGCTTACGGATTGGGGGTTCAGGTGAGCAGAGGAGGATACAGCAGTTGGGGCAGCGAGGGGTCTCCAGGTGGGGGAGTTCCAGCAGGTAACTGAGGGTGGACAGGCAGCAGCAGGGTGGTGGTGGTGGTGGAGGAATCCAGGGGCTCGGCCAAGCCGAACAGCGAGGGCCAAGTAGTCCAGGTGATCTGATTCTCAGAGAGAGGTCAGGGCTGGTTCTAGGAGGAAGAAAGATGGGAGAGGCGTCAGGAACAAGTTAGACACTTGAGACAGCACTGAGAGCTAGAGTGTACCACTGTAGAAGCGGAACCATCTGGCATCTTCTTCTGGGAAGCCTCTCCTATTTAAGGCCATTGTTGATTGAGATGACGAGCACCAGCTGGATCCCGTCAGCCTGCCACCCTGAAAATGTAGAGAAAACACTCCCCCGCAGAACCCAACAGTACCCCCCCCTCAACGGACGCCTCCTGGCGGCCGACCTGAAGAAGACGCAGCAGAACGTTCAAAAGAGGTTATAAGGGATCGGTCCAGTATAAAGGACCGTGGAACCCAGGACCGCTCCTCAGGGCCATATCCCTCCCAGTCCACCAGGTATTGCCTACCCCGCCCACGAGGACGCACATCCACAATGCGACGGACGGAGTAGGCCGGGTGACCATCAATGACCCGGGCGGGCGGAGGGGGCTCGGAAGGAGGGCACAAAGGACTTGAGATGTAGGGCTTGATCTGAGACACATGAAACACTGGATGGACACGGAGATGAGAAGGCAACTTAAGACGGACTGCAGATGGGCTAATTACGGTTTCAACAATGAAGGGACCCAAAAACCTGGGAGATAACTTGCGGGAACATGATTTTAGTGGAAAGTTTTTAGACGATAACCAAACTCTTTGGCCAGGTGAGAAAATGGGGGCAGGAACTCTCTTCCTATCTGCGAGACGCTTATTTTGGGCTGACGTTCTTTGAAGTGCAGCCTTAGTCTGGTTCCAAATACGCTGACAGTTCTGTATGTGATGCCTGACTGACGGAATGACCTTGTCTGGGAAGGACTCAGGTAGAAGGGATGGCTGAAACCCTTGTGAGGCCTCAAAAGGTGATAAACCAGATGCGGAAGAGATGTGCGTGTTATGGGCGTACTCCACCCATGGTAAGTGGACACTCCATGAGGTGGGATTGGAGGCACATAAACAGCGCAGTGTGTTCTCTAGTTCTTGGTTTAGACGCTCGCACTGTCCATTGGTTTGTGGATGGAACCCTGAAGACAAGCAAGGCCGAGCACCGAGCGCAGAACAGAAGTCCCGCCAGACCTGAGAGGTAAACTGAGGCCCCCTATCAGAGACAATCTCCGTGGGGATGCCATGAAGGCGAAAAACATGACGGAAAAGAAGTTTGGCGGTCTCTGCGGCCGATGGGAGTTTGGTGAGGGCCACCAGATGACAAGCCTTAGAAAAACGATCTATAATAGTGAGGATGACACTCTTCTGTTTGGATGTGGGGAGACCAGTGACAAAATCTAGAGAAATGTGGGACCAGGGACGGCTAGGAATGGACAGTGGTTGTAAGAGACCAGAAGGTGGGCGGTGTGAGGTCTTGTTTCTAGCACAAGTGGAACAGGCAGACACATATTCAATGACATCTTTATTAAGTGAAGGCCACCAGAAGTATCGACGAAGAAGGGCGATAGTACGGCTTATACCAGGATGGCCAGAGAAACCTGATGAGTGCGCCCACTGGATGGCACGAGCTCGGACGGGGGTCGGGACGTACTGGCGGTTAGGGGGACCCTTACCTGGGTCTGGATCAGTGGTTAGGGCCTCCTGGATGGCTCTTTCCAAGTCCCAGGTGAGTGACCCAATGGTGCAGGTGGCTGGGAGGATGGCTCCGGAGGCCTCAGAAGGGTCATCTGGGGAGTGGAGTCTGGAGAGGGCATCTGGCTTGGTGTTCTTAGAACCCGGGCGGTAGGTGATGTTGAAGTTGAAGCGGGAGAAGAAGAGGGACCAACGATACTGCCGTGGGTTCAGGCGTTTAGCAGACTGTAGATACGACAGATTCTTATGGTCCGTCCAGATGATGACCGGGAGCTCTGTACCCTCAAGCCAGTGTCTCCATTCCTCAAGAGCTAGCTTTATGACCAGAAGCTCTCTGTCACCAATGTCATACCTGCCCTCTGTGGTGGTGAACTTCTTCGAGAAAAAGGCACACGGGTGGAGCTTGCCATCTCTGGAGGAACGCTGGGATAGGATGGCCCCCACACCCGTCTCAGATGCATCAACTTCAACTGTGAATTGAGCAGAAGGGTCAGGATGAATAAGAATTGGAGCCTACACAAACCTTTTCTTTAGCTCATCAAAAGCCAGATTGGCCTCCGGGGTCCATCTGAAGGGCTGTTTGGTGGAAGTCAGAGTAGTGAGAGGAGTTGCGATAACACTGAAGTTCCGGATAAAACGGCGGTAAAAGTTAGCAAACCCCAGAAAGCGCTGGAGTTGCTTCCTGGAGTTTGGAACAGGCCACTCCTCTATTGCCTTGATCTTAGCCGGGTCCGTCTTCACCTGTCCACCCTCAAATACGTAGCCGAGGAAGGTTATGGAGGGAACATGGAATTGACACTTCTCAGCCTTGACGAAGAGCCGGTTCTCCAACAACCTTTGGAGGACCAACCTGACATGCTTGCGGTGTTCATCCAGGCTGTTGGAAAAGATGAGAATATCGTCAAGGTAGACAAAAACAAAAACATTGAGAAAGTCCCGGAGAACATCGTTAATCAGGTTCTGGAAGGTGGCAGGGGCGTTGCAGAGACCAAAGGGCATGACCAAGTACTCAAAGTGACCAATATGGGTTTTGAATGCGGTTTTCCATTCGTCACCCTCTCGAATGCGGACGAGATGATAGGCATTGCGCAGGTCGAGCTTTGAGAAGATGGAGGCTTGGTGAACTGGTTCAAAAACTGAGGACAAGAGAGGGAGAGAATACTTATTCTTTACAGTAATTTGGTTGAGTCCTCTGTAATCAATACACGGCCGGAGAGTCTTATCTTTTTTAGACACAAAAAAGAATCCTGCACCGAGGGGGGAAGAAGAGTGACGAATGAGACCTGCTTTAAGTGAGTCATTGATGTACTGTTCCATAGTCTCTCTCTCCTGCTTGGAGATGTTGAACAAACGGCTGGAAGGAAGTGGGGCTCCAGGAAGAAGGTCTATACAGCAATCATAGGGCCGATGAGGCGGGAGAGATTGGGCGATATCCTTACTGAATACCCGGTGGAGGTCATGGTATTCTTTAGGGACATTAGTTAGATCAAGTTTACCCACGGGCTGGGGTAGGTCTGAAGGTAGGGATGGCTTAGCAGACTGCAGGCACTGGTTGAGACAAAAAGGACTCCATGAGTCAATGCGAGCATCGGCCCAGTTAATGTGGGGGTTGTGTTTGAGGAGCCAGGGAAACCCAAGAACCAAAGGGGCACCCTTAGTGGAAAACACAAAACATTGAATGAGCTCTTGGTGATTGCCCGACACGAAGAGGGAAACTGGGTCAGTTTGGTGGGTAATATTGGCCATAGGACTACCATCCAAGGCAGCCACCTGGAGAGGGGAAGGTAATGCATGGACAGGAATCTGATATTGTGCCACTAGATCAGGGTGTATGAGATTTTGTTCAGAACCTGAGTCAACTAAGGCTTGGACTGGGTAGGAATCATGCTGGATAGTGAGAACAGCAGAGAGACTTAGCCGGAGGTAATCATTCTCTTTAGATCTGCCCGCCAGGACCCCCAGACCTACTGGCGGGCCAGGGCTTTTGGGCGAACTGGACAGGAGGAGATGAAATGTTGAGGGGAGCCGCAGTAAAGACAACAACCTGAGGATAAACGGCGCTGCCGTTCCTCTGAACTTAGCCGGGCTCGGCCTAACTGCATGGGTTCTGGAGGGTTCTGGATTGGAGGACTGGGCGAGTCAGGACTGGGAGAACCCCTCCTAATAGGAGGCAGAGGTGGTCGGGGATTTGAGGGTCGGGCTCTATCTCTAATTCTGTTATCAATCTTGATGGCCAGGTTAATTAGCTCATCAAGAGAGTCAGGTTCGTCTCGGCACGCCAGCTCATCTTTCAATTTGTCATTAAGAGCATGTTGGAAAGCTCCTTTAAGAGCTGGTTCATTCCAACCTGATTCAGTCCCAAGAGTGCGAAAATCAATTGCGAAATCGGCCACTGATCTATTCCCTTGTCTTAAATTCCAGATTCTTTTTGAGGCAGCCTCCTCACCAAGCTTGGGACAAAATGTTTGTTTGAAGAGCTCAATAAATTCCTCATAGGAATAATATACGAGGTTCTCCTCATCAACTACTGTCTCAGCCCACCTAAGTGCTCGATCTCTTAGTAACCCAACAACAAAAGAAATCTTGCTGGCATCGTCAGGAAATGAGCGTGGGGACCGGCGAAAAGCTAAAGCACATTGAAGCAGAAAACCCTTGCTCTTCTCTAGCTCACCTGAGTAGTGTTCAGGAGTGGGTGTGCTGACATCACGGCACAGGGGTGGTGCAGAAGCAGTTGAAGTAGTGGAAGTAGTGGGGGCTGGGACAGGAGCAGGAGCTGGAACGGGAGCAGGGTTGGCTGGAGGCGACCTGTTCTGCAAAGCCTGGATCTGATTAGCCATTTGATGAAGATACTGAAGTATGGAGTTCTGCTGATGCGTCACAACATTTATTGCGGCATCGTGCCTGCCTAAAAGGACCCCCTGTTCAGAAAGTGCGGTCCGTAGTTGTGCTGCAGAGTCCGATTGGCCAGATGGTTCTGTCATAATGAGAGGTACCAGGACTCGAAGGCAAGCAACAACTACGGACACCCAAACTCAGTTTACAGATTTATTGAACAGGAAGGTGTAATGGGGAAAACGATGGAGAGGTGAAGATCAGCGGCAGCAGGGAGGAACCGGGCCAGAGGAGGAACTGAGAAATGGGTGAGCAGTTAGACAGAGGAATAATGACAGGAATGATGATGTAACCTGATGAGGGCTTACGGATTGGGGGTTCAGGTGAGCAGAGGAGGATACAGCAGTTGGGGCAGCGAGGGGTCTCCAGGTGGGGGAGTTCCAGCAGGTAACTGAGGGTGGACAGGCAGCAGCAGGGTGGTGGTGGTGGAGGAATCCAGGGGCTCGGCCAAGCCGAACAGCGAGGGCCAAGTAGTCCAGGTGATCTGATTCTCAGAGAGAGGTCAGGGCTGGTTCTAGGAGGAAGAAAGATGGGAGAGGCGTCAGGAACAAGTTAGACACTTGAGACAGCACTGAGAGCTAGAGTGTACCACTGTAGAAGCGGAACCATCTGGCATCTTCTTCTGGGAAGCCTCTCCTATTTAAGGCCATTGTTGATTGAGATGACGAGCACCAGCTGGATCCCGTCAGCCTGCCACCCTGAAAATGTAGAGAAAACACTCCCCCGCAGAACCCAACATATGCAAAATGTCTTTAGTTTTTATTCCTCCATGCTCTGGAGGCTGTAGGTACTGATAAGTGTTGGCATGCTTTGTGACTATTGTATTAAGACTCATTACCTGCAACCATTTGTTATGTGTGTGGTAGTAAAGCCCTAAATTACCCAGCTTCTTTCTGCAGCAACCAGAACTTTATGTTTTGCCAGGAACCCATAAAGAAAGATTTACTGGTTTCGAATTGGGGTCACTTTTTGGTATTTGCATCATGTGATGGCGGCAAATATACTTTCTGTCTTGATTATGTTTGTAGATAATTGATGAGTACATTTGTAAGCTGCAACAGATGTAGGAAAGATTCCCTGCACACAATGTTTCATCTGACTGAAATTGTTACTGAGCATGGTGAAGATTGTGGAGGCATTTTACCCTATAACTAATAGTAAACAAGCCTCTTTTGTGTCAAGCAGGCCAGGCTAGACCTCAGCCTCATCCAAGAAATCTGATCTCCATTAAATTCAAATCTGCTGCTCCAAATCTGCACAATGCGTCCATGTTACTTCACTTTTCTTGCACAAAAATGAACTTGCTTCTGAGTACAGCCAAAACGTAATAAAAGATCAATGTTCTCACCAAATGTTTCAGTGCAAGGCGAGATGCCGTTTCAAATTTCTTCTCCCTTAAAAGGTTTAGAGCAAACAAACAGTGCCTGTTCGTCACATACAGTTTCTTGGAAACTTAATCACACCTGTTGACCTATTTCACATTTTACCAGATACAGCAATAAACTTCAATGTGTTTTAGTGGGATTTATTGTCATAGGCTGACATAAAGAAGTGCATAGGAAATGATTCATGGTTTTCAATGTCTTTTTCAAATAAGGTTCTGAAAATTTCAGTGTCTTTGAACATCTCACTGAGCACTGTTTTATCGATCATTAAAAACTGGAAAGAGTATTTGACACCTACCGTTTCAGGCCTGCCAAAAGGTGCCCATCATGAAAGGGGAGCACTGATCAGAGAAGCAGCCAAGATGCTCATGGTAACTAGAGGAGCTGCAGAAATCCACACACTGGTTGGAACAGTCTGTCAAGAGGAAAAGTACTTGCGTGCTTTACAAATCTGGCCCCTATTGAGACAAGAAGAAAGCCTTTGCTGGAGGAAAGCAATAAGAAGTCTCATTAAAAGTTTCCGACCAGCCTTGCAGGGACCACAACAAAAATTTGTATTACTCCAGAAAAAATCTTTTGACTTACATTTATTGTAGAAATCATCATTCAGTGGGATCGCTTGTCTTCTGTCCAGAGATGGAAACTGGTAATATATAATGGACCATTAATAGACCAAATTGCTTGTAGATTTATGTTTATGGGCAATACATACTTTTAGCTATCACAACATCAACAGTTTTCTCTGCTGTAAGACGTATTTATGGGAATCAGATAAGAAATATGGCTGCCATGACAGATTCATCCTTATCCTCCATTAAAACTGTACTGTTTTGTTGACAAGACTCAATGCATAGTAATGGTGCCTGCAGATGAATGTCACTAGCTATAGTGACTAATAAATGCTGTCCAATCCCATAATATGTAAAAAATGTTTCATGTCTATCCTAAAGACAGTAATTAGCTGTGTTTCCATTGACCTTAAAATTGTGCATATTTGAATTATGGAAATAAATTTGCTTAACCCTTCTGCGGTCCTAAGAGATGGGGTCATTTTGACCCCATGAACTTTTTACCCCATGCGTGTTGCAGCAGGATCGCACTCACACCAAGTGCGATTTTAAGAGTCCCTGCTGCCCAACCGTGACATCTGCCGCGCTCCTCCTGAGTGTCACGCTAAGACTCACGTTTTTCACTGTAAGGTTTTTTGTTTTAGCTAGAAATGAGGTGGTTTTTCAATTGTATATCATTTTATGTCACAAACAAGCAGTTTTATCGCTAAACACCAGTTTGTGTAAACAGCAACATGCAGTGGTCTCCTTGGACAATATGCAGGTGGCTCCACCAGAGGCCTCATTTCATCACACAGTCCATCAAAAGTTAAGTCTGTCATTCGAAAGTGTTGAATCTGTAGCTCTTCTGTAAAATCACCTATTTCCACAAAAATGCCGCAAACAGCTCCCAAGTAAAAGAAGGCTGACGCACCAACAACTCAAAACACCAGCGTTTCCTCTGATAGCCAATGATGAGCGAAATATGAATATTTTTAAGTGTTAACATCAAGTCACCACCATGACTTTTAACAATTCATCATTTGAACAAGCGTATGTGGTTATAATTTAATTTCCTATCTTATATAGACACCGCAATTGCAGAATTGTCTTTTCAACATTCGCAGAATATTAGGAAAATTTTGCGCACATTTATGAAAATGCAACTATTATAGCAAAAGGTAGTTCAAAGGACACAGGGGTACTAAGATAACCCTGAATTTTCTGCCTGCAACATGACAAAATATGAATTAATTCAACAGAAATATGTACTTTTACAAGCTATTGTAGCCCAAGCAAAATGATAAATGGGTGTAAATCAGTTTATCACCAACATTTCTGAACCATGCTCTCTAGTATACCTCAAAGCAACATTATCCTTTGTCGACAAGGTTGTGAGGGGCTCCTTACATCTGGGTTTATCCAGCTTTTTACTGGGAGCGGGTGCTTTTAATATAGAGGCCCAGGATAGTGTTTGTTATAAAACAGGGCTCCTCCTGGCATATCTGCTTTCTCCTTTCCTCAGGAATGTACAGAAATTGAGCCTTTGCGAAGACTTCAGGGTAGAAGAACTAAAGAGGAGGAGGAGGAACCCTCACACAAACATACACACGCACATACATCCACGCACAGCGAGCTCTCAGTTCCGTCTTAAAGACAGAGCTTTAAACACTACCACATGCTACGAATCCAGCAGCAAAGGAGCCACAAGCGTGTGTGTGTGCTTAAAGAATCGCATACGGCAACAGTTGTTTATAGCTTGGCAGTGGGTGTGTGTGTTTGGATGTTTATGCAATCCTATCAGAGAGCGAAAAAGTGAGAGTTGACTGTTTTACTATCCATTCTTGACGGCTCAGACCAATTATTAAAGTGATTAGGGAATAGTTGGCAGAGAAGTGTGAAGGTCTGCTCGCCTGCAAGAAGTCAATAAAGGAAGGCAGCTAGTGAGTCAGAGAGCCGTGAAGCCCCGTTCCTCGCTTGCTTACCGCGATGCTTTATGATTACAATGCACAATAGTTCTGTGGGAGAATTATGTAAGAAAATACATGGCCAGTCCTACAATGTGTTTTCCAGAAACTGTCATCGCCCCACATTTCCTGGTTAACATTAGTTTCTTCTGTGGTTCCTGTCTGTGTGTGTGTGTGTGTGTTGGTGTGTGCATATGTGTGTGAGTGTGTTTTCCAATAATTTCCTCGGCTGTTTTGAATGTCAGAGTAGTCCCATGCATTTCCAAGAGAAACCATTCATTGAGTAAAACAATTCCAGATCACGCTAAAAACAACCACAATGGGAAAATCACATCCAGCACATCGTAGAGCAGCTTTGTCTGGTAGAACAGACTGTGTGAGTGGAGCCTTTACTTGCATGGGGATGTGTGTGTCCGCATGTGCCTGTAGGACAGTTCCCATCCTTCCTCTATCCGCTAATCCACAGGTTGCTCCTTACTTCAGAGGATGTTATTGTGAACCATTTCTTTCTTTCTTTTTTTTCCTAACAGATTTCTTCTGTTTCTCCTTATTTATCACACTTGCAGGTTTTTGATAATCATATCTATCTTAATAGACCAGATCCCGTATATATATATATAAAATAGTTTACAATGGTGATATACCTGAAGAACAGTGGAAAGCTTTCCAAGTAAAAACTTATATCTCCATAAACCTCATATCTGATTATTCGATCCTTAGCAGCAGTGGCTCCCATTGGAGCTGGGCAAGCGTATCACAATTTAAGCAATTCTTGTCAGACAAGACAAATCATTTTTGATCATTTTTTGTTATAAGTATACAAAATACTACCAAACTAATTATATGACCTTTTGTCTTTTATCCACAATTTATTCTTGAGCTGTTGTACTCATTTCTCCTTTTGCTACACCCCGATCTTTTTTTTTAAATAGCAAAAACACTAGCAAAAAATTAAACTGTTCCCTCATACTCAGGCGTACTGTGTGCATTCTGTCTACAGATCATTGAAATTTCTACCACTTTTCATGATAAATTCCTTCATTACCAAAAATCTAAATTGATGCTGCCTAGTTTGATGAGCTAGTTGGGCCCCTAGCTTCGTTTCTTCTCCACCAGGGCAGCAACAGCACAACTCTCTGTGCTGCACAGAGACTTACACATCCTTGTGACTGCCGACTCTCAATGTTATCAGCTTGGTGACACAAGAAGTTGGATGTAAGCTGCTTCCTGTCCAAGTCAGTGCATCACTGAGCATGGGACCATTTCTGTTGAAATATACCTGTGTGCAAATGTGTCCAGCAGACATTCACTTTGCATCCATCTTGAGAATGCAAGGTCCTCCAGGGAGATAAGAACGCCTGAGTAAGTTGGTGGCAACATGAAACTGCTGTTGTTAGCTAACCAGTGAGTGAGTGATTTAGTTGATGTCAGAAAGCTTTCTTAGATGGAACCTTGAGAGGTTGAAGCCTTTCCTCTGCCTACATCCCCCAGAATGCCCTGCAGTTCTGGATTGGAGTTAAGTGAAATTATCAAAATTCTACTGGGCGTAGTTTCTGTTGACATTGATCACATGTCTTTTGGGATAATCACAGTTTCTTTGTGATCTAATTGGGGGTAATTATTTTTTGTACAAGGCCAGGTTACTTTTTTCTTACTTATTTAGTTTTGTCTAAATAAGTAGACAAAACTACTTATTTAAATCTGTTTAAATAAGTATGTGTGTGTTAAAATCTGTTTGATTATGTGAAATACTTAAATGACAAAAAAAAGGTAAATTAGAAAAAGTTTGGGGAAAATAATTTTCCACATGCTTCAAACTTATGAAGCATGGTATAACTTGAACTTGGAACGTGTGGCTCAAAAAGGTAGCATTTCCCAAAAGATTGTTATTATGGATGTTGTTTCCTTTTTGAAATAACTGGAACACATTGGATTTGACACGTTAATGACTAAACGGTGACCCACCCAACTGGAAACGTCTCCAGCTCTCTGAGTTTGCACATGTTTTGTGCAGCCCACCGCAAATTCAACTTTACACTTTACGCTACGTCCTAACATGATACCACATCTGCTCCCCACCTGGGGTCCCAATAACCCTAAAGTCAATAGGGGGTACATACACTTTTTACAGCAAAGAGGTTGTCAAAGTTGACATTTGTTGGTTTCAAAACTAGAACTCTTTTCCTGAATATTAAAAAAAAAAGGTTAAAAGTGAGGAAGCACATAAAACATTTCAATGCATTGTTAAATATTCTGACCTTGCATGTTTAACTGTAGGAATGATGCATTTGTTCAGCTTTAAAAGTGGCAGCAATGGTTGGATTTTTGCAAAGCCCAGTCAAAATAGATTTGACAGCAACATTCCTTTTATGGAAGAAGTTTGAGTCAAAAATCTACCGAGACTGTTTTTAATGACTTGCCCCTGATGTATTGCTTGATTCTTCAGCTTACAAAAAATGAAAATCAGCACTGAGATATGAAACGTGACCACACCAATAATTTGCTCTCAAATTATAAATTGTTGCACTTTATTTATAAAAAATGTACACAAATTTGTTTTAACACCTATAAACGTTTTCCAAATTCTATCCAAGGCTTCAACAAAAATAATTTAAAGGACAAACCACAAAACCTCCTAAAGGTCAGAAGATCTGTCAAACCTAGATAATACCAAGTATCAGAATTGATATTGATATTGGTGATATTGGCTTTGTATTTACTTGGTATCTGACTGATACAAAAATATGCACTTCTAGTAAAAAGTGCACAAAACAGTATATGTATGTATTTTTTTCTTTTCACTTCACTAATTTGTGTTAATTTGGGTTCTATCAGCATGTCAAACTGGTCGATTAAAGTCAGTCTTAGTGTGTAAATTCAAGATTTACGTTCTCTAGTTACTGGAAATGCAAGTGTTACCATGCTCAAAATAAAGTATTAATGAAGTAATAAAGTAAAGTGATAAAGTTTACAAAGCATATCTGCTTTATATGTTGATAGAATACCTTGGTTGGTATATATTTTTGGTCTTTCTGTGATTGATTACCTGAGGCTGGAGCTCTGAAAGCTTCTTGGCAAATAGGGATTTTTGAACCAAAGCAGTGAAATGACCCGTTAACCTTATGGAAAGCATATTTCACTTTTCTTTCTTCATAAATCAAGTACTTTACATTCTCAGATTTTATGTTTGAAATTTAAAAATAAAGTTTTAGACATGTGTCTGCCAGGTTTCTTGTCATTCCTGATTCCTTAACCTTTTATTGACTTTTTATGCTGCCTAAATAATGTAATGGAATTGTATTTCTCCTTACATGAAAAAGTGTACCGCCTTCTGTTACTTTGTTGCTTTGGGATAAAAGATAATTGTTAATTATGTGGATGTAAATTTCTGAATTTGAATAAAGTAATAAAATGTTCTATTGTTAAATGTATCATTATTCTGTCTTTCAGCAAATTAAAAAATATAATCCTGACTGATATAAATTAGAAGAAAAAAATGTCTACTGCTAAAGTGAAAAATCTGACTATAATATTTGAGATATTTGCTAATAAATCATTTCAAGGCAATTAAATATTTGTTCTTTAGTTTGCTATTTGAAACTTGTGAAATTATCTACAAATTTTTGTTCCAAAAACTTTTGGCCATGACTCTTGACATTAAATAACGCAATAAGGGTCAGGATGGGGCTTTGACCGATGATAACACCATCAACAATCGCTCATGTCATGATTTATCTGATAGTATTCCTATTTTAATAATCATGGAAATGTCTTTCTGCCTTCATTCACTCACTAACTGTGGCTCATTCTTTCCCTCCTCTCACCAGGCATGTTCACTTTGAAGGTTTTCCAAAGTATGAGTCACTGCAGAAAATAAAAAGCAGTTCACTGACACTTATTCACGTCATTGTGTGTACTCAGCCCTGGAGTCAAACAAGCAGATTACCAAATATACAAAGAACACGTGAACAGCTAAGCTTTTTTCAAGGTTACACTTTTATTTCTTAATGCAAACACATCCACAAAAGGAAAAAGCATGACAATCTTAGTGTTGAGCATTAATTTTTCATTACAAAAACAGATGTGTCTTAACAGTTCTCTGAACATATTTATCATTTGATATATTTTATTCAACCCAAACAAAGGGCCAGCGAAAGGCAGAGGGGGTGATGGACAAGACAAGCTAATCAAGAGCTGCTGGCAAAGCTAAAGTTAGCATCTCCTAACTTTAGCTTTGCTCATTGGTTACAAATTAAGTATTTAGATCGAAGTAAACATTTATAACAGTTATCTGACAATGTCTAATTGCTTAAATGGCAACATGGATTGTATTTAATATTTGTGAAAACATATAAAAAATAACCTGGAATTTGACTAGGAAAGGGGATTTTCTTGGGGGGGGAACTAGAGATGTGTAATCATCAAAATCCCTGGAGACCATGTTACTAGCCTCAGAGAAACAACATTCAATAGATCACCAGAGGCAGGTAAACGTCAGTATCATCAGTATAAAGATTATCCATTCATCCATGTCTTTTTCTCATTCAATCAGGGTAATGGAGGTAGATGATTGTTGGTGTGGAATCTTTAGATGTCCCTCCAAGTCCTTTTATAATTGCCTTGTACTTGTATAGCATTTATCAAATCTAGAGGACCCCCAAAACGCTTTATCCTAAATTTAATCATTCACCCATTCAGTCACGCTGATGTTGGTAAGCTATTACACTGCAGCCACAGCTGCTCTGGGGCAGTTGGACAGAAGCAAGATTGCAGTGTACCGGAACCACCAAGCCCTCTGACCATCAAGACGAGTGAAGTGTCTTGCCAGCAACTAAGATAGACAAAGCTGAGATTTGATCCTGCAACCCACTGGTTACTACCAACATCACCATTAACACCTCAGCTTAGGATCCCAATCAGTTACCAGACTGAAAAGAATGTATATAGTTCCGCCAGCAAAGTTTGCCTTGGATGTCCTCTTTGTAGAACCTGCCAATAAAATTTCCAGAGACTTCTATTCAACGTTTCTCTATGGCTCCCTGATGGAGTTCCTCAACACGGCAGTGCCTAGGAACTTCAGGAGGGAGGATATATCCATTGCTGTTGTCTGGTATCTTCATTGTTCAGTCATGATTCATAGCTTATGATAATAGTGGTGACATTGAATGTCCACTATTATCATCCACTATTATCATAATGGATTACCAAGAAACATATTCACAGTTTTCTAGTTGAGAACAATGGCCTCTGTACAGACCCCTGAGGCACTTCACAGATTTACAGCACAGAAGAAGACCTGGCATAAGTAGTAATATTAAAGTTTTCAAGTTAGACTCGAAGATGGCATTCCAAGAACATAACAACATGAACCTTTACTGCTGCACAGCTGCTGCACTGTTTTGGAAGACCTCAGTGATCACAGCTTCAGGAAGGATTGTTTTTATTTATTTTACAACCTTCCCCGTTCTCTGGGCTGCTTCCCTTTGCTCACAGCAGGCAGCTGAGTCTGTGTGGAATCAAAGACTCTCCTCACTTCATTATGTAAGGCCACTGCTGCTTGTAATCAACCTTTCTGAAGTATCCTAGGGCAGAAGAGTGACAACATTCTTGGCACTCAGTTCAGCAGTGAGGTGATATTTTCTATTAAAAGCAAGACCGAACATTATATTTGTCAGAAAATTATAAATAGAATATTTTTTTGTCTGTAAAAAGCTATGCATCAAAGTAAAAATCATCAAGTTTATTCTGTAGTAGAATGTTATTTCTTGTTTGTCTTGACCCAACATCATAATAAGTTTGGAAAAAAGACATTTAAAATTTTGATTCAAGTTATTCTTTAAACACTCATTTCTTCTTGTTGCCTGCTCAGGATGAGGAATTGCTGCATGTTCAACAACTAAATGTAATTATTTGGTCTTTTTTTCATAGATAATGTCCTACTGAGTGAACTGAATTGGTCTTATTCAGATGTTAGAAGTTAGTTAAAAAGTTTACTGTACAATGTGTGGAATGTATGAACATCCTGATAAAGCCGGTGCCAGAACACTTAGACATTGTTTGAGTATAAGTACCTGCTATTTTGGGTATTTAGTGGAAAAGAAACAATAGAAAAATTACAGAACAGCTATTGATCTGTGAACACTTAGTGCCTGGCTAACTGTTAGCTGCTAACAACAATAACCATCTTCAGAGTTCCCCATTAGCCCTGAACTACAGCATTAAAAAGCCCACACCAGGTTTGCATAATTTGTGTGGCAAAGTTTTTGTACTTGGTTGAAACAGTAAGTTAGACAGGATGATGGACAAGACTAGCTAACTATGAGCTGCTAGCAATGCTAAAGTTAGCTTCACCTTTACTGCTCATTGGTCACAAAATAAGTCCTTAGAGTCCACCTAGAGTGGCCTCTTGTACAAAAATCTAAATTACTTGAACTGATCAAACCTGAACTGGATATTTTTACACTGAACAGAGACGCTTTAACACAGTTCAATATATGAAACTTTTCTCTGGTAGCAAACCATAGCTCCAGGAAAAAAGTCCTTCCACTGTCTCCTTTCATTCACAAACATAACATAAACTCCCCCAAAATTAATAAGGGAACAGAATAAAAGCACCTGAGTGAAATTACTATGGAAAATGAAAAGCTGAATTATTTAAATGCATGTAGAAGCACCAGTATGTCCACTGATGATAATCAGTTCTATCAACTTTTGATGGAGAAGAAGTGATTTCACATCAGAAAAAAATGTCTTCACTTGCTAAGAAATCATCAAAACCAAACAGCATGGCTTCCTATTTACAGCTAACCCTCCCAGGCTGATCCGGTCCCAGCAGCACATGCTGAAGAGTCAAAGGCCTCTTCTTTACTCTGCTCCAGATTCTCTTCTTCTCTACTGGGTCTTCTTTAGCCGTACAACCCAACACTTATTGGTGGCCCCTACAGGCAGAACTTGTCATAACTGCTTTAATTACAAAGCCATGAGAATTTAGTAGAGATATAATTGATTGGTTTTACTCATTAGTGGATTTTTGAAAGTTCACACAACTCACCACTGGTTTATTTATTTATTTATTTATTCTGGAAAACTATTAAATAATGACTAAATGTCAGATATAAATATAAAATATTTGATTTAGAATTTCATAGAATTCTATAAGAAATATATCAGCACCTAAGAGAGGTCATGGAAGGCCTTGATAGTTCTCTTAGCATTTTTAATGCTATTTTATAATTTTCTGTCAATTCTACTATTTTCCAAAAATAAAAAGATGAAGTTTACTAGTGAATGGACTTTGATTTCTCTGACTCTGTGTTAATTTTCCACCTTCTGCCTTCTGTTTCTATCTCGACCCACTGGTTTGACCTAATATTTCCAAACACCTGGTTAATAAGCTACAGCAGAGCTCTCTGACCACTTGGCCTCCCAGGTCAGCGCCCAGTGTGTGTATCCAAGTGATACAGCCACGCCATCTTTCATGCCGTCAGTTAATCCTTCTCATGTACCAGACCAGGCCACACCGACACTTTAAGCCTCGCTGTGGAAGCCTCATGACCTCCATGCCCCATATGAACTCTGAAAGCGCTGAGCAGCAGACTTTGGTTCTGCTGTTTGAACCTGTGACCTCAGCTGTTCAGTCCTCCCTTTTAAGCCTTGTCACAGATGGTGGATTATTGAGCTGCTTAATATCTGGATTGTAATTTTGTTTTGAAAATGAAAACAAAAAATATTACCGGGGAGAAATTTGGGTATACATACAGAAAACAAGATGCTATGAATCAACATGAACATTGGAGGCTGTGATAATGTTAAAGTTGAGAAGCTATGATGCTGGATTATTTCTTCAACCCAAACATGTACGTTGGAACATGAATTGAATCATTTTAACCAAATACTGGGTCAAAAATTGTGAATCAGTTTGTTAGTTTGTGCCCTTAATTTCTTCTTCTGCTAATCTGCAATTTACATTATTTGCTGTTATTTAAACTTTTAACTTTATGTATTTCCTGTTTTGTTTTTTTTTCTCCATAGAAGACGTATCTGGTCTGGTTCTGTTTGGCTGTAGTACTTTCAGCTGAGGTCATGCTGCCATCAGCTAAATGTCCTTCTGTTAACTTACCTTACCTTCATTTTCTTAAATTTTTAAAGTATTGTGTTCATTTGATATTTTTATTTCACAATGGCGTATTAGTTCCACTGTAGGTAGAAAAACAGAATGGGGGAGTAAATTTCTGGCAAAAAAAAGTCTGTCAAAGAATTTCTGCCAAACATACTTATCTTTTCTAGAAAATTTTTGACCTCCAAAAGTCAAACATTTGTGAAAAAAAAACTCAGATCACTGAGATCAGTCTCAGAAATTTCCTAAAAATACATTTTGAAAATTCTGAGCTACCAAAGAAAAACACTTTCCACTTTTTCAACAGTTGAAAATTTTTACCCAGACAATGAGTAAAAACAAACAATTACACAAACAAGGTTAGAATGACTCAACTACACAAATTTGATTAATATCAATACAAAAATTACATACAAAACAAGGAAATTACAATACAACTATAAAAAGTATAATGAATTTTTTAAACTAAATTATTTGTCTTAACCTGTATATGTAGTGTGTTTAATAGGTAACACTGAAGAAAAAAAACAAAAAACATTGTTCTGCATTTTAAATACACAATTAACAGAGAACGATCTTATAAGTCAACATCCAAACTCCATAAAAATACACCCCAGGCTGTTTTTGTTCCCGGGTCTTTCTTGTTTCAAGGTTCTAAAAACCACCTAATCCCTTAGCCTCTATGGGAATAAGAAATCTGAGGTCGATAAACGAATTAAAAGCACAAAAAACTTACTAGAACTTGTTTTTATGAGCTGCAGTTGCACTGTAAGGCTTCATATGATTATGCAACAAGTGACTTTATTAGCGCTGAACCTCGACAGCAACACATCAACACATTCCATCTGAAGCCGTTTAGTGAAAGCCGACGCTCATGGTCACTGTGCTTGCATATGCACATACACTACATACTGGATGCTGCCGGCAGGGCCCACATCCTGGTAGCATGTGACAGCTGGATATCTATGACACAACCTGAGCATGTTGGTGTGATTCTGATCATCAGTCACACTCTGGAGCAATAAAGGCTCAGTCTGAACACATTTTTTGATTGTTTTAAAAACATCACTAATTGAACAGGTAAGAAAGTGAAAGTGACAAGTTTGATGATCGTTGTGAGGAACCCTTAAGGTTACAGTTTCATCTATGTTCCAAACATCATTATTGGATGTTTGGAACATAGATGATGTCAGGGAATATGGATCACGACTAAATCCTGAATCTATGCAACTTTAAGTTTCCCCCACAATGTGGCATGGAGATGATGTATGGAAGGTATGGAAGTGAGAGTATTTCCAGAACTTTAATTGAAGGATGGACTATGAATGTGCTTTGACCTGAGATTGGTTCACCTATGAGGAGCGGAGGAAAGTCTCACTGAGGAAAGTGGAGGTAGAATCCATTCCCATCTCCTTTCATTGCTATGTCTGGCATTTATTCCATAGACCTGGATTTCTCTGGGCCAAACAGCAAACAGAAGAAGTTGTGAACGACTCACATTAATTTTTTAGAATTGCAGTCTGCCTGTAGTTTTAGCAATGGCAGCTGAGGAAGCCGTTCAGTCTGTGTTGACCACGCTTCCAATTATTGAGTATTTAAAGTTGGAGCAGGAAGAATGTAGCTTATTGCTGGCAAAGATGTCGTGGCGCTACTCCCCATGGGGTTGTTTACAGCTCACTCAATTTCCAGCAAGCATCATCGAGCTGACGCATCACGTTTGTCACGGCCAAATGTTAGTGATTGGGTAAAATCAAACTTTTAATGATGGGAATAGCAGTTAGTCTGTTATTCTTGTTGCTATGGGGTAATGAGGATAATGAAACAGTGTTTTGGTTAATAAATGTACTTTTTTAGGTTTCTCTAGCATCTTCACTTTGCACTTTGTGTATGTTTGTACTGGGTCAGCTGGGCCCTGATAAAGTGGGTGAATCGGTAGTGGCACAAGGCCATCAATGTGAGCTGCAACAGGTGCCCCAAAGTAAACCGTAAAATGTGTCGTCCACATGATGTTTGGCAATCTATACTGCATCAGCCCACATGAACCGCAATGTGCCTCTCCTGTAAAATGATTCTGGATGCAAACTGTGCAACCACTGAGTGGAAGAGCCACATGTTCATCCGCTGAAAGGCAGACAAATATGCAGACAGACAAGTAGATAGTTAAAATAGCAGCTAGAACATGCTACTATACGTCTAGCTGGGACTGACAGTGTGGCTGGCAACAGAGTGCAGGAGAATTTATTTATAGCTGCAGTACAAGTTTCCATGATGATTTCCCTACACAAGGCCACAGTTACCTAACATCCACTGCACCCAACATACAAGCAACAAGAAACCGAGAAACTTCCTTTCCAGAGGAGCAGTACTTCTTTTTTCTTCCTTCATGTGGTCACAAGGAAGTAAATACAAAACAAAGAAAACTGAAGCCACATATTTACTTTTACTGAGCGACTTTACACTTTTTTTTACTGCCTAACTTCAGCTTTTCCTTTATTATGTATTTCCTGTATTTTAGGAAACATAAAATGATTTATTTTACTTTTCCTTTTTTCATTCCAAAATATTTCAGTTGTTTCTGATTTGACTTTTGAACTATATGATTCCCTCTATAAGCTTTTCAAAGTTCCTGGCCCAATCCTCCCAACAGAACTACAGCGTCATCTTGGTTACAGCCTGCCTTGCTCAGACATCTGTTTAGTTCTGCATTTTGAGATCTGGACTTTGTCATCATTGCTCCAAAACATTGTTGTTCATAAGCCACTTTTAGTAAATGAGTGGTTTGAATTGGATCATTACCTATTTGGAGGACTAAATAGACCAAATAGGCTTCAACTCCATGGCTAATATCTTGAATTAGAGAAGTGCATGAGGCCTTCCTTCTGCAAAACGCCCACACGACATTATTCTAGCCTCCCCTTACTTTACAATTCAGATGATGTTCTCAGGTTTCTCCCTTTTATTTGTCCTCTAATGGAACTACTAACAATTTTAGTTTACGCAGACCAAATGCGATCTTTCTAGAAGTCAGGTATTTATCCCAGAGAGCATTTTTCAAACTAGTAATCTAGCTGTTGCTTTTTGAGTCATGGCTTCTTCTCTGAGTGGCCTTTCAGCCTATGATCATTCAGAAGTCGTTTTGCTGTGAATAATGCACGATTTTTTTAGTTTCATCTTTACAACAGTTTTTGCTTGTGCTCTGAGGCCGATTTGAGCAATTAACAACAAACTGTGAAAGCACAGTCTTCTTTTTTAATAATGATTTTGCAAATATGTTTGTGAAAATCAAATGCTTTAAAGATGGAGGAACACGTAAACAAATTTTGATGTGCCTTATTTTCCAGTGGAAGATAACAATGACACTTGCGTGCTTCTGCATTATTGTCAAACAGTTGGCAACTGACCGCTTGGTCTGAGATTGACAAATAAATGAGGCCCTTATGTAACGTCATTGCAAACTGTCCTCCATTAACCTTGCAGTTTGATCAGGAATCAGGGAATGACTTCAGATTTAAAATAACTGGGTTCCACTTTTAAGGTTGAAAACTGGTGATTTGCTTATTCAGTTAAGAGGTGGGTCACTGTAAGAAACAACATGAAAAACATATTTCTGTGAAATTTATGGAAACTGTAAAAAATAGTTTACTGACACATAGTAGGATGTTTTTAGATGAAGACTGTGATAACAGTACAAATACATAGGTTATTGTTGTAGACATCACCATGTTTTAGAAGCAAAAGAGCCATATTGGATTTTAAGATTGATTGGCAAGAAAGTACTGCTCTTCCAAGAAAAAACTTGTCAATTGAATAAAACTATTCTGTCAGGAAGGAAACCAGTTTAACTTTCTGCCTTTGAACATAAAAATAAGCAAAAAGGAAAATATGAATGATGTCATGTTGGTCCTATTATCCTAGATTGGTCAGTTTGAAATGTTACACTGTTTACTGTACCGATTACTATATATGACTTAGTTAAAGGTTTGCATTTATTTCATGTAGTGAAATTCTCCATCTATGAAATATTTCCACTACACTCTTAAAAGAACAAATATAAAACAGCTGAAGAACCAAATTAGTTCGTACTGTATAGGCCGACCTCGACATGAGTTGATTTATTCCGACAGGGTTGATGTAAGGATTTGATGTAACATGCTGTGTTTGTCTTTCAGTTTTAAAAAAAACATGTAAGACCTGAACCTTCAGAGCTACATAAAGACGGCTACAAAGTCAGCCTTCTATCACCTGAAGAACATTTATAGGATTAGAGGACTAATGACTCAGCAAGATCTAGAAAAACTCACCCATGCGTTTATCTTTAGTCGCATTGATTACTGCAATCAATGGTCCATCAGCAACTGATCCAGAACATTGCTGCTGGGGTTTTGACTAAAACCAGGAATATATAGAACATCACCCATATGTGAAGTTCTTCCACTCAGAGAATAGACTTTAAAATACTTTGCTAGTTTATGAATCACTGAACGGCTTAAAGATCTGTTATTGTATCAACCTTCAAGACCCCTCAGGTCTTCTGGTTCTGCTCTGCACCCCCAGAACCAGAACCAAACATGGATAAGTAGTATTCAGTTTCTATGCACTACAAATCTGGAACAAACTTTCAGAAAACTTCAAAACAGCTGAAACACTGAGTTCTATTAAATTAAGGCTTGTCATTTGTTGAATGATAAATGGAACATTGACCAGCATATTTGACATGTATTGATTTTAACGACGGCAATTGACAAAAGTCTGTTATTGGTTTTCACAGCTGTTGATTGTATGATTTGTTTATGATGGGTTTTTTTTTATGTTTTCACTTCGTAAAGCACCTTGAATTGCTGTTGCTGAAATGTGCTTTGCAAATAAACTTCATTAATTGATAAGAATGGCTGTTTTTTGTGGAAGGCCCATTACTCTTCCAACATGGCTGTACTACAGCAGACAAAACAAACTCCATAAGAGTCCATCCATAAAAACATGGATGAGTGATGAGTGAATTTGTCGTCCCACGTCAGTGTCTGACCTTATAAATGTTCTTCTGGAAGAATGGTCAGAAATTTCCATAAAAATAATCCATGTAGAAAGCCTTCCCAGAAAACTTTACATAAATAATCTGCACGTTATCACAGTTTACTGGTGAAGTGAAGCTGATGAGGCTACTTAAAGTCTTTTCTCTAACCTGACCAAGCCCCAGTTTTTGACCCAATGTTAAAACTGTTGAAGTGATTCTCTGTTCAGATTCTAAAGACTGATTAGTGTAATTTTAAGTACAAAACTTATTAGCAACAATATTGTTTTTCCTTTTTTGTTAAGTCTGCTGCTCAGCTGGTTGGACCTGTCTGCTGATACGTCTTAGTCTTTGACTGTTTGCCTTTCCAGGTGGCAGCCTGCCATTCTGTGTTTTTGCTTTCCAGTTCGACAGTAATACTAGCCCCCTAATGTTCATTTTATCCTGAAATCTTTACCTAACATCAGAGCTTCCCTATAATCTCTTTATTTATTTTTTTCTCGTAGGTGAAACTTAGTTTTCTTGTAACAGCAGATATAAAAGTGTTTTTTTTCTAGTGTGTTTGTCCAAGCATGCCTTCTGCATTGTGTTTGAAAGAAAAGATTATTTAAGGCGCAGAAAATGCCAAATCTAACCCGGCCATTATAATCTGTGGCCAAGGAAACCCACAAATTTTATACTGTGGATAAAGAAAACCACTTAGACTCGCACACAACACAAAATCTATAGGCTGACGCAGCCTGTCCTGGTTTTGATTATAGGCGATAGGAGCTGAAAAGTCAACGTTATGGGACTTTATAGTGGATCTTTATAAGCTCCAGGAGCTTTCCAACTTCACAATGACAGATGAGGGATTCTCTAACTACAGCATGGCTCATGTTACTATAAACCTAAAGTAAATATGAGCCAGACGTATAGCCTGTACCAGACAGGCCATCGTAGTTACAGGCTGCAATGCCTGATTTTATTTATTTATTTATTTTTTTATACCTCAAACAACTTGAAGAACAACTCGTCTTGCTGACCATGTCCAACAGGATGTGTGTGTTTCTAAAAGCTTCTTTGTTTTGACTGTGGCAGTGAGTAGCGAGCCTAGAAAAGCAAAGGCTTTATTTGAACTCTGACGTCTGTTCCAGATACTATTTAAGCTATGCTGACATCTAGTGGTGGACTTGCGCATTGCTAGTAAGTGAAACTGACATGCCACTGTTTCTGGAGGTAGATTTAAAAAAGGACAACAAAGGTTTTGCATGCATCTTAATTTTAGAACTTTTAAAACCACAATTATTGAGTTGCTTAAAAAAAAAAGTAATAACATAGAAACTGGGCCTGCCTTATTCTAAAGCAATCTTGCAAGACATTTGTTTTGTTTGTTTTATGTTTCTACAATGATTTACTTGACCACACAAGCCTTTGGTCAATATGGGAAAAAGAGTTTGGATACCCTCGTAAAAGGAATCTAAACTTTTGGATAGCAACATGTGGAGGACTGCGCTCTCAATAAAATCTAATTTTATTTGTGTAGCATATTTCAGCAACAAGATAATTCAAAGTGCTTTACATCATAAAAACACAAAAATCAACTATCGAAACATTCCATTCAAAATGTTGGTGTTTCATTTATTATGGTACAAAGGCAACTCTAAACATGAAGGTTTTTAGTCTAGATTTAGAGGAACTCAGTGGCTTTGGCAGTTTTACATTTGTTCTAGATTTGTGATGCATAGAAGCTGAATGCTGCTTCGCCATGTTTGGTTCTTGTACTGGAGATGCACTTTCGGCCTACATGTAAAGCACCATGCATGGCAGAAAGCTAACTCAGCACACCATTTTGTGATTTTGTCCCTATACCAATGTCACAAAGAGAAAACGTCTTGAAACGAATAGACAAGCATTTACCGGTAGCCTGGTAAAATCGCTTCTACAGCGAGTCTGGGGCTTTGGCTATTGAGAAATTAGACTTACAACCAGAAAACTTACCATAGAGATGGTAGGGTCATCCAGCTGTCATCCACCATGTCTTTGTGTTAAAAAAAATCTTTAAAGTTGACAGGATAGTATGTGCTATTGGAAGACATTATTAATACCTGCTATAAAGTCTTATAAAAGGTAAACATTAAAATGGTGAGGGGCGCTGTAATAAGGCTGGCCACCAGGCTTATCCACACTGAGGGAGCCCCGTAGAAACGACTGTTTCCTGGAGGCGAGGGCTTTGTTGAAGTTTGAAATGCTACGCAGTCGCAGATGTTTTCCTGTGATGTATGCAATGCACCAGTTCGATGCTATGAAGCTTACCGGAAACAAGTATTCCCCATTGAACGGGAGAAGAGCGGAGCCAAACGAGTTGGTTTTAAATGTTAATTCAATATTTGGACGAGTGGTTAACACAGACTGGATGGCTTCGTTCACTTCCTCTACTGAAAGGCAGACTACCGTATTTTCCGCACTATAAGGCGCACCTAAAAACCTTCAATTTCCTCAAAAGCCGACAGTGCGCCTTATGGACCAATATTGAGCCACAACAGGTCTAGCAACTACGGTAAGCAGCCGCCGACTTCATTTTCGCCCTTAGAAGAAGAAGCACGCAGTGCATGCTGGGATAGTTGTCAGAACGTTGGTTTGTAATCTATTAATAAAGTTTGACTGGCCTATCTACCTACCGACCGTCTATAATCAGGTCGTCTGCAGGTCATTTAGCACCACGTTCACCACCAACATGCTGTGCACGGACGGATAAGGGTGACCATCGTCCCCCCCATACCCCGGCCCAGTCGTGGAAGGCTCTCCTCACCGACCGGAGTCGGACTGTTTTGTTGACATTCACTTTAGTACAGCTCCATCTAGTGGATGCATAATGTAACTCCAGCCTCTACTGTAGCATCTATTCTATGTGCCTTATAATGCGGTGCACCTTATATATGAACAAAGTTTTAAAATAGGCCATTCATTGAAGGTGTGCCTTATAATCCAGTGCACCTTATAGTGCGGAAAATACAGTACCCAACTTCTCCTTTTTTTTGCTGATTGGAGAGATTAGAAATTCTTCCGCAGAAATCCATTTCAACGGAGGAAAATCCAGATGAAGCAGTGAAGGGGGAAGAGTTGTGTAGGAAGCCGATTGCCAGGGTAACTTGCCAAACTTTATCTACCTGAAAATAAGGTATTTCACTATGCCAGATGGAGTGATCATTATTCATGCAAGATAATTATGTCCCTTTTTCAAATTCCAAGCAATCTACTCTTTGTCCTAAAGTTTTAATGGATAAAAGAGTGAAGTGTTCCAGCTGCCTGCTGCCATCAGCCTGCATACGAGATGGAAGGAGACAGCAGGGCCGGGGGATAACCTTATCTGCTAATCCCATGTAATTTAAGACTGTGCCCTATGATGCATGCACTCTGCCTCATATGCTGCCCATGCACACACCAAGGGCCTACCATACAAACATATATGAGAAAATCAGATAGCCTTAATTTAGATACAGAAACACACACACAACATAGGAGAGTTATTTCTGGGAGCTTGGACATACTTCGGCGGTGCACGGACTCCGTTGGACAAGCTAAGGCTGAAGACAAACGGTAGGACTGATCAATAACAGCAGAACAGCTCCAGCTAAAGGAAAACTGTATGACGGATTTCTGTGTTCAGAGGTTTATCCTCGATTTTTACCAGTGTTTAAGCCATGAAAGTTGTGAAAGTTTAAGCCATGAGTTGTTGAACGCATGTTGAGTGAACATTGGGCTACAGTCTGAGAGCAGTATCACTGAAGCAAGCAGGGTTAGGTAATGTACAATACTACATGAAAAAATGTCATTGGAGAATTCAATCATTGCAGTTCCTGCCGATAAGGTCAGTGGTTTCTACAGACCAACACAGAACTCTATCACAAGGGTTCACAATAAGGCTGTATATGTCACTATAAATGTGTGCCAAAACAGTCCATATGCTTAAAGTGACAGCAGTGTCACCACTTGGTTATCCTAAATCACATGTGTCAAAGTCAAGACCCACCATAAGGTTTTGTGCGGCCCTCTATACTCTAGAATACGTCGCCCACAATACGTCGGTCGTGGGAAGGTTTTGAGTCGACCTTGGCAGTAGGCAGCAAACTGAACACCGCCAGGAGGCTGAGACCAGCACGTCCTCCTCTGGCATGCTTATCAAAATATTCACTGAGATCCAAAACGTTTGTAACTTTATTAGAAAAAAAAATCAACAAAACGTGTTCAAAGTAATGTCCCAATAAAAGAATAATCTCAGTAATTTTTGTTTCAACGAGGTGTTGCGCAATTCTGTGCGTTTTGGTTCCAACAAAAAGCCGACTCAAAGAGCGACTGACTAGCAGAGCAGGAGTTTAAATTAGCTGCAGTCTAGAAGGACATGTAAATGTAACTTTAAAGCTTAAATATTACTTTCTCACTCAAACTAAAGCTGTTTTTTGCTGTTTAGTGGCAAATTACATCAATGTGAAAAGATATTGAATGTTATTTAATTTCATCTTAAGCAGAGAAAGCTAGTTTGTTAACTGGCAGTTTTAGAAATTCATTCTGCCATAATTGGCCGTTTTACATTCATGATCTTGATGTGACCCAAACTTAAAATGAGTTTTACATCCCTTCCCTAAGCAGTGCCTTAAAACTATTGAAAAAAAGGGGTCTTAAGTCACCGCCTTCACTCATGTCTTTGTTTTGCCCTTTGTTTTGTCTGAATGTTGCCATTTGCCCTAATGTGTCCTGTCCTCTTTTTTTATTTTATTTTATTAGAAACTGTGGAGTACTCAGATGGAATTAGAACAAACTTGGAATCCAGAGACTTAATTTATTAGTCACTCTTTTACTAGTTTACCTTTTAGAAACTGTGGAGTACTCACTATTTAACCCAGAAAAGGATTATTTTAGTTTATTAGTAATATTGGAAATTGTGGAGTACTCACGATTTAGATCAACATGATACTTCCTAGATGACTTTTATGCAGAGAGACTCATACTGCTACAGCCCAGAAAAGGAATTAGAATTAGAATGACAACAAACTTAGAATCCAGAAATACAGGAACAGTCACTATGTACTTAGTTACTTTTTATACTACTACTTGTTAGAAACTGTGACAACTCACTTTTAACCCAGAAAAGGAATTAGATTAGTCACTCTTTAGCTTATTTTTTCAGAAACTGTAGAATACTCACTATTTAGAAGCAGAGACCAGAAGCCCAGAGGACACTTTTGGATCTAGACTACTTTTTGGACTCCTGTTCTTCCAACCCAGAAATGGAATTAGACCAGAGGATACTTAGCAACCCTGAACAGGAGCACTTGGTTTACATACTTCAGATTCATTTTCTCTTTTTTTTTTTTTTTTGCTCTTTCCTTTGGTTTGTTATTTTGTTTGCATTTCCTTTTTATTCCTGTAAATCACTTTGCATTGCCTTGTTGCTGAAAATGTGCTATATAAATAAATTACCTTTATTTTTACCTTTATGTAGGTTGTTTCCCCCCAAGCTTGATGTTGTCAGGACTCCATCTCATAGCATTTTACATGTTAACCAAGTTCCATTTTGACCAAGCATCCTCTTAAACCTGTTTGCTGTGTCCTCCACATGGCATGTAGCAGGAAATGTTTGCTACATGTCCAGAGTTTAGTCTCTTCCTGCCCAGCCTGGTTTTTCCATAATCTTTTCATATTTTCAGGTGATTGAGTGAATACTGCTTTAAACTTTCCCAATATCATCTTCTTCATGATGATACTTGTTCTTATTCACAACAACTAGATTAACCCTAAGAATAAATTACACCAAACATTCTGACGTAAATTAGCTACACTGGATTTTATTTTTGGAGTCTGAATGCATATGTAAAGCTTACTATTAGATAATTTTGTAAACACTGTTGGAAACCATTAATTTTCTTTTATTCTACTTCACAGTTCTTTACTATAGACATATAGGTGCTCTCATTTAAAACGGTGTTGGCATTTTAAAATGTTTGTTTTCTCATTGTGGTCGAGGTGCACGTACGTTCTTGGATTTGAACTGTTTAGTCGAAGCCCGTCTTTGGCAGGACATTCCTATACGGTAATCCATTAGAGTACATAATAAAACCATCCTTGTATTGCCGTAGTATTTTTTGCAGCATACTATATTCGTTGTAGAATTAATCTTGGTGTACAGACGCAAATTAAATCTATCTAGTTGATATTTAAGTGTTATGATTGGTTTGTGGAGAAAATAAGATGTCCTTAAAAAGTCTAACTATTTTAGCATGTAATAGGTAAAGATATTGTTGATATCTTAAAACTTAAGATATCAAAGTTTGTCCTAATTTATTTATTTTTTTATTAATTGCACTAGGAAAATTACTTTGGTCAATTATGTGCATTAGGCTTTAACCTCCAGATGTATGCATAAAAACAAGATTGAATAATTAAAATAAAGGTAACACATGTCTCCATATGCCAGAATATATAGATTTATATTAGTTATCTTTATTTCAGTTATATCAACCTACATGGCAGTTTTCTTTAAACCAACCATAGTCCCTGCAAGATGCATCTTGGGTGTAGTTTAGGGCTCAACTGATTTATTACAAAAATAACATTCAGAATATTTACAATGCAGTTGCATCAGTTGATTAAAACATACTTTTCTGAATTAGAAGTGAGAGTAATTATTCCATTTGTAAATGTTTCTAAGAAGTTATAATATGAATAGACATGCCTATTTGTGCTGAATACTACTCTTGATATTTTAAATTATATTTCATGTTTTTATATGGGACATTTAAAATGGTTTGTCCCAACAGTGGAGAAACTCGGATTGTACCTGCAACAAAACACACCAAAATGCACACAACAAAAATACTATAACAAAAAGTTAAAAGTTAAAATAGCTGCAGTTGTGAAACAAATAGAAACGTGTATCCTAAATTTTACAAGAGAAGTTGATTCTGTTTTGTTTAAATTCTGTTTACATTTTATATTTAAAAAGCACAGGTTTATATGAAGAGTACTATGTGACAGACTGTCGACCTGTCCAGGGTGACCCCGCCTCTTGCCCGGAACGTTAGCTGGATATAGGAAGCAGCAACCCTCCGCACCCCGCTAGGGACAAAGGTGTTAGAAAACGGATGGATGGATGGATGGAGAGTACAGAAATAAACATGTTGTTATATGATAAATTGGCTTGCCATACAGATCGCTGACTCCACACGTTGTCGAACAAATTTTCACTCCACCACGTCTGCTCCAACCAGAGGGCGCCTGGCTGTGTAACCGTGGTTACCGTGACAGATGCATTATGGGATGTACACATGGCAGCTTCCAGTGAAGGAATGAGCGAAAACAGAAAACGTTCACGGAGGGAAATCTTCAAAGCTTCGCGGTGTTACAGGAGTTTTCGGGATACCGCGGGAGGTGCTGCGACCTCGTGTGGATGTGTGTGTGTATTGCTGTTTTTATTCCGCCTTTTTATTGCCTCTTCAACGATGAATAAATCTGGCATTAGGAACATTAACGCACTTTTACCAGGTTTCAATTCAACACAAGTACTGCAAATTTAGGTGTTAAATCGGTATTGTAAAACATTTGTTTATAATTAAATTGAGGAAGTCATGTACAAAGTGTTCTGTTTGTTAGAATCCATCTTCATGGTGGAGGAATTTTTTTTCATTGATGTTTTCATGTATTCATGCACAGATATTATATCATAATGGTCTGAGACAACATCTCAATCAGGATGAGGTCCTAATCAGAAAAATTGCACGGATCGGCCTCTTTCTGCCTGAAAGCTGATTTGGCTGGCGCTGATTTTTTATTTTTTATTTTACTGAAGATCATCTGATCTACCTGATTCTGATTTTGACCATTTTGAAGTGATTTTACGTCATAAAAGACAAATGGTTATTTTGATAATGGAAGAGTAGTTTTTTAATCCAATCGAAACCGAAAGAATTGCAATTTATACGTTAAAAGCATATCTCCCTAAACTTTATTTTATTCTTTAAACTAAAAAAAGTCCCTGATATTAGTCAACACACTCATGGACCAAAAATATCCAGAGCTTTTAAGTTTGATAGACTTCATAAATCAACAAATATATCAGTTTTTTCAGTATTTGGGTTGTTGATCTTCAGTCTGCCAGTCAAGACAAAATTAGCCAGTTTCAATATCTGAACAATTTATTGGTTTACTTTTCTAATATGATCTAGTTTGAAGCTGTTTTCCTCCTAACAGGTTAGTCAAAGGTCTTGTCCTTAAACTGCAAAACGATCTCGTGCCTGAAAGTTGGTTCCAGCTCTTTGTGCTGATAGGCTGTTTTTCCAGATGTGGAGTTCTGGATTATGGTCTCCTTTTTTAGCCCATATGACATTGTTTCAGTCGTTTTGATGGTTCATTTAGATGCTTTACATGAATGGATTTATAATTCATTCCAAGTCTTTCTACCCAAATGACTTTCAGTGGGTAACATGGCAATAAAGCCAATCTTGAGACATAGTGGACCTCCATTAGTTTATCTCCTTTACTGAAAATTCTCTCCTCACCAGCAACAGTCACAGGCAATGTACATACAAACAATGAAGACTTCTTAAAAAATGTTGCGGCCGCTGTGGCACACTGCAGCCGCTGTAATTTTTAAACCTTTAATAAACTACAAAAACTGGACTAATTGCTTCGTTTGTATAATATTCATAACAATCAACATATAGGGTGAAACATTTGATAAACTATAGGAGCAATGGTTTGTTAAATTTGAACAAACTCATTTTAACAAGGGCAATTACGTAAAATAAAATTTCTGACCAATTTAAAAGAGAAATATGCTTAGTCCTCTGTAGTCTAGTTTTGTGGACATCACTCAAGGCATAGGAGCGGCGCTTGCAGGAGCATTGCTAGCTTTAGTGGCTAATAGGCAATATCCAAACCAGTGATTCATATCAAAGGAGAAATGGTGCAGCGCCACCAAAGGCGAGAAGAGGAACAGGTTTTTCACTTAGTTTGCTTCATTTGACTCAGTGCAGTGTGAAAGTGAACTGCACCAACTAAAAAAGTAACAAATGTTGTTGTATTGGTCCTCAATCAAACTGAGTCTACTGGACGATGCAGTGTGAAAACACCATCAATCACTGATCAGGATTGGCATAAATTTGGTTTTTTAGGTCAGGCGATGGATGTAGATATTAAAAAAAATGTTAAAGCTTCATTGATTCGACATCCACAAATAAAAAATCTAGATGAATGAAAATAAATATCCTTTTATTAGCCATGCTATGTTTGATTTAAATTAATAGTAAGTTTGATTTGAATTAAACAGGGCTGAAAAAATCCAGTGACTTTTACTTAATAACAGATGTGAGTTATGACATTTGGTAAAATAAAGTGAGCCATGTCTTGTTCTTGTTCATGCAATTATGCACACAAAATCTAGAAAAAAGCCAAACTCAACAGAAAAATTTTGAATATTGTTTATGCATTAAAAAAGAACAAAATAAACTGTCTATGTTTTTAATCTACAATGATTTACAGGTGCCTCTTCTCAAGACATTTGACTTTTTCTACAAAATAATGTGTTTGGTTTATTGTTGAGCAGGTAAAAAAAAGAAAAGGTTAAGTATTTTTTGCAATTTTAATGAAAAATGCAGTTTATGAACCTCCATGGTGAAAAATTTAGACACCTCTGCTTTAGACTGTAGACATGTTTATATGCTTCTATTGGGAACCTGAGTAAGAACGAGCTGAAAATGCAGATAGTTGTGTCCAAAAGGTTTTTAACAATTAAGATTAGCAGACTGAGGGACACTTAAAAAAAAAAAAAAAAAAAATAAACATTGTCCCAAGCTCTGACATCTCACTGTATCCTTTAGATTAAATCAAGCCAACCTGTCTGGTCAGAACTGCTGCAGCCACCATGCCTGGTGATGATAAACCACAACAGGCCCGGCAAAGGAAGAAGAACAAAAAGTCCCGATCCAATAAGAAGAGTCCCACTGCCCATCTTCAAGACATCCTAGATGCACAAGATGACCTCATATCATCCCAGCTTCTCCAGCCGTCCCCTAAAAAGCTGCCAGAGGAGAGGCCCAAAGTGGAGGAGGAGTCAGCCATTGCGATCTGTCTCCAGGTGCTCTTCCCCTACCTGCTGGCTGGGATGGGGATGGTGATGGCCGGCATGGTGCTGGACAATGTACAGGTTGGTTTGGGAACCTTTCTCTTCCTTTTTAGTTCCCCTATTCATGGCATAGTGTCTTCTGTCCATACAGGCCATAGCTCAGGGGTAGTGGCAGGGTTATCATGATGATGGAAAAGCGTCTTTGCAGTATTTACCAGTATATTGCGACAAATGGCTAAGCTAGCAACAGTGTTTTTATGAGCTTTTTATACACCAGAGAGTGTCTTCAATCAGAAGCTTCTTCAGACTCACTGTAACACAGACAGCTACAGGAGATCCATTCTGCTCACAGCCAGCAGAATCTACAGCGTCTCTTTATGAGCTACATCAACATTTATTTTCCCTTTGGGATCAATAACACATTTTTAAATTGAATTAAATGATTTAACAAGGAGAATAATTACTTTTTCACATCGAAAGCGTTTAGTTTGGGTATCTGTTATCCCTTAATAAACAAAATCATAATTTTTCAACTGCCTTTTGTATTTACTCAGACTATGTTTGTCTGATTTTAAAACTGGGATCAGGAGAAATGTGTAAGGGACCAAATCCTTAGTTTCACCACTATAGCATTTGTTTTGGTCTCATTTGTGGGATACCACCAGTTCACCACTAACAATGGGAATTGAGCTAATTGCCATTTTGTTTGTTCACCGCAAATTAGAGGTGTGAAGAAGTGTATGAGATGTGTCAGTTCTGCCGAAGTCATTTTATAAACACACTAAGCATAAAAGTATAGTTTATTTATATCATAGTTAAGCAGCTCATAAATAACTGTTACCACTTATTTATGGATATTCTTTTAATGGTAAAATCTGCTTTTCTGAATCAAAATTAACATTACATTTAGTGTTCTGTGGTGCATTTACTGCACAGTGGCGCAGTTGGTAGAGCTGTTGCCTTGCAGCAAGAAGGTTCTGGGTTTGATTCCTGGCCCGAGGTCTTTCTGCATGGAGTTTGCATGTTCTCCTTGTGCATGCGTGGGTTTTCTCCAGGTACTCAGGTTTCCTCCCACAGTCCAAAAACTTGACTGTCAGGTTAATTCTCTCTAAATTCTCCCTAGGTGTGAGTGTGAGTGTGTGTGTGTGTGCGTGTGTGTGTGCGTGTGTGTGTGTGTGTGCGTGTGTGTGTGTGTGTGTGCATGGTTGTTAGTCCTGTCTGTCTCTGTGTTGCCCTGCGACAGACTGGTGACCCTGCCTCTCGCCCAGAATGTTAACTGGAGAGGCACCAGCAACTCTCCCGACCCCACTGAGGGACAAGGGTGTTAGAATATGGATGGATGGATGGATGGATGGATGGATGGATGGATGGATGGATGGATGGATGGATGGATGGATGGATGGATGGATGGATGGATGGATGGATGGATGGATGGATGGATGGATGGATGGATTTACTCAGCTAAACAAAGCTGAGATATTAAGATAGCAGGGTTTTGGTTACAGACTGCACCAGGGGGCAATGAAGGAGGATACTGTAGTGCAGGGCAACCCTTCCTTTTCCGGGCACCACTTTAACTTTGTTAGGAGTTCTGCTGATGGTGTAAAAGCTGCTTCCTTCTCATTGTGTGTGCAGACTTTCAGGGCAGAATGACCAAGCAGAATCCAACCAGTTTATGTTCAGAGAGGCTTGGACTGTTTTCTTCCATAATGTGTTTTATGGGTGCTGTCCCTTGTGTCATTAACTACAATGTATTAGGACTATTGTAGATTAAAAAAAATAGAGAGAGAGAGAAATACATGTCCACCAAAAAACTCCAAAATTTTTGGGATAATCTCAGAATTTTTCTAGAAAAAAACAAGAACAAGAAAAATCTGACTTATAAAAAAGGAAAAGTTGCTAAAAAAAAAAAAATCTCTAAAATTTTCAAGAAAAAACTCAGAACATTTTAGAGTTTTTTGCCGTTTTTTGCTAACAGATGTACAACTTTTCAAACGCAAATATTTCCACTTTTTTTTCTAGAATATTTCTGAGTTGTTTTGGCTGAAAGTTACTCATATTTTTTCCACACACAATGAACATAATACGTACATGAACACCTGCAGCTCACAGTTTCCTGTAGAATATGATCTTCTAACTCTATTTGCAGCTTGATAAATTCATACCTGACAAATACAGAAAGATGAAGGAGAGTCACAAGTTGAATGAGAACAAGTAGAATGACACATCAATAATGTTGATTATATTATGTGATGGTGACTTGGAGGTCTGAAAAGAGTCTGCAGCTCAATGGGAGAAATCCCAGACTGACCACTGAAAGGAGACGAGAATCAGGCGGCGTTGTGTAGGAACGCGCTGGCCTGGCTGATGTTATCCAGCTGGATGGACTCACTGCCCTTGAAGTGAATAATCAATACAGATTAAAGTGGCTGAGTGAATAAAAGTGAGAATGATGATGACATTGTGATGATGGGAAAAGACAGACATTAGTGAGGAAAATGTGGATAAATTACCATTTATGTCATCATTTGCAGCATTCATTAATAATGCAGCAAATATTTTTAATACTTTTTAATATTATGCAAGCCCAACCTCTAATAAACCTTTTTACAGTAAAATAAAGGAATCTCTGACATTTTGTTTGATTAGTAGTAGTCACCTCAGCGTCCCCAGCGTTTGGTCTGAAGCCAGCTGGTTGTAGGCAGTCAGACACATCGCTGTCTGCTTCTCAGCTTTCTGCATCCTCTGTTTTCCTCTGTTTGTCCTGATAAATCCTCTTCATCTGTTCATCATCAGCGTACAGTATCTGTTACCGCGCTGCATGGATGGAGGCTGATCAGTCACGACTTTGGCTGAGAGCTCTCTGCAGACACTAAGGATGTGTCGATCAGACTGAAAGTAAAAAAAACAAAAAAAACAAAAAAAAAACAAACCTCTATAACCAGTTATATTCTGATTCCAGAGTCAGATTAACTAATTACACATTTGTCGTATATAACAATATCCTACCTTCATTTCTGACCCCAGGAGTTTAATTTGCTGTTTTTATGTTTCTGCTGTTCCTGTTTTTATCAAACATAGGCAGCGTGACACAGATGATAATTGTTGCTTCGAAGACATCATAAAAAACAAAAAAAAAACAAAAAAAAAAACATCTGTTGGATTTTAATAGACCACTTAACATCATATTATTTTTACTCCTGGTTAATAAAAAGCATCATTTCTTGTGGAAACTGCTGTGCTGAAATGAGCTCTAAACTTCTTGTTAGCTGGAAAACCTCTCAGAAGCCAGCAAGCAATAAATGCTTTACTTTGACAAACAAATTTTAAAAAGACTGAGAGTTGGATGGACTTTGCCCATTAGTGTGGTTTTATTGCATATGGATTATTAGAGTGAGCAGCTGAAGTAGAGGAAGTAGCTTTTTTACTGCAACTCGACACTGCAGGATGATAACATTTGCTCTCTAAAATAATACATAGTTCCCTTTGGTAGTGAGGAAACTAAATATTCCTGCAATAATCAAAGAACCCAGTTCTGTTAGATAAAGCAGTGAGTTGTTCTTTTTATGAATTACTTATTGTTCTCGTAAATTACTGTTTATAGATTCACCATCTGGACTTTTGGGTTTCCAGTTTTTGTAAAGGTTTGAAGTCTGATTCTGACTTCTGAAGATCTTTTTACATAACTCCTCATTCCTGTGGATTCTGTTGGAAACTTTATTTTTGCATGTAAAAGAAACTTTCCCCCACAGAGCAGCTCTGGGTAAAAACATATGAGAATAGTAAATTTTACATCTTAAACGAGACACTTTGGTCACATCAATCCAAAGATAAGGTTGTCACTCCAAAATATGGTCTCTTATTGCATATATCAGCATATTTATCTGCTTGATCAACTCCACTGCCACATATGAAGAATGGAAGTAAACATATAATTTTATTTAGTATTGATCTGGTGCTTTTTATGCTTTTAGATATATAAGAAACATCAGTTATATATTCCACTATGTTTAAGTGGTAATTTCCTGTCATGAAATGGAAATACTGGGAACATGTGTGATTATTATAACAGACAAGAATTAATAAATATACAAGCTTCAAAAGTAAGCCGTGGTATTAGGGCCAAAAGCTAGCTACTGATCTGAATCATGATAGGCTAGCACTAGCAAAGTGTCAGCCTATCATCCTGAGAGGATGATTCTGGTAAAAGAAAAATAATCTGCTCACGTGTGTTAACAACTAAGATGCTAGTGACTAGCATGCAAAGGCTGGTCGCCTTCTTCCTCTGCTGTCCATTAGCACTGATAAGGCTGGTGCTAACATTGGATAAGCTAGTGTTAGCTTTGGCGAGGCTAACAACTAGCATGCTTAAGCTGGTAACCCACTGTATTGCTTTCTTCTCTTGCTGTATGGCTGGTGTTAGCACTGGAGAGGCTAATGACTAGCATACCTGGGACATCCACTTTATTAGACATGTAAAATTTAAATACATTGATGTACTGATAGAATACATCAAGGTAATACATCAAGTGTTACACAAACATAAACACACGGAGCTGATCATGGCTTTAACCAAACAAACTGATTTACTACACCTGCTGGTATCACACCAGGACCCCCAGCAATCAGGTGGACATGAAAGATCTTGAAAATTATAGCTTACAGACTTTCTACTGTGATTGTGACAATTATCAATCCTCAACATTAACTTCTAGAGTTCCCTAATAATGTAATACAAATTGTTCTGTGGAAGAAGTAGTGACTAAAAATAGAAAAACAAGGATTAAATAATATTGAACTCTGTAAGGTGCTATAAAGTACTATTATTAACATATTGTTACTGCTGTTCTGACCTGAAATGTGCTTCTCAAATCAGTTTTAGTTCTGCTGAGCTGCTGAAATGAGGTCAGTGTTTTGCTGTACAGTGAGTGTGTCTCCTCGGTCTTGTGGCGTCACACGGACTGAGAAGATGTGCATTCCGTGATGTGCACAAGCAGGTAGATATGAGGTAGCGACGGAAACAAATAGATGACTAGAAAGAATGAGTCACGATACGGGGAGAGCAAGATCAGAGCAAGGTGGATGAGAGAGGGAGCAATGTGAGGATGGCTGTCCGATGTGGGGAGAGGGAGGTGTCACATGGCGAGGAGGAGGACGGGAGGCAGATACGCAGAGAGGAGGAGAGAGGAGGAGAGTGAAAGGAAAGCCAGTCATTTCCCTCCAGAGTTTGCACCGTCCAGACGGCCCTGCCTCTTTTGTGCTACGTCACCACTGAGCAGGATACGCTGATGCCGACAGGAGGAAACAGGCACTCGTGTCTGCCAGAAGCCGGCTGCTCCATCCTCTCACCGGATCTTTCACCGGCTTCACAGAACTCCCTGGTTTCTCATTTTGACCCTCATTTTGAGCCTGGCCAAATCAGACAACAGGCTGATTCTGACTCTTAAGACCTTCTGGGAATATACCTCGTCTTCTTCCACAGAGCAACTGACATCAGTGGCGGGATACAGTTTTGCCTTAAAGATGGAGGTCAAATGTGTTTCAGACCGGATCAGGAGGATTTACATCTCAACTTAACAAACTCCCTCTGTGAAGTTAATCAAAGTGATCTGGGAGCAACAGGAGCTCAATCAGACCTCGTCGCCAGCTGATGGATCGTCTTCAGGCTCTCTATCTGACATGTTGGAGTAAATTTACCTTTTAATCAAGGATTTAGACATTGATGGTTAGTGCTGGCGCTCGTTGAACGTCGTGACCTATAAATCAGAAATGGTGTTAATGAATGTGTTCCCCAGTAAGGCTGACAGATAGGTACGTCATCACTGCTGACTCACTACATGGCCAAGAATGCCTCACTTCATGCCCTAAATTTAGATTTAAAGCCTCTAACTTTGATTTTGCCTGACAAGATGGACCACTGATCAATTTCTCTCATCAGAGTTAAAGGCAAATTAAAGAGGTTATTAAAATCTTGAAAGTTCTTGACACAGAACAGTCATTTTTCTACTAGTCAAGTTGTTTGGCAACATCACTAATGAATGCCTAAAACAAATTGGCCTTGTCCAAGAACAACGATTGACTTCATCTCTATTGACTTCTTTGGACTACTGACCCAATCGGAGATTATTTTGGACATACAGGAAGGGAACACTACTCGTGTTTTGCTTGAAGTTTCTCTCAATATGGAATATCTTATCTCAAAGTGACCTCCAGACCCCCATCAACATGGTGGTGACTCGTCTTGAGTTGGAGCTTCGCTACCAGGACAAGAAGCTCCGTGGCGTGACATGGAAGTTGACGCGATCTGAACATGGTTTCCTGCCAGAGAGCTCCTGGCTCATCGCGGCGCAGGTTATGGTGCCGTACCTGATATCGGGACTCGGAATGGTCTCTGCTGGGATCCTAATGGACCTTATGCAAGTATGAAATAAACTTTAGATATCTATTCTTCCTTTTTGGGGGATGATAAATTGATGTACAGCGTACAGTCAAAATGATTCAAAACTAACTTTATTATGGTGCCGGTACACCCAGTATTTGGAAGAGTTTGGGATTACAATGCCCACGAACAACTGAATTTGCAAATACATGAGACCTCTTCTAAAAACACTCATAAATGATAGGATGGTCCATGTTTTTGTGTTAAAAAATGTTACAAGTTAACAGGAAATGTGAAAATATGACTAGGTGATTATGTGTTATTGGAAGACATTACTGGTAATACTTCAGCACCAACTACTGAGTCTTAAAAAACTCTATTCAAAGTAAGTTAGTAATCAACCAGTGGAACTTATAACAAGCTATGGAATGATGGTTACATTTAAAAGTAAAATAACAGAGATATCTTAAATGGACAATAATGAGTAAGCAAATTTTTATGCTTGTCTAAATATTCAAGCGTACAAATGTTCTTGAATATGTACAAAATTCACACATTTATTGTATGAAGTTTTATTGTTTAGTTTAGTAATGTCTGCTGCTTAGTGCACTGTATGGATTTGCTAGTTAGTTGCTAGTTGCTAGTATTTATCCAAATTAATACAGCATTTGAAGGATATAATCTGATTGGATAAAAAATACCTGTCTGTGATTGGCTGGTGCTGTAGCTCATTTACATACACTTTACCAATTAGCAAGCACAGACACAGAGCCAAGCACAGTGCAGAACATGCAGGGAGAACATAAATGCTCATCAGTCTCACTGCGCACCCAACACAAACCACTATAAACGCTAATGTTAGTCAGCCTACTCAGCCTTATAGCCGGGTTTTAGAGGTCCGCACTGAGCATGTGCAAGCTGAGCATATTATATTCTCTGAAAAGACAGTCTTTGTAGAATGATTACACAAATGCCAGTACGGCTCTGAAAGAACACGTTCCAAGTGAACTATTTTGAGTGAAAGGTGGCGCGTGAGTTCACTGTGCATCAGTTCTAAACCTAGTTTAACCTGACTTTACTGTCACAGCTACTGGCGTATAAGAAAACCTAGTTAGAATACATAAACAAATGACACTTAGTCTGGTGGGGGCTAATCAAATTAAGTCTGGTGCCCTGGCAGGCCTACAATTTATAGGGGGGGAGGGAAGAAAAAAAAAAAAAAAAAATATATATATATATATATATATATATATATAGTGCTAAAAAAATAAAGGGAACATTTCACTTTAATTTTGTGTGTGGCTCCAAATCCAGGCCTCCATTGGTTAATAAATTTGATTTCCATTGATGATTTTTGTGTGATTTTGTTGTCAGCACATTCAACTTTGTACAGAACAAAGTATTCAATGAGAATATTTCATTCATTCAGATCTAGGATGTGTTATTTGAGTGTTCCCTTTATTTTTTTGAGTAGTATAAAGATTTTTAATTTATCTGAGTTTATCAGCTGTTTAACCTCAGAGTTTCACTTTTCCTTGACTTTTTTTTCCTATTTAACCATCTTAGAAACGTATTCCAACAGCTGCACACATTGTTATCATTTCTACAAAAATAAGACCATGTTTACAGGTTTCAGGACAAACTAATTCATTTATGCCTATATTGCATTTTCTATTCAGGCCTGTTTCTGTGTCGGTCCTTCTCTGCCTTCATAGTTTTCATCCATTTGCAGAGTGTTTCCTTTTCGCTGTCCGTTTCTCCTCCCTGACCATCATTTCTTCTTCTTCTGCTCATATCTGAATTATTTAAAGATCTTGGACCTGCCAACACTCAGACAACATCAGCCTGACTCCCTGCATTATAATACTCATCAACCCAGAAAGTAGGCCACTGGGTTAGCTCAGAATATCTTCTAGCATTATGACTTATTTGACTCCATCAGGTCCAGATGACTTTGACATAAAGATGTTTGGTGATTTTATGATTTTATTTTCTGTGTGTATTATGTTGCTCTGTAGCAGTTTGAAATCCAGTTTTCCATGTGAATATGTGTTCCAGCACTGGGAGGTGTTCAAGGTGATAACGGAGGTTTTCATCCTGGTTCCGGCTCTTGTCGGCCTCAAAGGAAACCTGGAGATGACCCTGGCTGCTCGGCTCTCCACCGCTGTAAGAACAAACCGCTTTTCTTCTAACTCTAGTCATTCAGCTCCACCAACGTCCTAATACACCCTCATGGTGAGATTCAACCGGGCATGAAGTTATTACAGTATGATGAGATCAGAATTATGTCCTTAAACTCAGAATTTGGACTTTTATCTCAGAATTCAGACATTTTTCTTTGTAATCTGACTTTAATTTCAAAATCCAAAAAGTCAGAATTCTGAGAAAAATTATTTATTTATTTTTCAGTTGCCTAAATCATCATTCATACAAACATAGCATATGGTTCAAAAACAATAATTTCCATGACATTGAAATAGAAGTGAGTGTTTCCTGTCTGTTGCAGGCCAACACGGGCCAAATGGATGATCCAGACAAACAGTGGACCATGGTGTGCAGCAACCTGGCTCTCATTCAGGTAATCCTCTGCATAGACGGCGCTACATATTTCAACGCTTTGATCGGAAGATAAAGACGGGATTTGATGAATTGTGCAGGTCCAGGCCACGGTGGTGGGCTTTCTGGCAGCAGTGGCAGCCGTCTGCTTGGGTGCGATCTCCAGAGGAGGAGTAGAGCTGGACCAGGCGGCCGTCCTGTGTGCCAGCAGCATCACCACTGCCTTCGTAGCTGCTCTGTCCCTGGGTATGTGGGGATCATCTAAACCACAGATCTGTTCAGTCAACGGGTGTGTTTGTTTGGCTGCTTTCTGTTCAGAGGTCATCTCAGTGCTAAACATTGGAGCTTCCATGGTGACCATATTCACCCTGTGCATTTTTAACCCTTTGTAACTATCCTAAGGTAACCCTCCTGTGTCTGTCACACTCCTGATAACCTTTTACACATCAGCTTTAATCAGCTTGTCTTGGATTTTAGAAATGTTTTGGTCCATAGACACTTTGCATGTTGTTGTTTACATCCAGACATTTTGCACACACGCATAATCCTGGAGGGCAAAAACATGATACTTTGACTCCTCATCTCTATCCGCGACGCCACGGTGGAATAGTTCTGTTAACTAAATGAAACCTGGAGACGAAGCTTCCATTGTTTTAGTGTAGTTCAACACAGAAAAGGGAAACGTGACGTAGAAAAAAAAACGTTGAAAAATAACTCCAAACCACTCATATTCTTCTTTTTTTCAGTGTTGGCTATGCTACATGCAGATCCATTGCCATGGCAACTGACAACAACACCTCAATATGTTTCAGGATTCAACACCAAAAAACACTCAAGCATTTCCTACACAAACAACAGAACATTCAGTCCATTACAGTTTTATGTTTTCAGGAATGGAAACATAAAACTGGATTATTATTTGGGATTATTAATAATCTGAACCCAGATGATCACTTCCCCCTCAAATCCCCTCTTGCTATCACTTCCCTCGTTAAATGAATAATCCCTACATCTCAAGGTTTCATTTTGTTGAATTTTTCTACAGCTGGTGTTCTGTCTGTGCCAGCGTTGTCCTCATGCATGAAATGTCCAGATTTAAACAGTAACATGCAACGTCGCTATAAATAAAATAGTTATGGCGGCGTAAAGCTGTACCACAGGTTTTATTTTAAGACATGTCATTACGACATTACTTTGCTAACCAGGTTTTAGATTCATATGCTGGCAAAGATAATGAGTAAAGAAATAAATCTATTGATTTTATTCACTCATTGACAGTTGCAATAAATACATTCAAATCATTAGTTTTTCTGTTTTGACAGGAATATTTATAACTACGACTACAAAGATCAATGAAATCAGGCGGCATTACTTTGATCAACTCTGACAGGTTTTCACCAACCTGATAAAAGATTTTCCCAATTAAACAAACCGCTTTTTCTGCTTTATGTAAACCTTATTTAAAAGTTAGACTTTTGCCTCTGCTTTCCGTGTGTCTCCCTCTCATGCAGGCCTGGTGATGATCGGAGTGATCATCGGCTCCAGGAAGGTGGGAATCAACCCGGACAACGTTGCCACGCCCATCGCCGCAAGCCTGGGGGATCTGATCACACTGTCCCTGCTGGCCGGGGTCAGCAGCACGCTCTACCGGTACAAAGGTAAGAGACTCAGAGCTTCCTCTGAACCATTCCGGATCAGACCACAAGATGGCAGCAACAACCAGGTTTCATTTCAGACAGAAACGACTGCACTGAGCTGTCAGTGAAGTAGTAGAGCATCAAAAGTTGATCTAAAATAATGATTCAGTTCAAGTTAAACCTGCATGTTAAACAGGTTTATTATGCAGAGTCAGTTTAATTTAACTGTTATTACATAATACTAATAAAAACATTTATTTTATATTACATTATGAACACACCACAGCTTACATATTTATGGGTAATATTGCTCTAACTAATTATTGGAAAGTTAAGTGGAAGACAAAAGTATAATTGACATGTTAGAACTGCACTGACCCATATTCTGATAACGATGCTAGCACAGATAAATAAGCTCCGTTTTTATTTATTTATTTTTTGTTTTTTGTCTTTGGACCCTCAGACCTCTGGTACCTGTCCCCCTCCGTGTGCCTGCTCTTCCTGGCTCTGATCCCGCTGTGGGTGGTGTTGGCCCGACAGAGTCCACAGATCAAAGAAGTTCTCCGCTCTGGCTGGCAGCCTGTTATAGTAGCCATGTCCATTAGCAGGTACAGGCAACATCTACAACTGATTTATTTCAGACATGTAAAGCTGAAGCTGCAGCACTGAGCAGAAGGTTTTAACCTCTGCCTCCCTGATCTTCTTTGTACACAGTGTGCTTCAGAGGAGTCAGGCTTTCTTGTAAATCTCAGTCAGTAGTTATTGTAAATACTTTAACTGCTGTAGGTGAAACCTGCTATAAGTAACCTGAAGAAAGAAGACGGCGTTCTGAAAATGTTTCTGAAATAGACTGAAAATAAGAGGCAAAAAAAGCAAAGAACTAAAAAAAATCAACTATTATGACAAAAATGTGCTCAAAAGAGGTAAAATGACCCATAAGAGGTCTCATTTTTAACATCATACTGTACGATGATCCATTTTACCTCATTTTTGTTGCAGTGAAACTCAGTATCATTTTACCTCATTTTCGACAACACAATATACTATGTGTCAAAACACAGTAGGTCAAATGAGTGATAGTTCAGTTTGATATTTAAAATGAGCAAAAATGACTCAAAGTAGAGTCACTATGGAAACTGGAGCTGTTTTTGATTTGGGTGATAAGGCTTTATGTTCACGGTAATGGACAGCAGGAGGCGCCATGAGGCAAAAACAAGATCAAAAACTGAAAGAAAGCTAGAATATATATACTTTTAAAAAGGAATCGTAAATAGAGCCATCTTAACTCAGCTGAGTAATTCTTTTAGTAAACCAACATTTTTCATGTTTCAGTTTTCATGAAACCTTATTTTTATTTGTGGAAACAGCTTTTCCAATGCTGTGTTAGCATTAAGGTCATGTTAAGTTGAGATAAATGTAACAGGAACCTGTACTCAGATGTTCTACAATGCTTAAGGAAGGAAGTAATTAATTAATTAATTAATTAATTAATTAATGTCAGATCAATAAGTTTTAGTTCCTTTTGCCCAATGTAGAAAAAATTAAAATTGATAAGAATTCTTGAGGAATAAAATTTTACAGAGAGTCACTGCATATAAAGATTAAGTAAAAATTAAAATATATATATATATATTAAGTACCAGTTACACAGTAAATTGACATGGTTCTGATTTCTCTGTGATTCTCTAATTGTTCAGTTTTGGGGGCCTTATCCTGGACAAGACAGTGAGTGACCCCAACTTTGAGGGGATGGCTGTCTTTACACCCGTTATTAACGGTAAGGTTCTTTTCTTGTGATACCACTCCTCTGTTTTCCTCACTTTTTGGTAAATTGCTTGCCTTAGTTCTGACCTATTTTATTTCTGAACTGACAGGACTGATGCATTTAAAATGACTGTCGTTTTAAAATGCATTGAGAGAAACAGTAATTTAGTGGTGGGCACCGCTAACTAAAACGTTAGCTACACTAACTCTAAAGCACTAATCATGAACATTAGCTCTGCTAATGCCAAAGCGCTATACCAACAAGTTATTTAGTGGAAGCTAATGCTAAAGCACTGAAGCTTCTCCAAAACTTTATATTTTATATCGTTTACTGTATAACAACATTAAATGAAACAGTTGTATGCCTCATGAAAAATAATATATAATATTCTACAAAAAGAGAAAGCTAGGACCTAAGGGTTCAAAGCAGAACAGATTTCAATTATTTTCATGCCAATTTTTTGTCAGAGTCTTTGATTTTCTGAATATAATACCTAACCTAATTGTATAATGCGTCAAACATTTTTGGAAAAATGAATATAATATTTAATATTTAAAAGAGAAAACTCAGAAGCTTTATGCATGCGTTTCCCAGTGAGGCCAAATGAGACATATTCTCATCACATATATGAGGAAAATTTTGAGGATATTCCGTTAATTTTGAAAAAAACACAATATCACGATTTTGAGGTTTTTCCATTAAACAAGAAACTCCACTAACGTCACACATGAATAAGTTTATTCAGGTGAAAATTCATTACGAAGCATGCTGCATCATCATCCATCTACCACTTCCTGCTGACTTTACAGTTTTCTATTACAGTTTTGTGAAATACAGTAATTTCATTACGGTCAACAAACCACCTCACCCTAATGCGAAAACATTTTATCAACAAACATGTTTTTTCGAAATTAGGGTGTTTACAATAAACTCAATTATTTTCAGAATTCCAATTTTCACTATTTTAGGTGTAAGAATGTGGAACTGTTCTTTTTACCAGGCCAAGTGTTTTTTTTTGTTTTTTTTGTTTGTTTGTTTGTTGGTTTGTTTTTTCTTTTCCCCCAGAATCACTTTTGGCAACAAATTATTTCTTATTTTAAGAAGGTGACGACGTGACTTTTGGCTTTTGGCAGAAACTTACCACGGAGAGTGGAATTGTTTCATATGCGAGAAGAGATCACTTTGTACACCAGGCACCAGACTTTCAGAAGTCAGCTAAGGAATCCCAAGCATGTCATGGAGCACCATGATCAGTCCATCCCCATGTTCTGCAGTTGGGAACTTCTCAAAATGCTCCAGTGCTTTTAAAGCCTCCTTCTGTTTACATCCCAGCAGCTCTACATGGTTCAGCATCACTGACTTCAACATGCTTTCATATTGGAGGCAAATGTTTCCCGAAGCATCGTGGATGACTTTAGACCTCTCTTTTGCCTCTCAGATAACATATGGTTTCAGTTCATCCCAGGATTACAATTTAAATCAGGCTGGGGCAAAAAAAAGGAAATGCTTGAGTTGGAGCAGCATTGCAGGGTACAGCAGCTCCAGGCTGCGGCTCCTTCCAACTCTCATCTGGTGGTTATGATTGTTGCTCAGGACTATTTCAAACTCAAATGTTATTTTTATTCCATCTTAATGGTAATTGCAAGTTTGATGCTGTTTTATTTTGGTGGCAATCCTCCAACGCTGCTGGAGTATTAAGAGGAATAGTTACTGTGTCTGTAAAAGTATCTGCATCCCTTTAACTTGTTCATATTCTTTCTCATTACAATCACAAGTTCAACATATATTGGGAATTTTATGCACTAGGCATAAAATTGTATAATTGTGAGGAGGAAAGAAAATACAAATCAGTGTTCAGTTAATTTTGAGTCTCAGTATAATATCCAATTTGCCCCGAGTTTCTGGATCTTTCTAGAAACCTTCCATGCTTATAATTCAAATATTGTTTTGTTTCCATTTTTCAGCAAACTGAAACTGTTTTGAATATCCATAACTGGATTCAGTAGAGAAATTCATTTTCAGTCACCATGTCAGTAAACTCATATGAGACCTATTTCAGAGGGAAACATTGGGATAGAGCTGGAGACACTCTGGATTCTTCCAAAAATGGTTTCTGATTACTAACAAGATTAAATAAGTCTCCTACTAAAAAATATTCATAAAAATCTACCCTGATTTTTATCTACCCTAATAAAAATCAGGGTAGATTTTTATTACAGATAAAAAAATCTACCCTGCTCAGAAGAATATCAATTCTAGAGTCAAGACAAAGTTTTATATAAGTGCACGTTTTGTGATTCCTGTCCTGCAGCTGTTCTCTACCTGATGTGGTTCTGTTCTGTTGTTCAGAATCTGTGACTTTATCCACAACATAGAAACACAATTTATTCTCTTATGGAAACACAGCTTATGGTTTATGTTTGTAACATTTTGGCACTAAGCTAACTCTGCAGAGCTGAGTGTACATTTTTGAAAATATTTTTCATTTCATATCGTCATTACTTTGGGTTGACAGTATGTTATCTGTTGCATTGTCATCACACTAAATTGTAAATAAAATACATTGAAGTTTGGAAAAAAGTGACAAAATGTGTGGAAAAACAAACACTTATGTAAGGCTCTGGAGTTTCAAGTTGGAAAAATGTGCTGAAGCACAAGTGAAGGCAAGTTAAGGGGAAAAAAAGAGGCCTGTAATGGAGCAGTTTGGCTGTGAGGCGATGCATGCAGAGATCCTCTGAGTATAGGAGAGAAACCAGTGTGAACCACTGATGGTGCTCAGCCAGAGTCCCACACAGCTGACAGGGCCTTTAATAACCAGCCACTCAGCCTGTCACTCGCTCTCATTTAGTTTCCACTCTAGTTCTCTATCCTTCCTCTCTGCTCATTTCCAAGTTTGCCAATCTGGTTCAAATTTCCTCTGATGTGCTTATAAAACCAGGCAGATTTTTTCTTTTTTTTTTTTCCATTTTCCTAAAAACCTATCTGTCATTGTTAAAAGTTTGAGATCCTTGGAAATGTGTCTGACATAAATGTGTTAAGCTCAGAGACCCTTGTCAACAGCAAAATGAATATGACTATTAAAAGTAAGGCAGTGACGAGCTTAATAAATAATCTCAGACCAAATAAAGTCAGATTGAAATACTAAAACTGCTGGCCATCTGTGGCACAATAAAACAACAAGTGAAAATGTCTTCTTTAATGCAGCTCAGACAGTTTTATGCAGATGCCAGAGTTTGACAGGTAATGAATTTTGCAGAATTGCAGCAGCGTTTACGGCTGCAGGCTGAGGAACCTGTCTCCATACAGTAACCCTCCACAGAGCAGGATTCAAACTGTTCTTTTAGGAGGTGTCTGGGGTCAGTCTTTGGATAAATTGTGATGTTAAGAGTTGCCTTTTTTAAATTCTCTGAAGTTTGTTTTTTTTTAAATGGTTTATTCAGCAGAAATTACTGTATGCTGAAATGGATATACACAAACGCACCAATCAGAGATTTTGTGGCCAGTTTCTGATCTGTGATTTGTCAGAAACAATCTGAGAAACGTTACTGTATGCACCTCAGATTGCATACAGTAACGCTCCACAGAGCGTTACTGTATGCAACGCTCTGTGTTTGATGTGACTCTTTGTCGCATCAAACATCCTCCAGTAAAAATGATGACAGCATATCTCATTCATACCACCGAGTATTAGGGCCATACAAACAAAAATGTAAAAATTAAGTAATAAAATTATGAAAATATTTATAACATTACGTCAATAAAGAGTGGTACGAGAATAAAGTTGAAATTATATGAGAATAAAGTAATAATATTACAATTGGTAATATTTAATACTACACCTTTATTCTAGAAAAGAATAGAAAATAAATGACTTCTCTTTATGCTATCACTGTAATTTTTTATTTTTTATTTTTTGTTAATTGTATTATTTTTTTTAATGTAAAGCATTTTAAACTGCATTGTTGTTGAAATGTGCTATACTGAAAATCCTGACCTGTCTCACTAAGTGACTGTCTGCTCTGCCTGGTTGTTAGGAGTGGGTGGGAACCTGGTGGCCATCCAGGCCAGCAGGATTTCAACATACCTTCACTTCTGGAGCGTTCCAGGTGTTCTGCCCAGCAAGATGAGCCAGTACTGGCCCAATCCCTGCGTCAGCTTCTTCTCCTCAGGTAGACTAACTCTTCTGGGCTGTGTCAATGAGCTCTACGGTGTTTTACCGCTGTATTTTTTTTTCTTTTTTCACCTGATAAACTAGCAAGGAATTCTAATGTTGGTATTCCTAACAGAACTCACATGAATAAAGACGTATTTTTGGTGTTATTAGCATTTAATTGTGGTGACAAAAAACAGAGTAAGACTGAATTAGAGAATCATTGATCAGGATTTTGTGATCGATGTATGATTTCCAGTTTTAACCTTTTAATACCAATCTTGGCTCATTCCAGTTTATATTTGAGAAGCATATTACCCATAAGCAGGTGCCCAGCTTCTTCATATGATCTGAAATACTTGGACAGAAAACGTAAAAAACCATAAAGAATCACAAAGAAAAAGAAAAAACACTACTGGCAATTGAGACATTGTTTTTGGTAAAAACAGAATTAATACAAGTGATGATGTATAATTTCATGTGGCAATTCAAACAACCTGAAAAGTGAAACCAAGAAGTTGCATTTTGCACTATTGGATCTTAAGAAGGTTCTAAGTAGAGCTTCACAATGTTAAAAGAAGAAATCAGCGTAAGAGACTAAAACCTTTGAGCAGGGAATTAATTGAAAACTGCATTTACACTCAAACATAATTTTTTCAGCTGATCAAAAGTTTAAGACCATAGCTCAAAAAAAAACCCAAAACAGAAATCAAAGTGTCAAAAAAAAAGGACTCAGTAATGAGTAGCTCCACCATTCTTGTTGATGATTTCAAACAATCGTTTAGGCATGCTTGATGCCAGTGTTTCCAGGAGGCTAGTGGGAACGTTGCTCCAAGTATTGAAGATGGCTTCATGAAGGGCATCCACTGTCTGGAACTGATGTCCATTTTTGTAATCTTCCCATGCCATCCATCCCCAAATGTTCCCAATTGGGTTTAGATCCGGGGAACATGCAGGATGGTCCAAAAGAGTGATGTTATTCTCTTGGAAGAACTCCTTTGTCAGGCGGGCATTGTGAACTGCAGCATTGTCCTGTTGAAAAACCCAATCATTACCACACAGACGAGGGCCCTCAGTCATGAGGGATGCCCGCTGCAACATCTCCACATAGCCAGCTGCTGTTTGACGCCCCTGCATAACCTGAAGCTCCATTGTTCCATTGAAGGAAAACGCACCCCAAATCATGATGGCGCCCCCACCACTGTGCCGTGTAGAAAACATCTCAGGTGGGATCTCCTTGTCATGCCAGTAACGTTGGAAGCCATCAGGACCATCAAGGTAAAATTTTTTCTCATCAGAGAAGACAACTTTCTTCCACCTTTCAATGTCCCATGTTTGGTGCACCCTTGCAAAGTCCAAACAGGCAATTTTGTGGCGTTGAAGACGTGGCCTTTGAAGACGTTTTTTGTTTCTGAAGCCCTTCTCTTGCAGATGCCGTCTGATGGTTATTGGGCTGCAGTCAGCACCAGTAATGGCCTTAATTTGGGTAGAGGATCGTCCGTGTCTTGACAGACAGCCAATCGGATCCTGCGGCTCAGAACTAGTGAAATCTTTTTGGGTCTACCACTTGACTTTTTTGTTCCATAACCCTCAGGATCATTTAAAAAATGCAAAATGACTGTCTTACTGCATCCAACCTCAGCAGCGATGACATGTTGTGAGAGGCCTTGTTTATGCAGCTCAACAATCCTACCACGTTCAAAATCAGTGAGCTTTTTTGCTTTTGCCATCAGAAGGTCTTGACAGTGTAAAGACTTGACAGAAAATTACATGGAATCCAGATTTTTGCACAGCTTTTGGCTTTTAAAGACTATGGTCTTAAACTTTTGATCAGCTGAAAAAAATCATGTTTGAGTGTAAATGCAGTTTTCAGAAAATTCCCTGCTCAAAAGTTCTTGTCTCTTGCACTGATTTTTTCCTTTAACATTGCGAAGCTCTACTTAGAACCTTCTTAAGATCCAATAGTGCAAAATGTAAATTCTTGCAATTTTTTGACTGGTCTTAAGATTTTGATCAGGAGTGTGTGTGTGTGTGTGTGTATATATATATATATATATATATATATATATATATATATATATATATATATATATATATATATATATATATATATATCATTGCTGTAGATCCTGATCTACAGCACTGACATTGGGATGTCATTCGGACTAGAGAAGTGTGGCCGGATGGTTACAAAGAGAGGGAAGGTCATCCACACAGAAGGGGTCTCACTCCCAGAGGGAACAATAGCAGACATAGAGCACAGCTACAAGTACCTGGGAATACCACAAGCAAATGGCAACCTCGATGAGGTCACAAGGAAAGGAGCCACAGCCAAATACCTCCAACGAATAAGGCAAGTCCTGAGAAGCCAGCTCAATGGCAAGAACAAGATCCGTGCAATAAACAGCTATGCCTTACCAGTAATCAGATACCCTGCCGGAATAATTAGCTGGCCAATGAAAGAGATGAAGGCCACGGATGTTAAGACTCGGAAGCTACTAACCATGCATGGAGGGTTCCACCCCAAATCCAGCACCCTGAGACTGTACACAAGCCGTAAGGAAGGAGGCAGAGGACTAGTGAGTGTGAGAGCCACTGTCCAGGATGAAACATCTAAGATCCATAAATACATCAAGGACAAAGCCTCAACGGACGATGTGCTCAGCGAATGTCTCAGGCAATGGGGAACAGAGGACGAGGTGCTTGAGGTACCATCATGGGAGGACAAGCCCCTACATGGGATGTACCACCGACAAATAACTGAAGTGGCTGATATCAGGAAATCCTACCAATGGCTGGAGAAAGCTGGACTCAAGGACAGCACAGAGGCCCTCATCCTGGCCGCCCAGGAACAGGCCCTAAACACCAGAGCAATAGAAGCTCAGATCTACCACACCAGACAAGACCCAAGGTGTAGGTTGTGCAAGGAGGCCTCTGAGACAGTCCAGCACATAACAGCAGGGTGCAAGATGCTGGCAGGGAAAGCGTACATGGAACGACATAACCAAGTGGCGGGCATAGTGTACAGGAACATCTGTGCAGAATATGGACTGGAAGCCCCGAGGTCAAAATGGGGGACACCCCCAAAGGTGGTGGAGAATGACTGAGCTTAGATCCTGTGGGACTTCCAGATCCAGACAGACAAGATGGTAATGGCGAACCAACCGGACATTGTGGTGGTGGATAAAGAACAGAGGAAAGCCGTTGTGGTGGATGTAGCAATACCAAGTGACCACAACATCAGGAAAAAGGAGCATGAGAAACTGGAGAAATACCAGGGCCTCAGAGAGGAACTGGAGAAGGCCTGGAAGGTGAAGACCACAGTGGTGCCTGTGGTCATCGGGGCCCTCGGGGCAGTCACCCCCAAACTGGAGCAGTGGCTCAAACAGATCCCAGGAACAACATCAGACATCTCAGTCCAGAAATGTGCAGTTCTAGGCACAGCCAAGATACTGCGCAGAACCCTCAAGCTCCCAGGCCTCTGGTAGAGGACCCGAGCTCAGAGGATGAAAGAGACCACCCACGGAGGGTGAGAGGGGAATTTTTTTTTTAATATATATATATATATATATATATATATATATATATATATATATATATATATATATGTGTGATTAACTGTGATTATGTGATTATTGAAATAATAAAAATGTATTTAGATAGCAATTAATACAGACAATACAGACTCAAAAAATGCTATTTGTTGAAAACAAAATATATTCAGAGCAGTAATTAAGCCAAAGTTGTACAATTTTTTTTAATTAAAGATAAACATACCTTATCTTACCTTATCTTTAACATACCTGTAAATATGTTTTAGCCAAAAGTCCTCAATAGGAATAGTTTTAGCTTCACCCGGTTCAAATTCACTGAAAAAAATGCAATGTTATTGCATTTTATACCATAAATAAAATAAATAAACAGTTTAAAGATGTTTGAGTAACTGAATTATTTTGCATGTATTTCTAATATTGTATAAAACGGTTTAAGTGGTTAATGAAACATTTGTAGAATGTGCCATTTTTTTATCCATTAATTGTCAGAATAATCAATAGATTAATCGACTACTAAGTCGCTGGTTGTTACACGTCTGGATTTATCTCCTCAATGACAGAAACTGTCCGTGTTTTTCATCTTGAGCAGCAGACATGGGAACATCAGGAAGATCAGTGGAGACTCAGCAAGGTGAGCAGAGGGAATAACGCTCCGTCTTGTCTTTTGCGTTCCAGGAGTGAACTCTAAGTCGGCGCGTGTGCTGCTGCTGCTGGTCGTTCCCGGGCACCTGGTCTTCCTCTACGCCATCTCACTGCTGCAGGGAGACGAGGCTCCTGTCACCACAGCCTTCACCATCTGCTACCTGTGTGCGGCTCTGCTCCAGGTAAACTGACTCAGCTGCATGCAAACACTGGGCCTCATTTATCAAAATCTGGTATAGACGGACGGGGATGCAGCAACAATCGTATGACAAGGTGTATGTGTGAACAAAGTCAGTCCCGAAGGTGTCAAGAAATGGCAGAAAAGGCTCGTTATTTATATATTAATACATTACGAAGTGAACTTCAAAATCCCTTATGCATCCGATTTTACACACTACGCAAAAAAAAAAAAAAAGATTTCCCATGAACCAGGTGAACCAAGAAGCAGTCATCTGAGGGTACGTCACATACTTTTCACAGGCCGATTAAAAATGGCTGCCACCACCTGTTACCCAACTGTGAGCTGACTGGTGCCCAGTGTTGGTGTTTGTTTGAGAAGTTTACTGCGTGTCAGCCACATTCTAAACCTGGAAAAGCCTCAGATAGTTTCCACACACACACGTATACATACAGTGAAATCAGTGACTGCTGGACAATTTTTAGTAATAAATCTCAGAAAACGGTGAATGATTTCTTTAACATTGCTGGGTGAAATGCTCATCTCCACTATCAGGGAACATAAGCTTTATTTTTCTGTAAAATATTTGTTGCTCTATATTTTCTCAGTAACTTTCTTTGGTTTTCCAACCATTTTTCTTTTCTAATTTTATTGCAAAATCCAACGACATTAATCATTTGAACTTCAGTAACTTGCAACACATTCAACATATTATCACATTACAGCCACAGATTCCTGTGCATTTTATTCAGCTTTATTACAGTAGACCAATACAACGCAGTGCATAACTGTAAAGTGGGAAAAATAACAAAAAGGTTTTAAAATGTTTTAGAGGGGGTGTGCTGTGGTGGTGCAGGGGTTAAGCACAACCCACATATGGAGGCCTTAGTCCTCAATGCAGCTGTCGCAAGTTCGATTCCTGCCCCGGCAACCCTTGCCGCATGTCTTCCCCTTGTCTTGTGAAATAAAAGCCACTAGAACCTAAACAACAGTTTTAGAGGTAAAACCTGAAGTAGGTGGAAATGAGTTATAAGTCCCTTAAAGTGCAGCATATTACTGTTAAAATCTTCAAGTGTGGATACAAGTATCCACACTTCAAGTGTGCCATAACATGTATATGGTATATACATGTTATGCCATATGTTTTTCATATTTTCTGTAGGCCACTTGATGACAGCCTTTACTCAAGATGGCCACCATTTTTGACACACAGTGTTGCCCATTTTCATGACTTGAATGAACCTTTTATGTGTTTAACATTAGCTTCCACTTGTTTTCTTGTGTATTGGTTTAGCATTAGCAGAGCTAAATTTATTTTATCCGTTTAGCATTAACACAGCTAAGTGCAGTCATGCTAATGACCTCATTATTTGACTCAGCTGTGTTGAAGTAGAGTTGCCCAGCCCTGATCTAATCGGTGAATTTAGTACAAAATTAATTTTCCATGACATGGTGGCGTTCTTGAAAAGTGGTTGCTAACAGTTTTTCTTGTTTGTTTTTCAGAAAAGCTAGCCTCTGGGTACACCTGTGCCAAGTTATGTTCTTGTATCCACATGTTAAAGATCTTGCTGAAATAATTGAACATCTGCTTAACTATTAATAAAATCCTCTCCTCCTAAGGTTTGCCATATTGTCACTTTTAATACTGGCAAGATGTTATTGTTTTGGCTGTTCTATTGGGCACATTCAGACTCTCAGAGACAATAACGACTGTCAAAAAAAACAAAAAAAAAACAGTTTTGTTATTAAGTTGTGGAGGCCAAAACTTGTTGTTCCTCTGTGACTTTAATAAGCTCCTGATTTCTTTCACCAAAAAGTAGTATTCAGGTACTCAGGGCAGCTGAATACAAATTCATGACACCCTTTTCAAATATTGAGTTGTAAAAAAAAAAAAAAAAAATTGTTGAGCTTTGAAGTTGTAATGTGACAAATTGTGAAAAAATTCAAGAATACTTTTTCGAGACGTACATTTCCAGTTGGGTATCAAATGTTGCTGCTTGGTGTGGACCGATTGAAGTTTTCATAAAATCAGTATGGCTGCTGATATTAGCCATACTGATTTTTTTTTATCTGAAAAGTGAGTAGATAATAATACAGTGACAATGTTGGCTCTGTATTGGTGGATAAGATTGCTTTTTCATGTCAGTATTGGCCAATCGCCAAGCTCCCATAATTAAGGTAATTTGGAACGATTTATCGAAGCACCCATACCTACTAACTTTAATTCTCACTTATTAAAATCCAAAACGCAGCCTGCTCCAAACACTGTCCTTTGTCGATTTTTTTTTTTTCCAGGTAGCCATTCTTCTTTACGTAGCCGATCTCATCGTCCGTCTGATGTGGAGACGAAGTCTGGACCCCGACAACTTCTCCATCCCGTACTTGACCGCTCTGGGGGACCTGCTGGGAACCGGCTTCCTGGCCCTCTGCTTCCGCTGCGTCTCAATGATTCACAGTTTGGGCCTGTGAAGTTTTTCCCACTAATCCCTGAACAAACACTGAGATAACACCTGTCTTTTTTTTCTTCTAAAGCAATTTTGAGAGTTTCTCCTGATCTTGATCACTGCGCCAGTTCAAACTGAAGCGCTACAAACCCAGGCCTTTATTTTCACTCTCTAGAGGAACACCAGTCGAGTCCCTGGGGTGAGCGGTTGGCCTCAGTTTGGAGTTGGGTTTACAGAAAAGACTTACAGCTGCCATCTTTAGGCGGGCGCTCTGTGCATGTATGCTGGAGGACATACAAGTTGCTACACAGAACAGTAATTGGATTGAATATGAGCGAATAGTTCAGTTTGCATTATGACTCATGTGTCCCGGTACGTTAGGTCAAGTAGACGGGGATGTTTCTGTATCTCCTTTACAAGCTCTGATCTCATTTTTAAAAAATTTAATTTAAGAGCTCTATCATGACAGAAATGTACAACAGAAGTTATATAAAATGTATATAAAAGGCCATTGAGGAAGAAATATGAAATAAACCATGGATCATGTCAGATTCGTTCTTTAGTTGAAGACATTGATCACTGTTCCTTTTAATCTTTGTCCCTATTTGCCATCATCTTCATCTGTGGCTCTATTGGCTCCAGGCTCTACTCATTTTTCTGTTGTCATCCTTCTATGCTATATTTCCCTCCATAGTAACAACTTGGTTGAAATAAAATTCTTCAGTTGGTCAGACTTTTACTTGACCACCGTGTTTAAAATCCACTAAGTCGCCGACTTCAGAGTTTGTGACGCACTAAATGTTGCTTTTAAATCAGTGCCAGTGGTAGCTGTGACATTTCTGCGGTCTGTTTGTGGCTCTTGGCAGCAGCTTTGTGCTTCTCATACTGCATATGTCTTTCTACAACCTTAACCCCGTAGTGCCAAGCTTGTTTGCACAGAATGTACGGAGCATTGTAAGGGTTAGCAACAGAAGTGAGTCAATGGCTCACATCGTTCAGTCAAGTAGAGATAAATTTGTCTCCTAGCAGCTAGTTACTAGTAGCCTCAACCGTCTGGAGTGACAGAGTAGTCCTCCAGATGCTCCCACACAGTTTCAGGTCAGAGGGTAAGCGACCCTCCATATCCTCTACAGGAGTAGTCAGCCACTACTGAATAATCTATACCACAGTGAGAAGGTAAAACTTTTCTATAGACACAAAGAAGGAAGACTGATACGCAAAAGCTGTTCTCAGAATGGAAGGGCCGAGCAAAACTCAACGGAAGGAAACTTCTTGACTCATAAATGTTAAAGGACACACTCTTGTTTGTCACACACACCCTCTCAGTCACATGAAATGAAAAGTTTATTGTCCTTAGAGAACAAACAGGGTACACTAAAAGTCAAATCAACCACTTTATTTTTATCTGATGAAAGCGGGGATTTCTTCGTTAAGTACAGCTTCTCTAGTTTCTGTTCTCTTTGGCAGATTTATTTTATTAACAAGTTCCAGTGAAACTTTGAGTGGGGAAAGATATTTGGCCTCACATGTTAGTGAACTTCCTCTGAAAGCAGAAGCTGGAGCTTCTCTAAAAAAATCCATGTTTACTGTCAGCCAAAAGAAGCAGGCAGAGTTCACCACTCCTCTGAACGTCTCCTTGGTAGCACCAAAAAGTGAGAAAGAATCTGATTGGATATAAAATTACTAAACAAGATAATTCAAGCTTATTTTACTGTACTTCTCCAGAAATCCAGTTCAAATGAACTGGACTTTCTAAGCCAACCAGTTCAATTAAAGTGGACTAAACAGGACTGGTTTGAATTTGTCCTTAATCAGAAGGAAGTCATGTTTTTGTAGAGTTTCTCCTTGTTCCAAACAAACCATGCTTCTATTTCGAAGGTTTACATTGAAGTCATAAATGGAAGGCTTGAGGATTCAGAACAGGGTATTAGAAATAATTTAGCCTTTTCCCATCAAAGTGTAGCTACCAACAGAGCTTTGCTAAGACAACAATGGCCTGGAACAGATTTCATTTCTTTTTATTCTCTCATTATTCTCTGTACTATGTAGAGCTAACCTTTTCCATTTCATTTAAAACACTGAGAAGGAGTTCACCTATTTCACCATCATTTGAATATTTGATTTTTTTTTTTTTTTGCTGTGATTTAATTAACATAAAAACACTAAAATAAGATGTTTCCAGCTTTTGTTTGAGTGTTGACATGGAGAGTTAAAGAAGCCTTGTAGTTCTGATTAAAATCTCATATGTTTACATACACTCACTTTCAAAGATACTCAGAAAAAAAATCCAAGCCAGTTCTTACTTGACAGTGCTGTGAAAAAGTATTTAACCCTTCACAGGTTTCTGATTCAGATGCTCCTCCACCACGGCTGAATTAGATTAACTTAAACTGGAACTAGGGCTGAGTGACAAATTAATTTTAGCGGTTAATCAAATTTATTTGTTTTTGAGTATTTAATTGTAGAAAAATCTGGATTTTTTTCAGACATGTACTCCTTGGGTTTCCGTAGTTCAGAGTCATGTGGGCTTCTGATTATTTGGAACTTGAATTCAGGTTAACTTACAGAACAGATGACTAACGCCAGTTTTCACAAATGTTTGTCATTTGTAATTTATTCTTGAGAAAAGAAGATGGGGGAAAAAACTACCAATTAAAATCAGAAATGTGGTATGCTTTTTCAGGTATGTTTGATACATGAAAAGTAAAAAACATTTTTCTATGTTTGATATGGCTCTGATTTTGAAAGTACAGTTCAAGATTAAAAATGGCTTATCTAGGCTAAATAAGCAGGAAATATGTTGTATATTTTTAGAAAACTTGTTTCATGAGGCATTAAAAACTGCAGAAATTTGACATCACACACCTTCCATATGTCTGGAGCATGTTGCAATTGCAAAACTGTGACAAAATTTTGCTCACATTTGTAAAGGAAACACAGCTACTGATAATCTGCAGCAGTACTGTGTGTGTGTGTGTTTCACCTAACCTCTTGTTCTGTGAGAATAAGAGTGGGGTCTTAGTCTCACTCTTATTCTGTGATAAATAGATCACTGCTATGTTGTGTTGTACCAGCATAAACATGTCTATAAACAGGGCTGGATGATTCAAACCTGAAGTTTATAATAGAATACCACCAAACAGTCATACAGACGAACTGTAGAATTCTGGATTGTTCTGTTAGTCATTGAATCAGATGAGTTTTCACAAAGTTTTTTTTTTTGTTCCTCAAAAATGCTTGTGTTCTGAACTTTTACCAGGATTATATGTGATATAACGAAGTAGTCCATACATTTTTTTTTACATTTTTACATGTGGTTTATCATCCAGCTCTGACTTAGAGAATAGAGTGTGATTGTGTGATATTGAACTTGTTATATAAGTAGTGATGCACCAGTCAGTCACAGCCAGTGATTGAAATTTGCCATTTTTCCCTAATTGTCTCTGGTCAGTAGTTTATGTAGTGCAAACTAGAAAAAATTAATCAAAATGTAAACAAAAAACCCCCCAAAAAACAAAGCTCAATTCCTTTCATTTTCTGTTGGATTCAAAGCTACTGGCTGTAATAAATAAGTGTTTGACACATTTACTCATTCATTAAAAAAAAAAAAACAAAAAAAAAAACGTTTTACATGCTATATGCTAAAGTGGTTACAAAGAAAACAGGACGTGACCCGGACCAGGAGCTGAAAACCAGTACAGGCCAGTAAAAGCCTGACTGGTGCATCTCTACTCATCTGTAGCATCAAGCTGCCTTGAAATCAAAATGAATGTCGACTGTATTGCTACTTAAATCTAATTTTGTTAAGTGTTTGGAATGTTGCAACAGTTTTTGCTTTCTGTAGGCAAAACTTTGTACTGAATTTAAATGTTGACACTGCCATATTATTATGAGAAGGCATTCACCTCAGCTTCCAGTGCTGTCTCATGTCTTACATGTAAATGGTTTTATTTTGATAAAAAACGGCCGTCTTTAAGGTGTGCTACTTTGCCACCATCACCTGTATAAGCTTATGAGGGTAGTGAAAGCCAGAACTGTAGAAAATTGTTTAATTTAATAAAGCATATCTGGTGGTGAGAGTTAAGTTTGGTTTTGAAAGTCTTCTTTTTTTTAGTTTGGCCTGATCAAACTGGTTAATCCACAATAGTTTAAACTTTTTTTAAACGTCAAAGTTTTGTGATCACAAGTCAGGAAAACATCAGACCTGAAATTCAAATATCAAACAAATAATGTCATATTACGCTATGCAGACGCTCTATCTGCACCAATGAAAGTTTGCATGCCGCTTCTTTGATGTGACTCCAACAGAAGTGTAGGCCAACCTATTTTCTAAATAATTCATTTTATAACCTCTTTACCTCTGAGAAACTTGAAATTAAACCGGTTCTTTAATGTTTTCTGTAAAAAGCAAATATGTAAGTTGGCTCAATACACTATGAAATATGTAGATCATTAAGAAGCTTTTTCTTCAGAACCTTCATTTCTGCTGGCCAGTCAGTTTGTCAGCATGTAACACCTCCCAGCCCAACAGGGGAGACTGAAGTCTTGTTCAGTCACTGGGAGACAGGAAGACATGTTCCTTTTATAAAAGAAAAAGCTGGAATCCTCAGCAATAAGATGATTCTGCTGGCAACAAATTTGTGACAAATTAGAAAGAAAATCACCAACGCAGACTTGTCAGCTCTCTCAGTTTTCAGTCGTCTTTAGGACAGAAGAGGATGGAACTAATAGCAGGTGTTCTTGCTGTAAACGTTAGGTATCGTCAGCGTTGACGCTGTGAAACTGAATTACCATCACTACAAAATGATAGGAACATTAAATATTAAAAAATGAAACCCTGAGAGGTGCATTCCAAAGAAGCATAGACCACAGATAAAACTTAAATATTTACTTAAACTGGATGATTTACTCCTTTGCAGGTTCAAAATCAATTACAGTTAAAGTTAGCATAAAATATCCACCGTGAACAGATTATTTCAACCATATTCAGATGCTTGATCCTCTCCCTCCACAAAGTCCCGGTAACAGTAAAATGACTAGCAAGGGATTTTTCTGGGCCAAATATCTGTTTTGTTGTTGTTTTTTTTAACCAAGTTAAATGCGATGGAAACTAACCTGAAGGTGACAAATGTGAAAAATCGTGTTAAAAGCATCTTTTCTTGTTGAAATGTGTTATCCTCCTGGAGTTCAGTTCATTATTTTCACTCAGTTGCATTAACTGAGAACCACCATGAACTGAAACGGTTCAGGAGGGAAACCCGGACATTCTTCTCTCCACTTACTCCCTCCGAGGAATCCCTCAGTTTCCAAGTTAAAACACACACACACACATGCACAGTTCCTCTAACACACATGTGTCAAACTCAAGGCCCGCGGGCCACATGTGGCCCGCCATGCCATTTTATGTGGCCCCCCCAGCATTTTATAGGCCGATGATCGACTTTTTTGAGCACGAATTGACTACAAACTACATTTCCCACAATGCATTCCGATTGTTACCAGCCAACATTACGGCTTCTCGCCACTAGAGAGCAGCAGAGTCACCTCAAGCTGCTTATTGATTTTCCCAGCGAATAAAACTGAGATGTCTACAAGCTAACATCAAAACGTCCAAGAAAAGAAAAGTCGATTTACAAGTAAGACTGTGAATGAAGATGTGTGAGTTGGTGTCAGGGCGGCAAGTCGCGCTAGACTTTTTTGTTATCCGTTATCTTGACCGACAACATAAAAAGAATCGGTCATGCACTATTTTTATCCGTGAAATTACAATCATATTAACATCGGCTATTTAGTCGCATTTTATGCGGTTTAGTTAATATTCACCGTGAATCCAGATCCCATCACAAATTAAGCAGATAAATGCATCTACATCTAAGCAACTTCACTTAAATTAATGTTACTTCACCCGCTGGGGTCTGAACGCACTTCCTCCTGGTTCCCGGTCTGCAGAAAAATCCGCCGCGTCCGCAGTGGTTGAGCAGCGGACTGCGCATGTTACAGTCTAATTAACTTTTGCATCGTCATTTATTTCCTCAAGATAAAGTACCGGCTCCTCAAATGGATCCTCAACGTTGCATTCTCTTTAGTTTTCTCTGTAATGGAGACTTGAATTTAACGCGCCATTTCAACCAAAGGTTTGTAATGCGCTTCCTAACCAGACGCTCCAAAGCGTCCGGTCCATAATCTTCAACACGCTGAGCTCCCGGTCAGAAAGACGCATTTAGTTCAGAGACCATGAGATGATATTCAGAAATGATTTTTTTAATTATTTGATTTCAGTTGCCTCTGAGACTAAATCTTTGCGTAAAGTCTATAATGTCTGCCCATGTGACTTGTTTTTATTATTTGTTTGCTTACCTTTAAACACTGATTTAAATATTGTAATTTTTAAACTGAGCAGTAATTTTACATCCATGGAAACTCAAATGTAATATTTAAAACTTCAATACATAAAATCAGTTATTCAACTATATGAGATGTTTAATTTATTTTTAACATTGTATTTTATACATTTATGCTAGGGCTGCCCAAGTCTAGTTTTCCAGAGCTACCATCTGCAACTTTAGATGGTTCCTTCTCTAACACACCTGGACCATTGATAAGCCTCTACAGAACTGAATGAGGGAAGTCAACCTTTTGTCTGGGGTGTTTTAGCAGGGATGCACTCCTGATTTGTACCGTCAATGTGGCCCGTTGAGGGTGGCCAATATGCTGAAGTGGCCCTCGGTGAAATTGAGTTTGACACCCCTGCTTAACACATTCAGGTCTGCCTCCTCCAAGTTGTGTAAATTTCAGACTTTTCAAGTCTTATGATAACCAAACCTCACAATGTGCATCACAGAACATTTTAATAGAATATAAAAACAACACAAACACACCAGAAGACATTTAAACACCCGGCTGAGTCTGTTTGAATCTGAGTGAGACATTTTATTTGCCGAGTTTAACTGAAATACTGTCAGTATGTCATGGTTGACATTATGGGATGTCGGCTGTGTGTTGATTGGACCGTTGCCATGCTACAGTCACTGACATTTTTTTAATACAAATGATTGCAATTTGGTAGTTTATGGAGAGCTGTTTCATTCAAAATTAAATAAATAAATACTGTTATTAAATCATTAATAAATATTCCATTAGCTAAATATCATTAATTTTGTTAATAGGTAGCTTATTTTATTATTATGTGTGTATTTATTTCAAGATATATGAATTTTGGGTTTTACTTATTTATCATAGCGGGTTTTTTGTGATGGTTTTATTTTATAAAGCTACTTAATGTATTTCCTGGACTTTTATTTCAGCCTCTTTTTATCAATTGCTCGTATTTTCAAATTAGGAGGTGAAGTTTTCTCTGTTCACAGTGACTTCACATAAAGTATCACAGAATAAAACACAATTATGAAATAAATAAAACTGCGATTGACAAAAAAGCTCCCCATTAAAAATATGTATTCTTTAAAAAAATTGTGTTTTTGCTCCATGAAGACATTTATTTCTTTGATGAAGTACTTATTAATTGTTCATTAATTGTTTAATTTTGAATGAAACAGCTCCTCATACTACAGAGGAAATTTACTTTTATTTTGTCTAATTTAAGACCCGACAACAAAAACACTGACATTTATAAACTTAATTATTTGCTGTTTGTTTTAATATCAATGTGGGGCAATAATGAGAACAGACACTGTCGACTGACTTTCACAAACAAGATGGAGGCTTTCTATTTATAATTTGTCAAAATTATCAGGCAAAGTAAAATCTTCTTACAATTAAAAATGTTGGCAGCAACAGCAATTATTTGTCTTTATATAACCAGGCTGTTTGATTTTTTTCACCTCTATCCTATGAATTTTACTCAAAAGCAAACCTGCTGCATTGAAATTGGCTGTTAATGACACCAATGCATAAATGTGAGTTTATGCAATTTTTTTTTTTTTTTTTGTAAAAATGGTCAAAAACATTGGGTTTAAGTGATGCTAACTCCCACCTGCAGGTGGCAGTATTTCTTACTTCTACAACACTGCTCAGCCTTACTGAAGTCAGATGGTGATCGATGTGGCGAGTAACAAAAAATAAGCTATTTATGCAAAGAACAAAACTGTGTTTTTTTTTTCTATAGTTACATTTTGGAAGGAATCTGCAAATATTTCTTAAGTACAGCTACAAAATCAGTGAGTGATTGCAAACCCCCCACACCCCCAAAAATTGCAAAATCCTGGAGGGACTGTCTACAGAAAGTTAACAGCAGTTTTAAGGGGCGTTTGCATCAAGATGGTTCTCTGTCAGGAACTGGTTCTAAAAGCAGCAATAGAACAACAATGATAGCAACGCTGATATTTCACTTCCTCTTAACATCTATCTGTTGCTGTAATAGAACAGAAAAACTGAAATGTTTTAACATTTTTAACTTCCTGCACTTGTGGACAGACAGAGCATCATCCTGCACACTGGACCTTTCAGTTCTTTAATTGTTTCCCAAAACAAATCATACAAAAATAACACTTTTCTTAAAGTTAAAGTTGAGGTTCAGCAGCTGAAGTAAGAAAGAACAAAAATCTCCAGATTCTTTGGGCCTACACTACCCACAATGCAACTCAATGACAGATGACTGTACTTGTTAAACACTTGGACTCTTTTCTTTTTTAATGTGCAGTAAAATCCAACTTACAGATCCAGAAAAAGCCACAAATGTGTCAAAGTTTCCTCTTTTGGGTGCAGAAGACAGTAAAGCCCATTAAGAAGCTGTTTTCCTATAGTAAGCTCCAAATTATTCCTCCAGAAATTCCAAGGCGTTTTTGCTGAAACAAGGCGCTGCAGTGCAGAGAGCTGTAGGTGGATTTAACCCTTCGTCTGCCAATGCTGTCTCTAACAAGGGCGGCTCTGACCGGGGGAGCACTGGGCCGGACCCCGCCATGACCACAGCTATGTGCTTGTTTGTTCAGCCCCAGAGTCCCGGAGCTAAATACGGGCAGGGAAAGATGCTGAGAAGAGAATTTCACTGAACTGAAGAAGACTACCAGATACCCAAAACATTTTCTTAATCTGAACTCTAACACTTGGTAAAAAAAAAAAAAAAAACCCTCTTGTCATTTCATTTAAATTATTTTCACACCTCGCTTCATACGACAATAAATACTCTGTGCTGACATACGTACATAAATTAAGGCTTTCCATAACAGCTCGGAAACAATCCGAGGAAAACTTCACAGTCAGCACAATCACCAGCAAAAGAGGAGAACCGGCTCCTCTGGAAAACATCGGCTTTCATTCATGGCTCATTGATTCTCCTAAAAGAGGAAAGCTACAAGAGGATTATCACTGTAGTGGGCACAGCAGGAACGCTGGTGAGGCCCTTTTCACCGGCTCAACGACAACTGGAGTAATATCAAACGGTCACAAAAAAATAACCTCTTTGTAAGAGTTCGTGATTCACCTACATCAGTCTGGAAACTGTCTGTCTGAGAGATTGGAGTTTGTTTCCCCCAACAGATAGGAATCTACGGAGCCCCTCAGGGGACACTGAAGAAAAATAAAAACACAAACTTTCTCATATGCACCAGATAGTATCTTGTGCACATGAGAATGTTTCTTTATTTCTTCCATGTCCCTTTAGGGGCTCTGTAGGAATCAGTCATTTCAACAGAAACCGAAACGTGCAAACTAATCATCGCTCTAAAGTGTGGATGGAACGTGGGATCCTCTCGTCTCTGTTAGTCATCGAGTCCTCAGATACTCCGGTGTGGTGTAGTTAAAGAGTAAGAAGTCCATGCGGTAGAGATTGAACAGTTTCTTCTGATAATAGGGGCTGATGTGCTTAAAGAACCGTGCTGCCATGTTGCCGTCAGTCCTGGTGCTCTTGCTAGACGTTGGGAACTGAACTTTACCCTCCACCCCTGCTAGCCTTAGCACGGCCTGAGCGTCAGGTTCCAGAGTTTCATACTTCCCCACCACGTCGTAGTGGATCAGACAGGGGTGGCAGAGGGAGTGCACCCGCTCCCAGTGCTCGTTGAAAGGCTCCTCTCGCTGTGTCCGGGGGTCCACCAGATACTGGATGAACTCTCGGAAGGAGACGTCGTTTCCTTTCTCCAGGGCTTCTGGTTGAGGGTTGGCCCGGTGCCGGCGGATGATCTTGGTTCCGTAGCGCTTGTGGAAGGCGGTGTTGTAACTACGTGTGAACTTGTTGCGGTAGGCTGAAACGAGGCGCTCGAAGGGTTCCCGCACAAAAATGAACTTGAGGTAGCTGCGGAGGCGCTGGTTTATCTCCGTCACGGAGAATTCAGAGAGCGTGCGCAGGTTACCTGCCACATGGGCCTCATTAGCAGGGATGGCGAGAGGGTCGGAGTAACGGCCATTACTGGAGAGGACCATCAGCACACGCTTCCAGTTGGTGCAGGCTACCTGGAGGTCATACAACAGAGACAAAGAGCAGTGAGATGCAATCAACCCTCTTTAGTTAGGCTGTTTTAAAGTTCTAGAGACTTCTAAGGGAGCATTCACACCAGCCCTGTTCAGTCCACTTTATCAAACTCTAGTTTGTTTGTCTAGAAACTTCAGTTTGTTTGGGGAGGAGTGAATGTGCAATCGAACTCTGATGCGGAACAAAACAGCAAACTCTGTTCTGTCTAAAAACCTAGTTCTGGGTTCGGCTAAAGTGAACTCTGATGCAGTTCAAATGCATATCAGCAGCAAGTGAACCGGAGACCACTCCAAAAGCAGGAAGCGGACTCTATTACAGGGCATTCTGGGTAAACACAACCGCAACAAATGCGATGTAGTTTATCAAATAAAATCTCCAATGAGATACAGAAGTTTTGAAGAGATTATAGGGGTGTGAAAATATTTGGGTGTTGCTTGGTTTCACTCATCCTTACTTTCTCTTCAAGTTGAAGACTCACTGTGCTTCTTCCACTCAGTATTCAATTAAATTTTTAAAAACTGTTCCATTCAGCATCTAATGAACAGAAACTGAAGATAAAGGAAGTTACTGTTGTGCTAATAGCTACAGTTTAAGAAGAACATAATTCTTGTTATTATTTCTTATGAATTATGACAGCAAAAGAAAAAAGAAGTAGAAAGCAATTCAAGCCTTTTTGGTCCTTGATTATCAACTCTCTCCAACCCCACAAACGTGGGATTTATGCTACAGAAACCAACCTTGGGTACGTAGCAGTAAATAAGGCCGTGTTTGTCGTCCACAATGAGGTGTTTGAGATCCTCTGGCGAAAGCACCCGGCGCTTCTTCGTGTGGCTCAGACATGCCTGGTCCAACACCTTCCTGCGGCCTTGGAGGGACTTCTGAGCTGCTGACAGCTTCAGCTGCTTCTGATGAAGATGAAGCAGGTCGAGTGAGAGGAGGATCAAAAACAGCCTTGTAAACAAAAACAATGGGACGAACAGTATCTATCAAGGCCTGGTTGTTTAACACTTCACTGATAGAAATAGATTTTTTTCTGTCGTTATCATTTTCATTAGTGAAAGACAGAACTGCATATTCCTGTTACTAATCAAATTTTTGACTTAATTTTTGACTTGCGCTGACTTAATTTTTCTCCAATATGCTTGCTATTTCTTTTCTTCTATATGTAGATTTTGGAGGTTTCATGAGGAAAAACTATAGCAAAATTATTTGCAAATATATCTAAAAAATCTCTGACTTTAATTGCAAAAAAATGCTAAAAACAATAAGGTTTAGAAGCAGCAGCAGTTCCAGCTGGAATTTCAGCCACAAAATACTTATTTATTTTTTTGTCTTGTCCAGAAATTTTAGGAGAACCATATGGAAGACCTGGTTGGCTGCATGTGCTAGGGGCTTTTTGCTCTATATAAAGGATGTATAATTGTTAAAACATTAATACCTTGCTAAAGTATGTGTGAGAATCACACACTTTCTGTTATAAATATCACTTAGCAGTTTGCTTTGTCATTACACAGCTTTTGTAATGACAATAAAGACTATTATTTTTTTTTTTTTTACAGAGTTGTAATGCATGCTGTACACGTTAGCTATGCAACTTGCTCCTGGTTGGTCGTTTTAAGTAATATTAAATAAGTCAATTTCAAGATTTGTCCAAAACTGAGGCAACTTTCTGACTATGTCAACACTTTTGGAGATGCAGCTGTCATTGTTTTGAGGTTGCTGCATTCATGATAAATTCAGAGAAAGGTGTATATTTGTTGTCACCTGGTCTCCTTTGTAAAGGGTCTGTAAAGGACTTCTTCTACTTTTCCCAGGTCTGCTTCCAGTCTTCAAAGCCGGTTCTATAGAACAACAAGAAAGTGATTCATGAACAACTTATATAAGGAAAGCTTTTGAATAAAATATTTAGAAAATATCTGTTCTAATGAATCTATCAGCATGATTTTAACACCCCAGTCATTTTTCTTGAAAATTTTTAAGAGTGGTTTATTGACAGAGTAATGTGTTCATCTTAATAGGTACCCTAAGAGCTTGTGAAAAATACTAAATCATTTTACACTGCGTCATATTTTTCCAGTTCATTCCAAGCCAACTTCCCACCACTCTACTGCTCTGATTTATTCACAGGGGAAATCCTCCCTACTTCCTTTAAACAATCCATAGGAACATATTGTTCCCAACAAACTTTGCCTTTTAAAAAAACAGCGCTCTGACTTCTTCTGTCTAACAGTCACTTGCCCAACCTTTTTACCCAACAATAGATGAGACTTTTGTTTACAGAGCTGCTCTTACAGCTACTGCAGAAAACAGGAAGTTCTGAAAAGTAAAGGGCAAGAACAGAGAACATTTCAATTCATGTCAAACAAAAACTCAATTTTGAACTTAATATTTTGAATTTTGGTCAGACGCTGTCTTTTTTAATATATCACATGTAGAAGACATTAGTAAGCCTGAACACTTTTTTTTTTTTTGCACAACCTAGTTCAGGATTAAGATTATTTATTGAGGTTATATTCAAAATTTCCTGCATTCTGCCAATTGCACACCTCTGAGTTACACCTGGACAACTAAACAGGTATCAAATCACTTCTAATAGTATCCTTAGAATGAGAGGTATTTGTATCAACCAATATTTTTAGTATATAGCACCTACACCACTGATGTCTAAAGTGGGTCCTGGAGGGCCGGCATCCTGCATGCTTTAGTTCTCTCCCTGGTTTAACACACCTGGATCAAATGATGGCTCATTAGAAGGCCTAAGAGAACATTGACCTGCTGAGAAGGTTGTTACGACCAGGAGGGAGAGAACTAGAACATGCAGGATGCCGGCCCTCCATGACCCACTGTGGGCACCACTGGCCTACACTGTACTGACAACCAAAGAGGAATGATGCTAATTAGCTACACCAGTCCATTAGGGGTTAATCACGCACAGATTTCTAGAGGCATTGGAGTTTATCTGTGCAAAGATGTCACTGTAGTAGGGCTGGGTGATAAAATAATAATAATATATACTGCAATAGACAGATATTGATATTGTTATCAAAAGAAAATATGTCTGAGAGAATTTTGATCAATTCATTGAACTCCGCTCCAGAATCACATGGCATTCTGGGGGATGCATGGCACTCATGTGAGGTTACCATGTGAGGTTAACTTTTCATGAGGTTAGCTGGTCAACCTCTCACCGCCTAGCTGAGAAAGATTTCTGACATTACCTAACTCTTTGGCTACTTAGTAAAAACTTGCTGTGTAATATGAGCAGGTGCAATTTAATTTTGCCTCCAACAGACTCAGGTGTACTTCACTTCTCAGAAATACCGCAAATACTCCAAGACGGACTCAGTGTGGTCGTCTGCCGGACACGTGCAGACATTTTAACGACCGCAGACGCATACTTAGTGATGCACTAAAATAAATGACTTGTGATCTTTTACCAATTACAAAAGTAAATTCCTAGAACCACTAAAGCCTCACGCCACTCCATTTTTATTTACATTTTGTGAAGGAGGAGGTTGCGCTCTGTGTCGTTTCCATTGGTTCGGTGGTTCTTGGTGGAGCACCACCACAGTTTTCAAAGAGTTTAGATCATTTGACACAATGCAGTGTGAAAGTCAGTCACACCAGCTGAAAATGTAACAAATGTTGCAGTTTTGGTCCAATCAAACCGAGTCCAATATACTAAAAGGTGTGAAAACACCATTAAAGATCAAAATGCACTTCTAGTAAGAAAAGAGATTTGTTACAATGCTAATGATATCGAACAAAAACACATGAGGAAAAGGCAAAGAGAGGTAGGGGGTGAGGGTAACTTCAGGGCACAGCAGCGTGAAGGGAACTATTTTTTTATGATGAAAACTCCACATATTCATGCTGAAACAATATAAGCAATAAAAACGCTGTGTATATTACACAAGTATAAAATCCAGCTGGGGCTCACATGCTGTGCTCCCTGCTGACTTTACTGCATTCTAAAGGCATGCTCGTTTCACTGCTGTCAGAAGGCACACACTTGTATTAGGTTATCATTTTAAACTGGAATTCCTGTGATAATAGAAGCCCGTACTGCAGTACATGATTTGCAGCTTAAACTCAAGATGTAAATCATGATTGCTTCCCTTAAGTTAGAGGAAGAAAAAATCCAAACAAGCGGAAGAACAGCGCTAACGGTGACGCAGCAAAATGTGCAGCAGGTCTACTGTAGAGCGCTCTGCTTCTGCACTCTGATCGAGATCAAAATCCTCAATTTCCTTAACAGCAGTGTTTAACATACCTTCACAAAACACAAATAGACAGTCATCACGCTGCTGCCAAACTATTCTGAGCTTTAGAAGTTTTTAATGGAAGCTTTTGAATGTTTGGAAACAATATTTTGTACACATCTTTATTCTTGCAGAGACATTCATGTTTCACAGTTGCTTTATCAGACGGACAGATCCAGGTTACACACACAACCAATCAGGCATCAAATAATCCTCGGACAAACTCAGGACCCTTCTTCAGGACGCCAGAAAGTAGGTCAGAGGCTCTGCTTGCATAAATACCTAAATACATGATCACAGAATATGAACTGAGACTGTTAATTATTTGAGATGCATTGTCATTTATTTATTTTAATTTCAACTTTTTAAAATAAAAGGCAGACTGCATTCTCAAAAGCTCAACTAATAGTTGAACTAGCATACTTGAACAAAATGAGTTGAAAAGGAGGTTCATGGATGCATCAGTCATACTGGGCAAGCATCATATCCCCAACTCCAACGTCTCTCTCCCTCTCTCTGCCGGGCAGATTTACAGAGGAAGATACTTGGATGGTATAGGTTATCACAATTAATTTTCCGATATTTATTTTTTTAATTCAATTAAAAAATAAAGTTTTTTTTTTTTTTTAAATAGTTAAAAATATGGTATTTTTAACCCTTGTGTGTGCGAGGACTGAGGCAAATGTAGAGGACTATGGCAAATGATATAAGTTTTATGTGTGTGGGGTCGGTTGAACCCCATTTCTACATACAAGGGTTAACTTAAAGGAATTGAATGAAACCAAAATACTGAGTAAAATCTACTGAAAACTACTGACATGAGTGGACGCAAGGAAGATTGCTGAAAGAAACCCCTGAATGGACAGAGCATTAGATATTAATCAGGTACCACTGAATGATACCTCCATATTAAGACTTTGCATAAGAGCTCAAATCTTTGAGTAAAGTTTTAAAAATGTAAAGCAATGAGTGGAATCTCTTGGGTTTGCTATTGGGTTAAAAATGTATATAATCACTTATTTTGATCAATATTGACTTGTACAAAGTTCCTGAACTGTTTTTTTTTTTTTTTTCTAACATCACCGGCAATTTATTTACTCAAAAGTACAAATGAAATAAATAAAATCAGCAATTTAGTGCTCTTCAAAAATAAAATAAAAAACAATAAAATACTAAGCTGCAAACTAACAAATAAAACAAGAACTACTAACGGTCAAAACAATGAATATGGGAAAATTATTTCAACTGAACAGAAAGAAACAAAGCTAAATACATTTCATATTTTCCTGTCAGTTCCTGTATTAGCTGCTCACAGACCACTAAGTTCAAACCTCAGGTGATCGAATAGATTAGCCGTGTAACAATGTGTTTCTGATCTGCTGCTTCTCCTCTCTTCTTTCTGCCATTTTGCGCTGACTTTTCAGAACAAAACAACATGAAGGATGTGGGTTTCATCATTAGAATGAGGTGGAAGAGCTCATCAGTGGTCACAATAAGAGCATACTTGTTAAGCAGAATATGCCAAAGTAAACAACTTTTGTTTTATGACAAAACTTTACTTTTGTGATCTCTTAAAGATCACAAAAGTGATCTTTAAGATTTATTATGTAATAAATCTTAATTGCCCAGGGCTATAAATCAATACTTAACATATTTTATGAACAGTGATGAAGTAAAGGACAGTAAGGCTTTACATTAGACATTGTGGAGGTGAAAATGAACAAAACAATAAATACATTCCAGCTTAAAACATCAGAAAATCCTTATTTAATATGAACGAATCACAAGGCTGCACAGTACAGAGGCCCAAAAGGGTCAGAATTAAATAACTACATCATTACATTGTTAAGTAAATGTACCATGAAACATTTAACAGAAATTTAATTACTGACTAATTAATCATTCTAATGATTTAAAGCTGTAGTATGTCAATTTTTTTACACTGTGTTATGAAAGTATAATATGAGGCAGATAATCTGTGGAAAGAAAGAAAACAAATCAAGCTCCTCTGCCTTCTCCCACTGCCCGTCAGCAGAGTCTGTCATGAATGGCTAGTTACAATGATGAACATGTAACAATGACTTGTTTCTCTGCCATTTGCACATTTAGTAACACATTCATGAGTGTGATTGACAGCACTAAGACCCTCCTTCAGGCTCTAATTATTTTTTGCCAGGAGCAGTGCATTTCTTCAAATGGCTGTGGAGGAGCTCGATCTGTTAGCAGATTATCTGTCCCTTAACATACTGTCATGACATGGTGACAGTTTTAGCAAATATGTAAAAACCATATTTTTTTATGAAAGTTACATATTGCAGCTTTAATGGCATGAATGGTCTTAAATAAATTATATAAACATCTGAATAAACATTTAGTGACTTCTTTGTACATTCAATTAATGATTTAATGATGTTGTTAGCTATTAGGAATGCAAAATATATACGGTAATGGTAGAAGCAATATAAATTTGACCTACGGTAAAAAATCTCTACTGACTAACCGCAGTAATGCTTGTTGATTCCGATATCAAAACAGAGCAAGCAGGAAGCAACTTAGCTGAGAACGCAAGGGAAGAGGTCATTAAAAGACAGGTGCAAAAACTTAAATTATCTGGACCTGGTTTGGATTTAACGTCCCATGGTCTTAGCGCAACGCTCAGGAAGACTGCGACGATGTCACAGTCAGACAGGGGGGAAGTGGGGGTAAAAGCACATGCGAGATAGGTGCGACCCCAACCAGGACGCATTCGGGGTAAAGTTCTCTGGATTCAATGGACCTTGTTTCTTAACCCTTCTGCCATCTTAGCGTGATGCTCAGGAGAAGCATGGCAAATGTCACAGTTGGACAGGGAGGAAGCACCATTTGGCAAGATAAGAGTGTGACGGTCTTTCCGAAATCACACACACACGCACGCACGCACACACACACAAAAATTTGTAAAAGTGCACATTGTCACTCTGCTGGACTGAGCACAGAGTAAAAAACTTGTGGGGTTTAAACAACTCTGGATGTGGGTTTAGGACTGTGGGAGGGTTAAACACTCAGACCAGGAGCAGAAAAACGTAATCTGCAAAGTGTGTGGCAGAGAGGAAATACAAACTATTTGTTTTACCATTTTAAAACGAAGCATGTAGTTAGCTGAGTACCAGAAATGCAGCTGACTACAAATTTCAGTCACAACACAGGATCTGACTCAAACATTCATTACAATAAAGTTGTTGCGTATGTATACAGACAGATTTTTTTATTTATTTACTTAACTTTGATTTAACCAGGTAGTCATCACTGAAATGATGCTGCTGCCTATTATTGCCAGGTCTCCCTTAAAATTAGACTTTTTTAAGGGAGACCTGGTAATGACAGACAGCAACATAAAACAAAAGTTACAAACAAATCCACAAAAACAAGAGTTAATCAAGTTTTTACTCATACAAATGTATACATTCCACTCAATTAGTATGTATTTTTCTGCATTTTGAGTGTGTCAATGTAAAAAGCACACAGACTACTACATAGTGATTATCACAGACCGCATCTCTTTCGGTCTGATGTGTTTTGTCACATGCACCAGAAAACCACCACTTCCTTTCACAGCAAGGAAGTAACAAAATACTGCCTGCAGATGAGCCCTCAATCCTATTAACCGCTTGCCCCAACCCTCTGCTTTTAAGGGGTACATGTGGAAACTGGACGCCTGGTTCAACAGTCTGACTATCATATGATGTCACGCTGCTTCATTCAGAGACAAGAAGGGCTCCATTAAGCCTTGTACATATCAGGATAAACATACAGCACTTAACTAATCTAAACTAACTTCCCCTTTCTTCAAATAAAATGAAAATAAAGCATTTCCTCTTTAACAGAGATACAGATCGCAAACAAATGAGTCATCAGTAGAGTAAATATGGACATTTTTACTTAGCTGCACTGGAAAGGATGTCCATATAATGACAGCTTCAACAAGCTAATTTCAGCATGAAAAAACACTGGAAGTGTCTGAAGGAGAAAATGGGGCACCAATAACCGTTCCAGCAGGGAGACAGGACAGCAGCAGCCGTTTACAGTTTGGATTATTGTTTGTTAGACCTGGTCTTGAAGTTTAAAAAACTCACAACCTCCAGATGTTCCAGACCTCATGGTGGCAGCAAAATGGAGTAGCTCTGATACGTCTGTATCTAGTAAGCATCTTTCTGGAGGTAGCGTCTACCATGGACAATGGCTTCTCCAATTTCCATTCAGACGTTCCATTTGATAGTCTTTCTAGTTATTTAGGGAATAATTGTATTAAAAAAAAGTAAAAAATTTCTATCCTGAATGGCTCCATCTTCATTTTGCTAACCTTCCTACCAGTTCCTAAAAACACACCCACAAAAAATTGTAAACGTGTAAGCGTGACACACCGCACCGAACCACGCAGAGGGTAAAAAACTTGCAGATGGACTCTCTTGCGACTTATGAGGGTTAAAACTGACAGCAACACCATCGGCAACGATTCGTTGAAGAAAGTTGGATATTAGTTACATTTAACTTCACTTTAGGAAAAATAAAGTATTTTCAAATTGAACAAAATTTGGTCTCATGTCGCCAATTAGAACAACACAAGCAAACACTGTTTTTTTCCCCCTCCTATTTGATCAACTGAACAGTTCTTACAGATGAGCAACTCTGCTCCTGAGTCATAACATAAACCAGTTCATTTGTCGTTTGAAAGAGCCCCATCTTAAGGGAAATAAAGTCAGTTTACACTGATGTGAAAGACATCAGCAGCTTCAAATCTAATTTCCCTGGAACGTTCAAAGACTTCACTTTGATGGATTATGGCTTCACTGAGGAAAGACAGCCTGCCAGTGGTTTGTGGGGCCCTAGCCTGTTAGCAGCAGCATTATATACAGCTGTATAAACACAACTTAATAAGAAGCAGTCAGGGTGGTAAAATTTGGAAGTCATTCACTGTTTTCAATGGAGATTTTCTGTAAAGTATGTCTGACTTTTACATATTAAGTTAAATTAAATTTGACAGATGTTTGAGTGCACAGTGCATTTGCTATAGGCTAAATGCTCCCAAGCTTAGCATCATTTAACCATACGGAGCCCTACTGATCAGTTTATGCGGCATAATTGATACTATAAGCCTTTCTTACGGTGGAAGCCGTACTTTCTGCTTTAATACAAGCTTATGTAAGGTTTTTCCATGAAGTTACTATCGTGGGGTAATAAGTCATCTGATTGTGTCTCTATTGTGTTCGTGTCTGAATGGTTTAAAGGGCTGCTTTCAATGCCGATCCATCTTAGCCTTAACAGACATAAACATGCAGTAAATAAATCGATTTTCAATCAGTTTTTTGCACCAAAGTGTTAATAATAATAAACATGTTTTATTATTATAAAACACAGCAAACTAATGGTGGTAGAGTGCCGCACTGGGTTAACTGGGTTAATCTCATCTGTCCGTGTATCAATCAACACCAAACCTCTTCTTTGTTCTGTCACAATTATCGATTTATTTAATTTTTATTTTGCTCCAAACTTTGCGAGGACTGACCACCCAGCTCACCCGCTTCCTCACACACACAGAGCCAGCAGCGTCACCTTCCCATTCATACTTCATGACAGTCACGTCCACATCGACACGCCCACCACCAGGTGTCAAAGCCGCTGCTCCTGTCATATCAATAATTACTTATTTCATTCATATTGCTCTTACAGAGCCTCAGTGAAAACGTGTTTATTATTATTAACGCTTTGGTGCAAAAAACTGATTGAAAATCGATTTATTTACTGCATGTTTATGTCTGTTAAGGCTCAGATGGAACGGCACTGAAAGCAGCCCTTTAAACAATTCAGACTACGAACACAATAGAGACACAATCAGATGACTGATTATTCCGCGATAATAACTCAATAGTCCATGGAAAAACCTTAGAAGCTTGTATTAAAGCAGAAAGTACAGCGGCCACCGTAAGAAAGGCTTACAGTATTCAATTATGCCACATAAACTAATCAGTAGATTATTGCGAGGGAACGCAAAAGTTTTGCGAGGGAACGCAAAAGAAAAAAAATTCCCCATGTCCCCTGGAGGGCTACGTATAACCATCCTGCTCTACAACCACACTTCCTGTTTTTCTTTCACAATGCAAAAGGCAGAGACAGATACTGCATCTTCCCTTCAAGGTTTTGTTTTTTATTTATTTAATGATTGCACAACAAAGTAAGCAGACCAATATGAATACATGTTGCAAGTCAGGTTTTAAATGCAGAACAGAAATTTGCTTGTTTGCTTCCACAAAAAATAGCTTATAAAGAAATTAAAGCTTTTACTATGGTAAAAGTTTTAAGAAAAAAAAATAAGAAAGCCTCGGAACCACATTTTCTGTGAGTCCCCATTTAAATAAAAGAAGTACCCATGAGTCGTAGGCCTCTTTTTGAGAAATCAGCTATAAAATGACAAAAATGTGTTATATTTCAGGAACTACACAGTGCATTTGAATTGTTCTGGTATCAAAATAAAGATAAAACACTCCAGAGGTCTAAAAAACAACACTCAGTCACAGTAGATGAAGATAGTGAACAGTGAAAAATGGTTGAAAAAAAAAAAATCAACCATTCCCACCTAAAAAAAATGCACTTTGTGATGTGAATATCGAAAGATATCAGCAGCTTAACAACTTGGAAACCACACAACAATATCTGACCACCTGTACCAAGATTCATGGAAAAACAGAGAGGCATTGACGTCTTAGTGGGGTGATAATTGGTAAGTTATCAAATCAAATTAGGCATTCAAATTTCATTTTTTTATCCACTTATATCTCCTCATAAATGATGATTCTATCTATCGCTGTTGCAATGAAATAAGAGTCACAGTGAAAACTATCCTTCCCCATGCAATCTGGGCTATCAGAGCCCAGTACTTCAGTCAAACATTGGCAGTTTCTCAGGAGCAGATTGGAAAATTTGGATGATAGGCATGTCCATCGAGTCATCGTAGCCAACAGAGTGTGTGGGTGTTTACTATAATCACCTAGTCAGCTTCATTCACCAATCACACAGCGAGAAATACATTTACCGTAAACCGAGGGAGTGCAGCGATGTAGTCTCCTATAAGGTATTCAGGAGACCCAAAAAAAAGCATGAAACAGTCAGGAATCACATTTGAGCGAAAAGTATGACCATCAAATAGCAAAGATAAGACGTTCAGTCAATTTTACACAGAGAGGTGATGCTTAAGCTATGTTCACACTGCAGCCTGAACTGACCCAAATCAGATATTTTTGCCATAATGTGACCTGTATCTGATCTTTTCATGACAGTCTGAACAACACAGATCTGATTTTTTTTTTTTTTTTTTTTTAATGCGACCTAGGTCACTTGCAAATGGGGTTCTAAATCCAGTACGTGTCAAATCTTTTCAAATGTGACCTGAGTCTGAATGGCCAGGTCACATTCTGGAACAATTTAAATGAACCTTGTAGTTCAAACCAACCTGAACTTCACTGATACTCGACAAACGTCAGTATTCTGTCCCCTGATATGCACAAGCGGAAAGGAAAACAACAGACATGGCTGACAATGAGGATTAAGTTGATAATGTGCTGGCTCTGGTCAGACAACAACTTCAACATCGTAAGATATGCTCCACCATTAGCATCCATGTTTACTTCTGCAAACAATGAGCACTTCTTTTTTTTATGGTGGTTGGAAAAATACTGAGAACGTTCTATGTGTGACGTTACTGCACCCTCTACTGCGCATGTGGAACACTTTCAGGTCGTTTGCAGTTCACACGGGAGATCACATACAAGTTGCATTTGGAAGTGTGAACTTTTCCCTCCCGGAGCTGCTGCCTGGTGGCTGGTTCAGAACGAACGAATATCCGATACTAGTACTGCTGTTATGTTAGACTTACCAATGTTTTATTTTACTGGTATCTTTTTTTTATCCGATTACTCGATTAATCGTAAGAATAATCGATAGATTACTCGATTACTAAAATAGTCGTTTACAACAGCCGTAATTGACATAATAGTAAATTTAGCATAATGGCAATTAGTGTGGTAGCACCAAACTTCTCATTTCACATAAGTCATGATTACAAGTTTTTCTTGATTTACAGCAACTTAATGGCTTAAACCTCCAGTTTAATGACATCTTCTAATCCACCATGATCATCATTTTGTGGTTTCAAGTCCAGGAGATCACAACTTTCAGCATAAGGGGTGACAATGGTTATGCTATGACTAAGAGGCCACAACCTTATGAGTTTGAGAACACACACTCAGAAATACAGTCATAGCCGGACCCGACCAAACTGTTTAGATTCAAGTTTACAATACGAGGATAGCTTGACGCTTCTGTTTTTGATGTTATTTATACTGCACAAAAAAATTGTTTTCATAGTTATTCATTTAAAATGGTGCAAGCTGCAGCAGGCTAAATGGTATCGGGTTTGTTTTCCCCCATATGCTTGAATAGATCGTAAAATAATAGCCAGAAGGAATAACATGTCTTCAGAAGTAGAGAACCTTGTTTTGATATCATACTGGCAAGAAAAATCAAAGCCCAGAACAGGAAGAGCAGCTGGCAAAAACAACCATTACAAGTCATCCAGCTCTGGCAGTTACCTTGTTCTTTAAAATGAGGTTCAGATTTGGTGGATCCAGTGGATATGGATGTGCCAGCAGTTAGGAAATAACCACAACAGATCCAACCACTGTGGAACTGACAAGCACCTAGAAACGTGTCTGGATGCAACTTGTCTTTTATGGTCAGGCCATTAGTTATGGTTTTCCAAAGTCGATAGAGGAACAGAAGTAAGTTTTCCTCCACATAAAAGTGGTACCAATGAAGAACAGGTTGAATGAAAGTTAATAACGCTGCATTTTTATATTGTTTAACACATTTATGTGTAGAAATGTAGCATTTGTTTTCCCCGTGCAGCCTCTGATGTTTCCATTTTTTAGAACTTCCTACACTTTACCCAACTATTCTTTAATGAGCTCAGATCCTGTCGACAGCGACTCATTCATACACTGAAAGGATGCTGTGCTGCAGCACTGCTGAGTCAGGGAAACCGCATAAAAGAGAACCTCTGAGGGGAAAAAAAACGGGGTGTTTTATCTCTACTATTGTAAGGTCAGAACGATATTAAGACAACATGCAATGCGCAATAATTTAGCGATAACGATAGGACTTATGACAGGAAACCACAGGTTTAACGTTTCTGCTTTGAGTTTATAGAAAACAGAATCCAGATAATAACTTTGCAGCTAAGCAAAACAAAATGAATTAGAAGATTTCCATCTCAATTATAAGGTTTTATTAAAAAAACAGCTTTTCCCATTGTCTAAGATAATGTTATTGCTTTCTAAACTAAAAAGCAACCACTTGTCTTTGCACCATTGAAAGTCAGACAGGATACTGATTACAACAGTTAAAATAAATTATTCTATTGAATTTATTCATTGCTATTTTCTTTTAGATAAAAAGACAAGAATATAAAACCCCCTAAGTTTAGTTGTAGCTTTTAGGTAATGTCAATTAAATCAATAAAGTATTGAGAATTAGTCAATTAAATTCAAAATTTTGTTGTTTCTTTGCTGTCCTGAGGTACTTTTCCAAAATGATAATGCTACATGCTAGCTGTTCTAACGCTAGAAGCTAACTTTACAATTAAGGCTGAAAACAATTAATCGGATTAATTGTGATGGATAAATTACTGAAATAATCATAATCTAATTTAGTAACTGAGTAATTGTTAACTGGAGTATGCAGACTATATAGAAGGTGATTTGGTAGGAGAACAACATTAGTGCAGTAATTAAGCCCAAACTGCACCAAAAATATACATTTTGCATTTATGATTAAAAAAAACTTTGTCTGCAAATATATTCTACCCAAGACTCCTTAAGTGTTGTGGTTTTAGCTTTTTTTTCTGTAAAAAAAGGATAAATCTTCTATTAAGCACCTCCTATTATCCAATTATTAGCCAATCATCCAAAATCCAAAAATTGATCACCAGCTGATTCCTACAATGTACTGAGCTTTTCACATGCTGATGCTAGAAGTACTTTTTTTTTCTGCAGATGTATCCTTTGATACAAATGATCAAGTGTAAACTAAATGCCATTTTAGGCAATATAATTTTTATTCTTTTATTTAAACCTCTGAAATCAAATCAAATCTATGAAATCAAATCTGACAGTGTTAATCTGGGCCTCCTGGATTTGCTGTGTATTTCTAATATTGTCTAAAAAGATCTAAGTGGCTAACTGAACAATCTGAAAAATGTGCCATTTTTTATCTGATTAATAAATTGTCAGAATAAGCGATAACTAAAACAATTGTTAGCTGTAACCCTAGATACAATTCTGATTTCTAAGAACTTAAGAAGATCAGTAATACTCCTGTATCACCTTGAAAACACTAAAATCCAATTCCAGACTTTTCCAGACTACATAGGAACCCTGTGGTAATGACTGTACAACAAGACATTATCCATGTCTGGTTACCGTCACTGTCTCAACTGACTGTAAGATATTTCTGCTACTGTCTGACAACAACATTACTCTTGTGCTGTGTCATATGTTCCAGCTGTAAAACAAATCTATCACCCATAAACCAAATTACATTCAATCCAGAGCATTCCCCCAAAGTGCTTAACTGCTCTCACAAGTGAAGGAGGAACCAAGCTAATGCTTGCATTTCTTCTCTGTCTGAGGGGCAATGATTGCTTAAAAATTGTCAAGTCTAATTAAAACTGGCATTACTAATCCTTATGTAATCTTCTCCTAACATTAAAGGCATTAAAGGCAACTGGAGATAAAAAGAAACTGACCACAAAAGTAGTCTTAATCAGATACCATCTTTACCATAATGTTGGCAGAGATACAAGCCCATAACTACTCTAACTTCTTAATGCATAGCTGCTCAATGGTTTTACACTACAGCTGTTTAATAACTACATGTCGCTAGAGAAATCCATGTGATATGAATTACTGGAAGTTCCTAATCACATGCTGGACATGAGTTGTATTTTCTTCTTGTAAGTCACTGGAGTGTTGCAGCAGGATGTTAGACAATGAAAGTAGAACAAAAATAAGTAATGCGCTTCCTGTCCAGTACTAAAACAGTCACCCTAATTGGCATACCAATAGGTCACTGAAGGGGTAACTGCATCTTGTCTCTATAGCCGTTAACTGTTTGAGCAGGCTGTCGGGACAACTGATTCACCAGAAAACAAGTCAGAAGAAGCAAGAAGCGTCAACAAACATTGTCAAAGTGAAGCAGAGCTGTAGTTCTTTAGAAATTCCTCCACAGCAGCACAATGATGCAACACAAACCACAGGATTCAGCCAGTAACTGCCAGGACCGTTTTTCTTTTGCTCATTTTCCTGTTTCTCTTAACAGTTGGGCAACGTTACTGAAAGCGATTTCTTATCTGCCTCAGATAAAATGTCAGTTGGTAGCGAGGACAGACTTGACCTTTGTCTGTCCTCGTAGCTTCAAATCAAAATGTGCTATTGATTTTTACAGCGATCTGGAAGAATGACTAAAAGTAGAGGATGTAGGTTAATGCTAGTTTCCATCTCTTCTCATCCACCAGCGTTCTGCCAATGTGGATGGTGTGTTGAGGAGGTGCTGTTCATTTCCCAACCAGGCATCACTCAACTTTTAAAGCTTTAGCTCCAGATCAGAAAGATGGTGACTAAATGATAATACAGAAGCCTTTCCTTGTAAAGTGTTAACACTGATCCATGCTTCTTGATTAAATTGCAGTACCTAAAGTACTGGCTTTCTGTGCTTTAAGATCCCACAATTCTAATTTCTGGCTCTGAAGTTGCAGACCAACAGATTTCATGGAATATTTAGTCTGTAAAATGGACTGTTAAGCTGCAGGAAAAATGTCTGGGCTTCTCTAAGATGAAGAGCCCAGTAAAATAAAGTTGTGGTAACTTAAAACAAAACACCCACCCTCTAAACCAAAACTAGAGTGGTACTTAAAAAACTCCAATACCTTTTCTTAAAAATTCTTTTTTTTTAAGAAGACCTAGTGGTCTTGGGGTTAGTCGACAATCGCTAGAGCTTGCAGACAAGGCAGTTGTTGAGTGTTTTAACTTTTCATCAAACCATCAAACTTTCTACGAAATGTTTCAATGGCAGGTACAATAGTGGTGAAACCACAAAAGCTCTGTCTCATTTGTTAGCAGAAAGAACATGGAAGACGGCAAGGAATATTGCAGCAGATAGCATTCATCCTCTTTTTCGTCTTTTGAGATCAGGAAAGTGACATGGGGCCAATCTGGCAATTACATAATTTATTCCAAGTGCAATAATCATTCTTAACCAAACTAAATCACAACATTTTCATATGCCATGCAAAAATGTTTTATTCTATTCTACGTAATTGTTGTTATTGTGACTGTATATATTTTTGTGTCCTTATGGTTGGAGAGCTAAGAGAAAAAAATGCCACCTTGGTGGACAATAAAATGTTCTTACATTTTTGAGTTTTGCATATAGAGTTGTGAAAAACTCGCTGAACGTTTTTACACTTTGACATAAATCTATCTTATTGGGATTGGAAGAAACGCCACTGACCACCACCATCTTTTAAAGTGGGGACTGTGTTGCTAATCCTCCAGGAAAGCTAGATCAGATCCTTTGCAAGGACAAAGGACAAAATAGAAATCCTACCGCTAAAATGTGATGCTGCTCTATTTTTGTTTATATTTCATCAAACCAGCAAACAAAAGTAAGTTGCGCTCTTGTTTCTGTGGTTTTTGTGTTGTTTCCTTCTAAGTAGTTTTTGGTGCAGTGCCACCGCAGGCGAGAAGGTGGACAAGATTTTCAAAGGGTTTGGATCGTTTGACATGGTGCAGAGTGAAAGTGAACCTCGGGAGCTGAAAATGTAACGCATGCAATTTTGGTCCCCAATCGAACCGAGACTACTGGATTATCAGGTGTACAGGTGTACTCTAAGCATGTACAATTATAATTATTATTATATTATTATTATTATTGAAATATCACTTTTATGTCATTTTTAACAATGAACTCATTGTGCTTTTTAGGGCTGAAACGATTCCTCGAATGATTCGAGTACCTCGATTACTAAAATTCCTCGAGGAAAATTTACCTGCCTCGAAGCTTCGTTAATTTATGTTTTATTAGTTAGCGCACCGTGTTCCGGCCGGGACTTCATTTGCGTTGCGCGGAGCTCTCACTTCCGCCTCTGAGTTGTTGACAAAAGCTAAGTCTCAGCGGCATAAAGTCCAATCTTCAAGATTGGCCCGTGGGGATTTTATTGATTGATGATAATGCCCGACTTTTTATCGTTTTTGGGGAACCAATAAGCATCCTTAAAATGACTGGGGGAATGCCTGGAGTACGGCAGCATTTCTCCTCCAGGGCTGCTGGTTGAAAGCAAACGGCGGGAAGAGCGCTGAGGTGAGCGGATAGCCTGAACAGGGCGGGCGGCTGAGTAGCTGATGCTTACCGTGTAAATGTAGCTTTACCGACGAACCGCACAATAAATTTCATATCCCGGTCTGAAGAAACGGGTGGCGGAGCGCATCGTACATGGCTGGTAGATGAGTTTCTGAGTGTGACCAGTGAAGGTGTCGTAAATATCCCGTATTGCTTCCCCCCGTGTTCGTCCCCCGGTCTAACGGTTCGTCAGTCCGCTGGTCTATTTCCTCCCCTCCACCCCATCTTACGTTCGTTCATTCGCCCTCTCCTCCCACTCCAGGCGGCATTTCCCGTATTTTCAAACCCAAAGCGTGACAGGTTAGGTGGCAAGGTGAGTTTAATTAATCTATTAAACTCACTGAAGATGAATACATAAACTAAAAGCTGGATTGTAGACATTTTTTATAAGCATATTTGTGAGCCTGCCTCTTTGTTATTAAATTCAATATAATTTCAGATTTTTCTATAACTTTTCTTCTGGTTAACTTAGAAAGTGAGCTATTATTGTTACAGGTTAGTTTTCTAAACTACAAAAAAGCAACTGTTAGGGATGCTCAAATATGAAAAATTGGACTGATATTGATATCTGATAGTAACACCGGTATTATGCCAGATTTACCAATATTTCATTTTATAATTATTTTTTATCCGATTACTCAATTAATCGTAAGAATAATCGATAGATTACTCGATTACTAAAATATTCGTTTACAACAGTCCTAGTGCTTTTATTGACATCTTTCAAACATTCATCTTTGTGTAATTAATTTAAATAATGTAATAAAGTTCCAGTGATTAATTGACTTCTCAATAAGATTCCAATTTTTTGAATAGGTCTGTAGATATCCAATCTTAACCCTTGTGCATTCGAGGACTGAGGCAACTGATACACAAGTGATATGGGGTCAGTTGGACCCCATTTGTAAACACAAGGGTTAAAACATGAAGTATGCTGTTTCAAACTCTTCTGTCTAACTCAAATTAATTTAATTCCAAAACAACAACCGTTAGGCAAAATTATATCATTATTATTGCTAGTAGTATTAGTTATATTTTTCATCAGACTTAGTTGTTCTTTTTCTAGATTTTTGTTCATAGTTTTTGTGTTTGAGGCATTGCTTTTATTGGACAATTATCCTTTGGTTATTATATCAAAAACTACAAATCTTGTTTTACTATGAAAGAAAATCTTCCTTTTGAAAAGGAACTTCGTTTATTTTCAGTTCCATTGGTCATCAACATCTCCACTGAAGTAATAACTGCATGTTAGTGTTTTGGTTTTTAGCATTCATGTTCCTGCTACTGCTCCGCTTTCCCCAACCTAAAAAAATTCACTGGTATTACCGTAAACGAAATAATATAATTTCCATTTTCATGATTTACTGTTTTTTGTTCTTTTCTCTCTCTCTCTCTCTACTAAAACCTGGATGATAAAAGTCATCATTCTTTTTGAAGGTCAATTTTGTACAGAGAATTTATAATTATTAACTTTGTTTTTGTCCACAGTCCCAAAACATGACTTTTAGGTTGACTGGTCTCTCTAAATTCTCCTTAGGGTGACCCCGCCTCTCACCTGGTTGTTTGTCCTGTTTGTTTCTCTGTTGCCCTGAGGTTGACTGTCCAGGTGACCCCGCCTCTCGCCCAATGACCGCTGGAGACAGGCACCAGCACCCTTCGCAAGCCCACAAGAGATAAGTGTGTTGGATAATGGATGGATGATGGTTCTGTTGTTTCATTTATTTATTCTGGATATTTAAAATGTCTTCCAGTTCCAGTGTTAAATGTTCATTAGAATTTAAAGTATTTTGGTCTTTGACAAAGTGTCCTTGCATTATTATGTTGTTACCATTATATGGTAACAACATAATAATGGTCTTAAAACAACATTATCATAACTTCTGGGACAATTTATTATCCAGCGTAATAATAATAATAATAATTATTATTATTATTATTATTATTATTACTACAGCAAAATAATAATAAAGGAGGGGGATAGGTAAGCCCCACCTTTCCTATGCCCTCTCTTTAGTTGTTCACGAAGAAGAGGGCAAACTAAAAGTGTTGTCTCACTTTGGCTATTCCTCAAAATGTTCTAACCCTTCTAAACTGCGATACAGTTTGCAAACTCCAAACTGTATCGCAAAGAACTGTTTGGAGGGCAGTAAGTGCCATGGATTCAGACTCTTTTTGTCAGTAATGTATCAACTGATGCTAGAAATTAAAAAGGTACAAATCACCACAGCAACACTGAACCGAACAAGACATGACCGGTTGGTTTTGGCCTCACTTTGTGCGCATAAACAATAATTACAGAAAGGCCTTTGCTTTGTTGACATCCTGTGAACTAGTGCCGTCTAATGTGGCTCAGACCGGCTTCACGTGTGGTTTTCTTAGCAAAAAGACGAGTTCGAACATGCCGGGCAGTCAGGGCCGGAGCGTGTGGAGGTAAGTCAATGGGAGTGCTGTAAGTGTGCCTTTTGTAGGGTCAGCAGTATGTGGTTAGTGTTTTGGTGTCTGGCAATAAAAGGTGGTTTACGACAGTTCCAAAGTGATTTGGGAAACGGCCAGGTGTGGAGTTTTTTTGTTTTCTTACATCAAATTTTAGTTTCCAATCGATTTGACGTAGAAAGACACTCAACACGAAACCTGCTGATCAACTTCTCCACTGCTCTCCTCCTCCTTTCACTTTCTTGTTTCTTTGTCATGCATGCTTTAAAAAAATTTAAATAAAAAATGTTTTTCTCTTCGGCCAATTGCTTCTCTGCCATCAACTGTTACTCCTCAGCCGATACAGAAAGCATGCTATTGTTGTATGAATTTTAAACATTTTCCTGACTTTAATAAAATAATGTCCATAAAACTCTGTGTCTCTCATTTAGACTCACTAGCATAATTTATAATCAAAGAATGAACATTTTAAAGTAAAAAATTAACATTACAAAGTTGACTTAAATTAGAAATAAATTATAAGAATGTAAAATGTTAAGTTATGTCAAATTGACGTAGTAATGTAAAAACTTAACTAAGTAAGTTGGGGCAACTTTTTAAACATTTCTCTTAATGACTATTTTTATTTAATATACTTACAAATAGCTTTCATTAAGTGTTTTGAACTTGGCAGTTAAAGTTGGTACAACTTAACTGAGTCAAAGCAGCAAGAAAGCTAAACTGAGTCAAAGTGAGTGAGTTGATTTTGTTTTACAGTGTAGAGAACTTACATTTTTTGATCAATTTCTACTTCAGGAACTTTGTTGTCATTTCAAAGAAGAACATTTTATTTCTGTTTTTAGATTTTACAGTAAAGGAAACCTTAAAACCTTTGCAAAAAAGAAGATGAATACGTTTCCTTCTATGTGATGCTAAAATTGGGGGGAAAAAACAGTTTCCAACTTAATAACTGAAAAATATATCTAAAATAATAGTACAAGTATTTTTAGAGTAATATACTTACAAATAGCTTTCATTAAGTGAATGAAAGCTATTTCATTCACTTAATAAAGTGAATGAAATAACTTTTCATTCACTTTTCATTGTTTTTTACATGGAAAAAACTGCTTAAGCCAGAATTTGTAATTAAATTTCTATTTAATTACAAATGAAATAGTAATTAAATAGTGGCTTTTTCTTTTTCTATTGGCTTTTTCTATTGGCCATAGAAAAAGGTCCAAAGAGCCACTTGCAACCTGCCTTTAAAAAACCTGCAGAAACTGTCAACCCGCCATTTGCTCTGCAGAAAGGGGGTTCAGTCGGAGACAGAAACAGAAGAGCATGAAGAGGAAAGGGGGATACAGCCGTGTGGAATGCAGGGGGTCTTCAGGAGGGACGAAGAGGGGGTTCTGAAAACATTCCAGTCTTCACAGTGGGTCTATTCATACATCATTTCATTCACTTTAATCAAACCATCTGTTTTACACCTATACTAAAGTGTCTATTTGTTGTTGATGAAAAATACAAGCAAAACTGACACTAAAAAAAATACATCATACCTTATTAAAGCTCTTTTGAACATAGTCATCCAAAATAAAGTACACTGTGTTTACAATAGGACAGTTATGGTCAGAAACAATATAAAATCAGGTATGCTGCATTCAAATGATGCTAGGTTGGAAGCTATGGAAACAAAACCGGTCAAGAAACTAGCCACTGATTTATGCCGAATTTCGACCAAATAGGAATCTGTTTATTTCCCATCTTGGCAGACCTGTGAGAATTGCAATCCCGGTTTACCTTTTTCTCTTTTCTTCGCACCAAGTGTGTGGCCTGCTGCAACTGTAGCCAACTGGCTTGAAGGTTCTACATAACTAGATCTTAACAAGTGAGATCTTAATTCAGCTACTACTGCTTCTCTATCACCTTAAACTAGTGTGTGTGTGTGTGTGTGTGTGTGCGTGTGTGCGCGCGCGCGCGTCTTTTGACCTTTGACATTAACAAGGCTTTCAGATACAAACAACTAGCTTACTGGATTTATTAAGCAGTTGAACAGGTGCACCTAATAAAGTGGCCTGTCAATACAAACACTTTTTCAGATTATCTTTTATTTCCTGTACAGTTTCTAGTTTTGTTGTTGTTGTTCCATCCTTGGCTTTTAGAAAGCAAACCTACAATAACACTGCAATGCAACCAGACCCAATGAACTGTTTGCCTCAGTTGCCAGGACTGAACACGGTGGAAAAAAATAACTATAAACGGGCTTTATACTTAAAAAGAAAAACAGCATTGTGACCTGGTCACAAAAAATAGAACATTTTCAATAGAAATATTTCTCTATAATGTCTGAAAGTTCAAGAAGGCTGTGTATATGCATACCTGGTTTAGTGATGCTCTGGAAGTAAAGAACAAGAACGAAGAACGAGCAGAGGCACGTCGCCAGGAACAGACGTCCTCCCCTGGGCATCCCCATCATAAAGTCTGGCTCCGCTCGCGGAGCCTCCAACCCTACGTCGCTGTCTCGCAATGGTTCATACAAAACCGACCGACGTAGGATGCGAACATGCGAGGCAATCGACGGAACAGACGGTCTCCATGTATTAACTACCGGAAACAAACCTGAAATAAAACATAGCAGCGACGGTTGGCCAGCGGAACCAATATGTAATTGAAGGTCCGTGAACGGCGCATAAAATTCAGCTCCAAGAGCGAGCCGTGGTCGGGATTTGTAACCAACGTTATTATTTCTAGCAAAAGAATTCACTTGTACGAAATGTAATATAATGTAAAGTTGATACCAGCGGAAAATAGGGGGCAGAAAAAGAGTTAACGGTCTGCTGTGTTCCGCGCATCTACAGTATGGTGTCTGAAGTTTGTCGAAGCAACACAAACTTCTCCTCCAAACATGGAGGGGGCACTGTGCCATGACGTCACACCCACCCACCCACTCCTCCCGCACCCCCCTCTATCATCTGAGCTGCATTCAGGAACTGATGGTGCACAGAAACTCGGCTCAGCGCGGATCTTCTTTCTGGTACGCTTTAGTTGCTAAGCATAAGAAAAATAAAAGTCCGGTATATTTTCACAACTTGACGTCTGAGTAGGAACTTACATAGATGAATTCAGACTCGGCCACTGTTTTTCAGCGGCATTTTCTTTTGCGCTAACTTTCTCTACAAGGAGAACTTGAAGGTAGCACCTTAGCCAAGCTCTTCCTGTATTGATATGTCATAAAATACCTCTTCTAGCTACTAAACAGAAGTGGTAAACGTCTGTAGCCGTCACTATTTCGTATATACGATAGTCAAGTGACTTCGAAATAGCAATAGGCTTTGAACCAAGTGTAATTACATAAAAAAATTTTTTCAAGAGAAATAAAAATTGATCAAAAACCAGACTTAGTAACAAATCTTGCTATTTAAATCCTTTCCTGAGCTGGATTCCAACACCTTTTGGCAGGCAACACCTTTTATTTTCAGCACCATTTGAATTAGAATGACTCCAAATTGTTGAAAGCAGTTGTGTTTTCTTGTGAGGCACTGATGTATTGACTCATTGTCCTCTTGCTTCTTGCAAATTCCGTGTTAAATATAAGACAAAATTACTGCACTCTAAAGTTTCCAGTTTTAGCTCAGACAGCATGTGGAATGCAGGCCTGTGGTTCTAAAACTATATCCAGGCTGATTTTCTCTGGAAAGCCAACTTAAGATGTTTGAAATGACAAAAGTGCATCAAACATCCATAAAACAAAATCACAAACAAAGACAGAATTCATTTTAAGCAATACAGAATTGACGAAAGACAAATGCTTGAAATTGTTGCATGGTAGACATGAGTAGGAAGGGTAAAGGGCTGTAGAAATGCAAGTAGGCAAGTTGAATAGCCAATCAATTGCAAAAAGCACAACAGCATTAAAGCAACCCAAAGAAGAAAAGATGCTGTCTGTACCTAAAACTAATTTGCTAAAGTTGGTGTCCAGGGGCAGAGGTTTGTGACCATCCATATTGGAAGTTGGAGTTTTCTATGTTTCAAAATAGACAGTCAAATAAAATTTAAGTATGTTGTTCTGTATTTTAACAAAAAAGTATTTTCTGCCCCAACCACAAACTTTAATATATTTTATTGGAATCCTTTATAAATGAACAGCACATTTGTCAAGTTTGAACAAAGTCTGCAAACTCTATGCAGAGAGATTTGAACCCAGGACCTTCTTGTGCATGACGACACAGTCATGCAGCCCCTGTCATATTCAGTAAATTAAAATGTTATTGAAATATTAATTGAGTTCAGTAACTCAATTCACTAATTGAAACACGTTATTTAATTGATGTTTTCAAGCCAGTAGGTCTGTTATTATGATGACAGGAGGGGGCATTTATCATATTGTTTATCATTAATTGTGAAAAATGACATCATGATAAGAATTTTAATGTGTCATTGTCTCGATAGATTTTAATTAATAATCTAGAATAAATAAAATTGACCAGAAATGCCATTTGTGCCATTTTCTCCACCATTTGTTTCATGAGAGTAAATTAGTACATTTGAAAATGATTGAAGGTAGTTACTGTGTGTGTTCTTTCAGAAATCGGTGTCCTGAAGTAGGTCATCTTAAATGGAAAAGTTTTTCCAACTTAGGTCCATATATGCTGTGCCATGAAGTCACAGCCATAGTCATGTTAAAGAAGCAATAGTTTCTTATCATCGTTATCACAATAGTATCACAAAATATCGTGATAAAATTCTAAGTCCATACCATCCACCCCTATTTCCAGTTCCTGCTTACAATTGATGAACACATAACATGTAAGATTAGAAAATTACATACAGTAATCATAATAAAAATATTATGACAGAAATGTAGTCTTAGCAGAAAGTATAATACCAGCTTAAAGAATAAGCTAATATGGGCAAATGAAAGAGAAAAGACTTGGACAAGCATCACTTGATGCAGAATAAATCTGGCCTATAGCATAAATACTGGCCATGATACAGCATTAGCTTGACTGCTATTCTCAACATGGAAAAGTTTAAAATTCCAAAGTCCATGTCATTTTTGTTTGCTCAGTTAAATATCAATTTAAATTCACATGGATATTGTCATCGAATAAAAGGATGTTTTTCAAATTTCTCAAATGCACTTTTACTTACTGAGCAATGAAATAAAGTAGAACTCTATAATTAACTTTAAATGAAGCTGAAGAGAAGTCAGTTTTAAAAAAAAAAGTCCTAAAGTCGAGTTGCTTTTGACTTTAGGAGTTACATACTTATAACCAAAATGGTTAATTACTGTATATTTTATGACTTTATCAACATTTTGTATGAACTGTAAATCATTTTTATTGCTATCTATGTCAAATTTGTTGTCTGTCATGTACTGGAATGATTTCTACTGTATGAGGCGTTTGATGATTCAGGCCAGGAACAGTAGGTTGAGTGTAAAGCCCAGCTAATGGGGATCCTGAACAATAACCAAAAACGAGTCTCATGATCTATATATATATATATATCTATATATATATATATAGATATATATATATATATATATATATATCTATATATATATATATATATATATATATATATATATATATATATATATATATATATATATATATATATATATATATGCTGAGGCAGTATATTGTACAACAGAACTCCAACGTTAGCGTCCATGCTGTATTTTTCTTCGAAATTCAGCCCACACTATAGTTACAGGGCAGGACTGAACCTGATTAAAGTCTAAAGACGTGGCGCTGAGCAAGTGCCATGTCAGCATGTGAGCAATGTGAGCACGCATGCTGCCATATCTGAGAATGCTGTAATTACACACATCATTAGATCTACTACACCATCATTAGACCTCCAACACACACTGCCTCCTGCACTTCTTGGAGGCACTTGACAGAAATTTCAGACTCTCAAATGAGAGCGAGAGCTGGAGGATGCACAGGGAGAAATCATGCGGTCGCCGGGACAGTGTTAGCATTTATCCGGCCACCCATAGGGCTCATTTAAGTGCAAACTGGTGGCAATGTCAACTCGCCTGGGAAACTGCTGCTTTTTCATCATCATACTTTCAAAAGCCTGTGAGCTAATTGAGGGACAATTTAATCTTTTTTTTTTAATTTATGATTCAAGACTAGTGTGAGTCATTCTGAGGTAAATTGCTGTAAATTGTGTTCACTTGTTTTGGCGTAGTAGAAAATAGGTGTGGCAGTAAATGCAACTTCGATGGTATTTACGATAAGTAAACTAAGTGATGCATAAAATATTTGTTTTTCCCATTGTTTTCCTGATTTTGAACAGTAGTTTTAATGTGCAGCTTATTTGCGTTGGAAATTATTTACTCATCTGGGTTAAGATTGCAAAGCTGTGTGTGAACGAAGCACAAGTCCTCATCAAGAATGTCTATTGGAAAGTACAACAGGCTCTCAAAAGCGCCCTGGAAAAAGATTATTTAGGAGAAAGTTACGATATTACCACTTTTGTTTCTTTTAAAGAAAGTTCAATTTAATTTAAAATCGTCTCCCAGACCTGAACTTTTGAAGACAGTTATAAAGTCAGTTCTTCTGAAGAACATTTCTAGGATTAAAGGACTAATATCTTAGCAAGATCTAGAGAAACTCATCCATGTGTTTATCTTTAATTGCATTGATTACTGCAACAGTGTCCTCACAGGTCTACCTAAAAAAATCAGACAGTTTATAAATCACTGAACGGCTTAGCACCAAAATACATTAAGATCTGCTGCTGTCATATTAACCTTCCAGACCTCTCATGTATTCTGGTTCTGGTCTGGCTAGAACGAGACAGAAAAATGGAGAAGCAGCATTCAGCTTCTATGCACCACAAATCTGGAACAAACTTACAGAGAACTGCAAAACTGCCGAAACACTGAGTTCCTTTAAATCAACCTTAAAATCAACCTTAGAGCTGCTTTTGAACCATAATAAATGAAACATTGACCAACATATTTGATGTGTATTGATGATTTTGATGATGGCATTTAACAAAATGTAATAGGTAACACTTTATTTGAAGGGGGTTGAATAAGACTGACATGACATTGTCATAAACATGACATAACACCTGTCATGAACATGAATAAGCCTTCATGAATATTTATGACTGTTGTCAGAAAGCGTCATTCGGTAAATTATGACACTTTTAATACAAAGTTGACATAATCCAAAATGTCTTTATTATGACAACTTGACATTAACCAAGAAATCATTACTGATATAAATTTTTTATAAAAGTATTACTGATTGCACTTTAAAAATTGGGTAACTTTATGTTATTAAAGGTAAAGTTTAAACAGTGAAGGAAATAAGATATTTTCCATGTAGACGTCTGCTAACATGTATTTCATCAAGTCAGCTCTTCTTCTGTAATATCAAACCACTTCCTCTGTCATAAAGGTCTTCACTTTGGTCTCGTCATCAAAATGACAAAACAGTAACTGTCACCTCTCACTAAAAATGAGAAAAAAGAAACACTCAAAACAGAATTTTTAAGTCAGAGATGGTAGAAGTCTCCTACATACTGAGAATGTCATTTCTGTAGTGTATAGCTTCGGTGTCATATTTTGTCTTTTTACACCACACAGAGCTGTGGTGGTGAAGCCGAAGATGGCAATAGATCTATGAAAAGAACCAACTTAATCCTATTAGTATATGAATATAAAAAATACAAGACTGCGTCTCTGGTGGCAGCTTCCTCATTTCAAACAATAGGCCATGTTTGATTCTCATCAAACATTAGTCCATGTCATGGTTTCTTGTGTTTTCTTCCAGCATGTCATAGTTTGAAATCACCTACTACATTTTTCAGGTCTATTTCCCCAACCTGATTAAAACATATTGATAAGTCAATGTTTCCCAACCCTGATCCTCAAGGAAATAAAAAAAAGAAAAAAACATTGGGGCCCTTTCAATTACAAAATTAATCATATTGTATTTTTTAAGATTGTTTTTAGCAGTAAAAAATTAATGTTTCCACTCTCCCACATCAAAAACACACACATCCATATTTGCCCTGAACACCCCCCTATCTGTGGTTCGTTCCTGCTTGGAGCGCTTGAGAGTGATGCTGTTCAGCAGCAGTCAATGGAAGACATGAACGATTGTGGTAGTTACTATGCTGCTAAGAAAAGTTAGAAAATCAGGTTTTCAAAAAAAACGAGAGAGGGAGAGAGAGAAAAAGGCAAGCGTGTTAATTTATAACCCAATCTTTCTCCAAGAGAGGTGGGTAGACTGTGTGAGATTATCAACCATTTAGCATAATTAGCTTAGCTACAAACTACTGTTTGCCTCCTTTTCACTAGCATTTAATGAATTAAAGAAAAAAATTACCAAGATATTCATATATTTAACTTGTCCCTTGTACATTTTACCACTTAACAACAGACGAGTCAGTCAGCAGCAGCTCTAATCCACGTCCCTCCTGCTGACCAGTCCTTTCCTGAGTGAAATTAAAGCTGCAGTATGTCACTTTTATATAAATATATTTTACATATGTTTTAAAACTGTCATTATGTTGTGACAGTATGGTATGAGACAGGCACGTGCAGAGGGGGGGCTGGGGGTGCTTGAGCACCTGCCCTTTAAATGGTCTCTGCACGGCCCTGGTATGAGAGGTGAAAAAGACTTTGAAAAATCTATTTCTTCTGTCTTCTCCCAGTGCTAGAAACAACCAGTTAGTGGCAGGAGAGTTTTAGTGCTGTCAATCACAATCTCATGTGGTGCTGCTCATCCTTCCTCCCCCTCGATTTGTACCGTGCTGCAGCTAGCATAGCACAAAGCTGTGCAGATTCAGTGAATGCTCAGTTTAGTTAGCATAGCCACCAATGACGGCAGATAAACGGTTTCTTGTAATGATAAGTTGTTTCTCCACCATTAACACATTTAGCAGTGAGTGAATGAGGCTAATTGACAGTGCTAAGAGTGTCCTACTGGTTCTGATTGGTTGTTTTGGTCAGAACGGTGCATTACTTTAGCCAGCAAAAGTAATTCAGGAAGGAGATGGAGGAGATTGATTGTTTTCACAGATTATCTGTCTCATAACAAACTGCTACAACATGACAGCTTTAACAAATATGGAGAAAACATATTTTTTATTAAAGTTATGTACTGCAGCTTGAATAAAATGCGACTACATAGCATTTTTGAGAAGTCTGGATTGCTTCATGTGTAGTTGCACGTTGCTTTTGACTGTTACTCATGGGGAGATAGATTTCAGTATCTAAAACTAATAGAAAAAATTTAAGCAACCTACTAGCATATTGGACGTGGACTGTAGGATTCATGAGCAGTAAATATTGTGCTAATTATCAGTGTTGAACCAAAAAAAGCAAGGCGGTTTCAAGCCTTTAAAATTGTGATGCTTTTTATGGGTCAAACAGACTCAAAGAATTGTAACAGCAGCTGCACGAGGGGGCCCAGACAATTTTTTTGTCAGGAGGCCCTGACAAATTCCTGGCGGCGCCCCTGGCTGCTATACTCCTAACTAACTGAACAAATTAAAGCTCATGTTTGACCAAGCTTGTGAAGGTGTTTGTGTATTTAAGTGTGTTGTACTGGTGCACAGTTATCAAATAAACTCGTAAAAAAAAAAAAAAAAAGAAAAGCTTTTAGTGAATTCTGTACGGTTTTTCTATATTATATAAGCATTGGCTGATTCTAAACCTCAGATATCAATAACATATCGGAAGTGAAAAAAGTGCATCTGTCATGATCCGTGTTTCTGTGTGTTTAGTTTTGAGTTTTTTCTGTGTGATTCTGTTTCCCTGTGAGTCTCTGTCCTGTCCTCCCCGTTGATTGTCTCCCAGGTGTGTCTCATTCCCTTGATTGCCTCGTGTGTATTTAGTCTCACCTCTTGTCTGTGTTCTTCATCGGATCCTCGTCTAAGTCGTCATGTGTTACCGGTGTGTCAGCCTATTTCACTGAGGACTTTATCATTAAAATAACACATATTCATCTTCATTCTGGCCTGCCTGCATCTATCTCACCTCACCCAAGCCCGAACTATGACAGTATCGGTGCATCCCTAATCTTTGGCCATGTATTTAATCAGCAAACCCATTCCAAGAAGGGGTGACTTTCTGAAGGTGCTGAGGCAGAAAAATTATCATTCAGAAATCGGGTCCAGACGCCTGGAAAGGGGTGTGGTTACTTTTCTCAGCGCTAGTTTAAGAGAACAGAAACGTGCAAAAAAGTAGCAGTGACTCACTGGTTTCTTTAAATCCATCCAGTTGGGTCAGAGTGGATAGAACTTCAGCGGACAACTGGCCAACTAATTTGCCTTTCTCTGCAGGAGCAGAGACTAAACGACTCCCTCAAAGCATATTGTTCTGATTAGTGCCCAAACAATTTAACTTGATAATGAATTGCGTCAGTGGTGTATCTATTAAGAACAGCAACCAGGAAATGACGGTGGAACTAACGTACTGTTTTCATCTCATTGACGTGTTTTTAAAGTATAAAACTAAGACGTTGTTTTGGAACCTGAACTTTTTTGAGAATGAGCCACCTATGAAGATCTAATAAAAGTCTTAGATTTCCTTAATTAAAGCGAAACTTAAAGGCCTTGTCCAGAACCTGGTGCTCAAACCAAAATGAATAAACTTCAGTTGATGTGGCACCCACTTGGGGGCGCCACTGCTTATGTAACTGCTTTTCCTTTTTATTTTTTGTTTTCTATTGTCTTTTCACCATTATTATGGATCATGGATTTCACAATTTTTTCTACTGTTATATGTCTTCGAGAGCAACTGTTCTATTATTTATACTCAAAAAATGACATTAAGCTGTAAAGAATAGAATAATTAACGTAACACTAATCAGTTACAAATCAGCTGAGAAATGGCAGATAGCCTTTGCCTTCAGCCAATCAGAGCACTTACTTACAGAATTTGCTTCACCCCGCCCCAAAGCAACAAGAAGCACCAACATGAATCTGTGAAGACCTCTTCAATGCATGTTGTAAATCTGATGCAGTATGTTGAATTTTTGTAAATCATAAGCTCTATTAGTTTAGGTTTTCTCTGGGCAGTTAGTTTGTTATAGCAAAAAACTGCTTAAAGCTGCAGCATGTAACTTACAAAAATTTTATTTTTTTGCATATTTATTAAAAAGTATGTTATGAGACAGGAACAAATTAGCTACTTTTGCTTCTGAAGAAGTGCAGCAATCCTGGTGAAAAACAACCAATCAGAGCCAGGGGAGACTCTTTACGCTGTCAATCAACCACATGTATGTGCCGCTAAAGGAGCTAAAGGAGTTCCTTAGTGGTCATACTAACTAGTAATAGCATTCATGACAACCTCTGTTGGGCAGGAAGCAAGATGGAGGTTGTGAGCAGCGTGTACAGGAGTTTGATTGACAACACTGAAATTATTATCCTGGTTCTGATTGGTTCTTTCCTGTTAGCACTTGGAGAAGGCAGAGGAGATCAATTTTTTTCATTTTATCTATCTAATATTCCACTGTCACAACGTAATAGTTTTTTACATGTAAACAACATTTTTTTAAAATAAATATTACATACTGCAGCTTTAAAGATTTAGCAACAAACTGAAAAACATTTCTATGAAAATGTGTCAGGGCAAAACTAATGAACACAGAACCTAGTGAATGTTAGACCTTCAGTTGTTTTAGATGTTGGCGTCACGCTCGTGTTCCTGACTGGATTCCCTCATGTGAATTGTTCTCCATCCTGAGATCATGAGCAGAAACTGCAGCTCAGAGTGCCTCAATGCTGCTGTGACAAATTTCATTAGTGGGATCTGGGCAAATGTTTGACATTTAACAGCTCTCCCAAACAAATCACTTCTGCCAAATATTATCTCAACACTTTTACAAGCTCTAATGCCAAGAAGAGAGCTGCTGCAATGCAGAGGTTTACTATTCCCACCTCTTCACTATAAAATGCTGCTTAAATACATAAAGAACCATGAATGCACTGTAAAGTGAACCGCTGCATGGCAGAAGCTTTCTGGAAGCTTGTCCACTTTAGTATTTGATAGTTGCAGATAAAGATGTATAGCTACGATAACACTGCAACAGAACTGAGCTCTTCTCAAATTACTGTTTATGATAATATTTATTTCCATGACCTTGTTTTTTTTATTGAACATTAGATTTAATAACTAAAACCAATGAAAAAATATATAAAACTCATGAAGAAGTATTTAATTTCTGGACCTAGTTCAAAGATAAGCAATATTACACACAATGTTGTGATTATAAAATATGGATATATAAAAAAGAAACTTGCTAAACAGAAAATAACCCTTACTTTATGCAGAACTGAACCCAGTGGTGCTCCCAGAAAATGTTCACAGGGATAACCAAACCAGACAAGTAAAAATTTAAGGGGGAGAGCAGAGTAAAAAAAATACATAAAAAATCAATTATTTGTGTATTTTTTCATTTATTTATTTAGTATTTCTTTGTTTAATAGGTTTCACTGAAGAAGATGTCTCTGTATGCCTTTCTATGACTGACTAAATCTTGTCTTCTTTGCCAAGTCTAAGCTAAAATATGAACAAAAAAGTTTTAATAATTAAACAGTTGTAAACCATAGACATTAATACATATTAATGCCATAATAACTGACGGCATTGAGAAGCACTGCAGTGATGGTGTACTAAAGGGGGCATGTCAGAAAGGACATGAGGTTCTTAAAGAGACATAAGCCAATTTGATGCAAAGACAAATTTCTTTTAAATTATTTTTGGTATATATAGCATTGCTTAACAACTGAAGATAACAGTTAGTTGACTGTCTTATACAATTGCACTATGTGAATGGAAAATATATAACACTCCCTCCTCCCATAAAACAATATAAAATAATCATAAAAATTCAAATTCTTTCCTGTCAAAGTGTATTTTCTACACTCCATTAGCATTATAACAGTCAAACTCTTCTTATTATTGCTGACCAGCTTTTTGCATATTTCCACCAGTGTTTTAAAGCTTTGTATTTGGTGATCAACTTTAAGTCTTTGAAAATGTGTATACCATAACCCTGATCTTTAGCTTAATACTCAGATCATCTACCAGATTCAGGTCAGGACTCAAGTGTCTACTTAGTTTGAAGAAACATGTTGATAATATCAAAATATGTATAATTTTGGGCTTAACTGTCATTGATGCATGTGAAGATAAGCTTAGCTAAAAACCTTTTCCTGCCCACATCAAGCTGGAAACTAAATGTCACATGCCAGAAAGCACGACACGACGGCCTGTGATTTATGTTCGGCTGATTTGTAAACTCACTTAACATGATTCTTTTTACCAAAGTCCCAAAACGCAGGGATGCCTTTAGTGGCTAAATCTGTGCAACTTTGATGATGTCTTTGGCGGTAATTACTATTCTTCATCATAGTTAGGTGGTCTACAGATGGGAGTAGTCCATCAGAACCCCCCCAAGTATTTCCACATGCTGTGTGGAAGATAACGGTCCAGGTCATTTAGCTTAAATAAGAGCCTGGGGTTGCAGCAGTCGTGCTCTGAGATGCCACATCAACGACATTAAAACAAGCTTATTTGGTTTGCAGAAGCTTTAATATGTTCATATATACAGAATGTGGAGAGCAGGCCTGACAACTGGACCGTCATCCACTCTGATCCAATGGATTATTGTCAAATTTATCTGACTTTTTTTTTTTTTTTTTTTTTCTAAAATGTTGGATTCTGCGACAGAGACTTGCTTCTGGTTTTCCCTCCCCAAAGCTTTAGTGTTTTCTGTTTCGGGTCCAGCTGGAAGAAGGTGGGAGCACCCTGGATCTACTGCAAATGGGTTGTCAAACCACAATGCAACCACTTGAAATATTCCCAAAGTATACAACTTTAGTCATGTGGCACTCGGTCCACAGTAGTCCCACTAAAGCCTTTTAGCACAGTTTATGTGAAACAGATGAAAACCTGGATGTGCCCTGATGGACCCTTTTTGTGTGAAAAGTTGCCAGAACTCAATAGCAAGTATAAAAAAAACACATTGGTTTGCTAATTAATGGAACTAAAATAATTTTTGTCACTATTATGCCATGCTTAGGGGCCTGGACTGCTCTTTTAATATTATTTTTAAGGTTTTACAGTTAAATTCTACCATAGTGTTGATTTGTTTAACCACAACTGAGTCAGAATTAGTCTGCTCCAGAAAAACTAAAATCAACTTTTGACACATGGGCCAAAATCTTCAAAAGTCCCCCAAAAATATGTGGAAAAAATACATGAAAACCACAAAAATCAAAACACAACAACAAAAAAAACAATACAAACTTAAGTGTGATTTTTTTTCTTTTTTATGAGCACAACAATAAAGTAAGCATGCAATATTTCCATAAGAAAATATAAAAAGTAGATATTTTGTGAAGAGATGAGTCAATTACTGGAGATTCCAAGCTTAAAAAGGGCTTTGCTTGTTTGCATTATTTGAAAGGTGGTATCCATTTTGAAAAAGGGTCAAACTTTAAAAACTTTTGTCAATTTTCAGTGATGCAAATAGAATTTGGGTGACTCTTTTGTGTCATATTTGTTGCATTTAGCCAAGAAAAAAAAAAAGTTAAAGCAAGATAAAGCATGAAAATCACTGGATACATGTGGTCCTTCTTACTATGTAATTAAACCGCAAAAAGTTGCATAATTAGATAAACATAGCAGAAACTGAGCCAGTTGTGGCTGATGGGCTGCACTTTGGACCCCCCTGGTTCAAGTAAAACAAAAACTCCTTCAGAAATAACGTAGCTTTATTTGTCATATTCAACTTAAGTGTTACAGCATGAGGAAGTTGAGTCACATTATTACGTATTATTGCAATAGCCCTGACATTCCTCACAGTAGAAAAAGAGAAATCCTTTGCAGCACTTAATCTGCAGTTATCCATATCTCATTTGTTTCACATGTGCACTGCAGCCCGGAATGAATCCCTATCATTATCCAGAGTGAAAATGCAAATGTTCACAACATTTGCTTTGGGTTTAGTTGGGTTGGGTTGCAGCTAATGACAACAGGCTGCTGTTTGTTGTTAGAAATGAGCAGCAGAAGTAAAATGAGTTTTCAGCTTAGAGGACTGAGTCCATATGGCCACCAGACACCTGGTCAGCCATTCAGGATCCGTCCACACCGCCATCTGTCTCACTCTCCGCAGCAAACCGCCTGCTGGGTGAGAGAGAGCTGAGCAGCACTCCAGAGAAACCCGGTTTGTTTTTTGGAAAATCTCACATTTTTGAGTTTTCCCCCTAAAAAAAATAATAAATGGCATCGCTACTTAAGAAAGGGATCCAGCCCATTTGGAAACATCCTGCTCTAAATTTCCATGGTGTTGCATTAGATCCCAACTGTCAACTGTTGTTTTGCAACAGCTCATTCAAACTAGCCAACTCCTTATTGGTTCAGTGTGCAATGGACACAGAAAGTTAGCTAGTTCTGAAGGAAATGATAATATTTGAATCAGAATAACTATGCAATACAGCAGGGGTGTCCAAAGTCGGTCCTCGAGGCCCGGCATCCTGCATATTTTAGTTCTCTCCCTGGTGGTAAAACAACATTTTCAGCTTGTCAATGTTCCTCTTAGGCCTTCTAATGAGCCATCATTTGATCCAGGTGCGTTAAACCAGGGAGAGAACTAAAACATGCAGGATGCCGGCCCTCCAGGACCGACTTTGGGCACCCCTGCAAAACAGAATATAATCAATGAAAACCAGCTGAGGAAGGTTAACACATTCTGTACCTGATGTCTTCCACAAACCAACATCTGTCTTACACCAATAAGTGGGTTACTATCATAACTAACTAGATATATATGTAAAAAACAATCTATCAAACTTGTCCTTGAGGCAGACAGTTCAACCAGCACGGACCAAGTGTTTAAGCCACAAATTAATTCATATTACGTTAAAACTAATATATTCTATAATACCCATAAGTACTGTATTTTTGTTAATGTCTTATTCTTCTCCTGTCTGTGTTTCAGTTAGTTCCTGTATGTTTCTTGTTTGAAATAAAGAGAGGGAACTTGAGTGGAGGAAGCAGAACTGCTGCATGAGAAGACTTCAAAATAAGAGCAGGAAAACATCTAACTTCTTGAATAATTCTTAAATTGATAAGCAAAACTTCAACACAGATTTGAAAATGTATCCAACTGAATCCTTACAAAACAGCCAAGTGATTTAGCACTTAAGAATTTATACATAAAAGTTAACTTATGGGAAGTTGAGAGGGATAAATGTTTTCAAACTTAGCAAAAGCTGTTTGTTATTTTGGTTTCATAATTTTTAATATGTTTCTTTAGAGGTTTTATGACTAACTTCTGGTTTTAAGCTCTGTACAGCTGGGTTGTAGAAATAGTGCTCTATAAATACCGTTCAATTCCAGACAAATTGAAATAATCAGAATAATGAGTCAAAATTAATTCATTCTTTTATTTTGATAAATAAAAGGTTTAGTTCAGTGGTACTCAAAGTGGGTCCTGAGGGCTGGCATTTTGCATGTTTTAGTTCGCTCCTTGGTTTAACACACCTGGATCAAATGATGGCTCATTAAAAGGCCTAAGAGGAACATTGACGTGCTGAGGAGGTTGTTACTACCACCAGGCAGAGAACAAAAACATGCAGGATGCCGGGCCTCGAGGACCCACTTTGAGCACCACTAGTGTAGTTTAATAGGGTGAGGTGTGAAGCATTACTATGAAGAAGAGTATTGTAAAAAAAAAAAAAAAAAAAGAAATGAAAATTACAAAACACCGAACTTTTAGTTCTTGGTGGTTCTATCCAACATTAGTGTCTGACCTCACGAATGCTCTTTTCAAGAATTTTTCAAGTATTCCTTGTAAACACACTCCTAAACTGTGTAAAGAACTCATTGAGCCAGTTTTTAGAAGAAATGTGACATCACTAGACTTCATGTGTATGCAAGGAAAAGTGACTGAAAACTTTTGAAAAGTGAATTTACACTCCATTCTTCCAAAGTGAAGAGTAGATCCACTTTGGAAAACAGCAATTCATGACTTCTCACAGTCGGCTTGTGTATTTTAACCCTTGTGTTTAGAAATGGGGTCCAACCGACCCCACACACGTAAAACTTATATCATTTGCCACAGTCCTCTACGTTTGCCTCAGTCCTGCACACACAAGGGTTAAAATATATTAGTCCCCTGGCTGATTTTTGTTGTGGTGTATCTACACTGCCTCCTGGTGGTTCATTATGAATCCTACATGATGAATTTCACACATTCAAATTAAATCAATTCTTGAAGACTATCGATCTCTGTTTATAAATGTCAATATCATTTGAATATCAGGAAGAAGTTCCGTTTTTTTCACTCATTTTAAAAAGAGAGATGCATGGATTCTCTTTAAGAACATTTCAAATCTTTAGTTCTGTTCATTTTGATTATTACGTCTTACAAATGAGTACAATCTAAACTCCCATATTGCTGACAATTAAAATATTACATTAGATCAATAAAAAAAGACATTTCAAAATAAATGCCTGTGAATGGTGTGTTCACTTCTCAAATAAAGAGTTTATTTAAAGGTTCAGGAAACTTTTCAGGTGTTTTGAGTTAATTACTTAATTAGTGAGTTCCCAATAACTAACAGTTTCCTAACATTCTGAGACACTGAATTATTGGTTTTCAATCATATTTCATCAAGATTACAAAAAAGTAAAGATTTGAAATATTCCCCTATATGTGTATTGAATCCATAATAATGTCACTTTCCAAAAAAAATGGTCTTAATCATTTTTTGCCAAATGGGATCCCCCCCCCCCCCAAAAAAAAAAAAAAAAAAAATCATCTTTTGACTGAAACGAGGTGATTTTTTTTGGGGGGGGGGGGGGAGGGGGGAGGGAGGGGGGAGAGACAAACACTTTTGGTAAAAAAAAAAAAATAGGCCATTATTCCAGGAAGGTGATGAGTTTCACATAGATAATGCAAAACAACAGATTTGTGTGGAATTGATCACGCAACATTCAAAAAGCGCCACCACCAGGAGGCACTGTTCACACATCACAACCAGACAGGAAGATTGCAACTGCGAAGAATGGGAAGTCATAAAAAAGTGACAGACAGACAGAGCCAGAAATAAGGAATTGCAGTTTTCCAAAGTGAAACTACAGACAGCTGTGTGTTCTGTGTGTGTTTGCTGAGAATTTGAGCGACCATTTACTTCCTGTACGTGGCATCTTAAAAAAAGTTTCATGCTGGCCACACATGGGGTTTGCTCAGTAAAGGCTTTAGATTGAGTCTAATTAATCCTGCGTTTTGTGTCTCTTTAGGGAAAAGCAAGAGACTTCTGCTGGCTATTAAAAAGTTGTCGCCAAGATGAAACAATTGCAGAATCCAGACCACAAACCCATGTGGTCCCCAGACGGCCAGATGCATAAAAAACAAACAAAAAACCCTCAATATTCATCAATAAAACTGTGTATGGAGGCAGAAATAAGCATTTTCAACGAAAATATTATGAAAACCTTGACGACACGCTATTTTTTTTTTAAACAATCAGTCCCTTTAAGAAATACATCTTATTCCAAATCAAGACCAGATTAAAGGGAATGTAGACTTCTGGGCAGTGGCGCAACTACACATTATTCAGGTGGATACGAAAACATAAATCGGCGCCCCCCGCCCTCCATCTCCCTCTTCCCTGAAGGAAGGTTGAAGGAGCGTGGAAAACATACGCTGCATCTCTGTTTTTCATGATTTTAATATTTTGCTTAAACGTAAACGTTGAAACTGAACCGCATTTATCCCCAGACAATAAGCACACAAAATAAATAAAATAAAAATAAAAGTATGTGAAAGAACCGTATAAAAAATCATATTAAAAAACCGTGCGGTACCGGTACCGATCCAGCTGCAGCCTTCAGTGGAGCCGCCCGCTTTTTGGATGCGCCTTATGGACATAAAGCATCTTCATTCTGTAAATGTATAACTTATGCACATGATTCTACTATTTAGAGTAAACGTCCACTTTCCCCACTCAAAGGACTCTCTGACTCTCTGTCTTTAAATCCCAGCTGAACGCGCTACTGTTCAAACAGGCATTTGTACGATCTCTTTATTTTTAATTTATTATTTTAAATTTGGATTTTTTTTCTTTAAAATGTACTTTTATTTTGTGAGGTGACATTATGTGCCCTCAAATAAAATATTTTATTATGTATTTTAAATAAAATACATAATTATTATTGTTATAAATACTTATACTGCTTCCAACAAGGACGTTACCATGGTTATTGCTTCACTTGGTGGCAGACTTCCGGGTATTTATACTAATTTACATTAATATGTATTTGTGGGTGGAGACAGGGCAGACCAGCAGCTGCGCTCTATTTCCAGCAAATTAGGATTTATAAAAGAAAGGTGCGCAGCCACGTGCTTGCGCACGGCTTTATGTATCCTTTTTTTTTTTTTTGCGCCGCACTTTTCTAAATTTATCTGTACTCCAAGTTTTGGTGTCAAAACTGCACAGTCCTTTATGCATGAGGTCCCCGGTCTGCAGGTACCTTTTGGAAACCGCCACCTATCATCCTGTGACAGAAACCAGGAACAACATGTAAAAACCAATTTATCCTCCTGAAGTCGCACCAGAATGCTCTTCCAAGAACATTTAGTGGTCTGCCACATATTTAGAGGACTGAGTAAAAGCATTTACACCCTGTGAAACTGCAACGTAAATAATAATAACAGTAATAATAGTGAAAAAAGATGGATCGAGATCACATTACTTCGGCTCCAAGACGACTGCCTGATAACCTCTGGTCTAATTTCAAATTGGCTCCTTTATAGTCCTTTGCTTTTCATATAAAAAGTCTCTACACAGTGCCTGCAGAGTGCAAAGTTTCACATTTAATTACAGGAATTACTGAGTACATAGCCTGGCCTTTGCCTTCTTATGCAATTCCACTTGATTCTCATTTTTCTTCAGTCCTTCCTCTGGTATTTCTCCCATTGAGCTCATTTATCCAGTTGAATTTCATCCTGGCCAATTAGCCGTACTAACGCCGTACTAAGAAGAAGGTGTTGTGAGCGATAATATGTAAAATAAATGAATAAATGATATATTCTCTTCCTGTTAAAGTTTTGTAATCTGAAATTAGGAATACATTTTTAGTTCTTTAAATGATTTATTATTATTCTTATAAATTTATTTATATAGTTGATGTTCATGAAGTGACTGGCAACCTGTCCAGGGTGACCCAGCCTCTCGTCTGTTGACCGTTGGAGACAGGCACCCTCATGACCCCACTAGGGTTAATGGATGGATGGATGGATGGTGTTCATAAAGTGGGGGTGGTGTAAGGGATATGCAAATGTTTTCCTCTAAACAAAAAAATGTCATAAAGGCATAGGTCTTTATCTTATTTTACCCAGGTAAATTGATTGAGAACAAATTTTCATTTTCAACATCCAGAAAATATTAAAACATCATACAACAGAATATCACACAGTGGAAAAGAGAATATTATAAAACAAGGGAAAAATACAACTTCACATTGACTACATGTACTATAAGACACATGATCAGTCATGTGTGAAGAAAAAGGACACAAATGTCTCTTTGGATTGTAAAGGTTGCTGACCCATGCTTTAATGGATACTTGGTTGATTCCCAGTGCAGAACTTCAAATCTTGGTGTATAATCTGTTATAAAGTCAATTTAAAAAACGCTAACTCTGAAAATGAGATCAAGGCTCAGAGAAGTTGTCTGTTTTTGGGTTATTTGTACATTTCTTCCAACTTTCCTTTTTAGTTTCTTTGTTTCAGTTTCATCAGATCAGGCTTAAGCGGTTTAAAAGTGTGTGTACGCCTGCTGTGAAGCCTGCGAGGTGCACACAGCCTCTCTCTGTCTCCCTCCTATATCAACACCGGTTTGTGTGCAGGAGAAGGGGTCCGCATGGCTTTTGTGTGTTCGCGTTGTTCATGCATCTGGCCACCACTCGGCCCTTCAGGATCTGTCCACACTTCCATCTGCCGTCTTCTCTTACCAATAAACTTCTCTTTGGGTTTTTGCTTCTCGCCCGCCAGGAGAAAATCCAAACACTTCTAGGAAAAACAGAGGGGGAAGGAAAAAAGCCCAAAAACATACAGCTGGTGTATTACTTTTGCCAAACAACAACTGGCACTTAATATTTTCTCAGTTTGAGTTGGACTTATTGTGCAACACGATCCATCGTGCCTCAACGGCCAGCGAAGCTTTTGGACACATCTGTCCCACATTAGGCAAACTCAGCAGCCAGCGGAGCTGCCAGTGGTCCGTGACTTCCACAACTCCTGCAACGCGCAATTAAGCAACTGCACATGCAGATTTCTACAGTTTTCATAGCTATGGCAGCTTCCCTTCAACTGATGTCAGGCTTCTGAGCTGTAGGGGAAAATAAACATTGAATGCAGCCCAGATCTTATGCTTCATCTTTTTAAAAAAAGGTTTTTTGGTGGTCTTTATTTGAAAGTGGTCAGACAGGAAAGTGGGTAATGAGAGAGGGGGAAAACATGCGGCAAATGTCGTCAGGCCAAGACTCGAACCTGCGACGGTTGTGGGTTGTGCTCTGCCCTTTCACCCTTACCTGCTTCATCTTTACCTTTTCTTTAGGTGAAAGTGGTAATCATGCATCTTTTAGAGGAGATCTTTAATCTGAGTCCCAATAATGTGAGTCTTTTTATTCCAGGATGTCTGGTCACTCTTAAAAAGCCTTAACTTTATGTGTGGGTGTGTGTGTGTATACAAAATAAATCATCAGGAATAGGAAAAAAGGAAAAACCCTACACTGAATATTTTTTATGTTCAAATAACAATTATAAACTCTTATGCTGTTTAAAAGGGAATATTAATAATAGTTTTCAGAAGATAAACTGATGACAGTCCCAGAGGTTATAGGCTAAGCAGTTGATCATATGAGAGAGATCATATTATCCTGACAGATATAAAATGCTGAATTTATGTGTCAAGATAATGACAGATTGCTCAAAAATGGTCAAATATGAAGCCAGAAAAGGTGGGTAAATCATGACCCCTGCTGATCAAAATGAAAACTATCAGAGGGGAAACCATTTTAAAAAGCCAATGATAATAACACTATTCTCTTTTTTGTGGTGTGCATTTGTTATTTTAATTATTAAAATGAATTCACTTTATGATTTTAACTTAATCAGAAAGAAAAATCTGATTTAGAGCAACATATAAATAGATTAGTTTATTTTGCACAATTAAAATACCGATAAAAATACAATAAGACACTATTATCATTATTATTATCTAACAATAATAATGACAATAATGAAAAATATTATTAAAAAACCTCAATGCAAATGAAAAAAGGTCAACACTACAGCCGCTTTAAGATTTTCATTTCTGTACTGTTAGATTTATGCTTCCATTTAAAACTGAAATTCTTTCCTGCTTCATCAGCCAGGATAAGGTGGCTGTGAAGGATACACCAGCTGTTCTTCAACTTTGGGGAAAAGGTGGATGCATTTGTGGGCTGCATTTACAGAAAAATTAACATTATCGTTCACAACTTCTCCTTCAGTTCACTGATTGGCCAGGTTGAAATTGTACCACTTCAATGGGAGAAAGACCAAATAGAACAGTGAAGGGAGATGAGAATCATGAAGAATTTAATTTCCCTCAGAATTTACGTATAGCTTTGTTATCCACACTTGTACTCAGATTCATAAAATGCCTGTTTTCCTTTGTGTTGATGCAGCTTTACTCAGTTTGCTCAGTAACACTTTTTCATGTATTTGTTTCCCGGTATCCTTTATTTCTGCACCGGTTTGAAAAAGTAAGGGTGCTGCGTAGGAGAGCGTGAAGAGAAACGGTTCTCAGGGATTCAATTCTCTGTGCAGCAGGGAGAAGAAGAGGGGAAAAAAAGGCAGCATTTTTGACAGGTGGGAGGTCTTCACCACTGGATCATCACACAGCCATCCATTCAGAGAAAATAATGTGTCAAGTCTTCAAAAGGCAGTCAAAGAAAGTGTCAATCATGGAAGACAGGAAAACCCAGGTAGGAAGATTCCTCCCCTCCAACTCCAACTTCCTATCAGGTTCAAAAGCCATCCGTTGGATTCAAGACCTTTTGTTTTATTTAGTGTCGTCCCTTTATGTGACCGGTTCTTTTTTTCCTCTTCTCCATCCTAACTTCTTGACAAGCTTGATCTCTCCCACATGTATCCGTAATGAAAGTCTGTCTCCTTTCAATGGCAAATAAAGACATTTGTCGTGACTTGAAACTGTGCGTTGCACTCTATTAGCAACTTGCCAAAAACTATTTGTCTGTTTTGGTTTGAAGCAGGAGAATTATTCCCCGCCACCGACCCTGTCACAAACAACAAAACGCTAAGAATGAAAATTTAATACATACATGCTCAGCAAATAGAATGTCACAGCCCTCCATCTGCGAGACGTCTGCGAATCGTTTTGTGTTAAACTGTATTGACTGTTGTTATGTAGCATTTTGCCGCTGCTAGATTACATTCATTTGTCGAGTGGTGTTTTTCTGTACTGGGACTTATTTTGGTTGAAAGTGGCTGTCACAGGAGGAAACACAGGGGATGTGAGTAAAAACGGCATAAATGGAGAAGGCAATATTCACCGTTTTTACCGTGAGGGATGTAGGTTTTGATTGCAGAGCAGAAATTGAGAGGGAAACAAGAGTGGAAGCAAGCGTCAAAAGGCTGGGTAGAGACAAACAAATCATACGTCCTGGGACTTGACCTCATGCTTGAGGGCTTTAGAGAAGTCAGTATTTTAATCTGACCAATTTTAAGTTTTAGGTAGCTCCCTAGACTGTGTCATTCAGTTCACATTCAATTCAAGAATACTTTATTTATCTCAAAGGAAAATGAAATGTTGTTCCAATTATTTAAAAAAAATGTCTGACAAAAGATTGTTCCTCGATATGAACTTCACAAATTCAACTCCTCTACAGTTTGGGGTTGTAGTTCAGGTATTGCTTGAGGTTTTGATTAACTGTTCCCAGTTGTAAAAGCAGAACTTCGTTCCCATAGTTATATATCATAACAGCTACATAACAAGTAAAAAGTAGGACCAAAAATCCTTCTAGCTGACATCCGCAAATACTTGGGACCCCTTCTAGAAATACTTATAACATCCTATTTTAATTATTCAAACACCAAATGTTACATTGTTATGCACAGTGGGAACCGTCCAGACTCTAGCGCTGAATGTTCACTCTCCTTTGTCCTGGATCTTGTGGGCACAGAGCAAAAGAAATAGCACTCTGGATTGTCTGCTTTTTTGTTCAAATATTTTAGATATACTCTATGAAAATATCCTTGAAGAAGCAAATGTTCTGCTACTAATTTGTAGTTTCGTTCCACAGTAAAGTGCTATGATAGGTGGATCTATGAATACTGAACCACAAGTAAACCTGAAAACTAAACAAAATTCTTGCTAAAGATAGAATTTAGTTGAGCTGCTACACTTCATCTTTCAGTCACCATGAGAACGACTGTTTTTTTTTACTTTTTTGCAAAGAAATTAAACCAAATACATAAACACTCCTGTGAAAATAGAAGATTTTCTGTTGACATCTGTTCTGTTTAATTAAAAAAATACTGCAGTAACGTTCTTGTTTTAAGTGTATAAACTGCTAAGTTAGCATTTTGTCCAATTGTTTATTGATTTAAATTCAGTGTTCAGTTGCATTTGGCAGGAGTCAGCTAGCAAGAGTGAAACAGCTAGCATCAGCTGAGACCTCTTGTTGCTTTCTTCTCCTTCCTTTTCCCTCCTGCCACATTGCATTTTTCCATCCAATTTAGTAAACTGTGACTCACTGGACTCACCCTAAAAATGTAATTTTCCTCTCATGAAGTCATTTTTTTGTTGGTTTGTGTATAATCTGAGTCATAGTGTTGCTACAAGGTAATATCAATCTACATTTTCATCTTTATAGGAAACCCCTGAAGGTTTACGGTCAGAACCAACTGGTATCTTCATGACTTCCTTCCTATAACTTCTTCAAATATTTTAGGCAGACCTGAATATTTTATTTGAGAAACAAGATTCGTTTTTTAAAATCCTTGGACATGAAGAAAACAGGTGATTTTTGTCAAATTTAGAGCAAACTGGCAGACTGCAGCTCCTTCCAAATTCTCTACAACTCTCTTTGAAAAAGTTAAACCAAAATATACTTCAACAATGTTTTAGCTGAAGTATGAAAAATAAACAACCAAGTTATGGAAACTTTTTTTCTTACATTTCACCACTCAACAGATTGTTTTTGGGTAGAACTGGACAGAGCACTTTAAAGTTGGAAAAACTCCTTAAATAATTTAGCAAAGTCTTGCAAAAGCTGGTATTTTAACAGGAGTGTTTACACTTTGAGGAGCAGTGGGTATCTGCTGTAACGCTTTGCATCGCCTGTACAGTCAAAACTGTGAAGAAGCATCAGTGCCTTGTAGACATGCTTTATTGATTTAGCAGTGTAACTGCTGCATGCTTGAAGCTTAAAGACAATTTAAATGAGTAAAAAGCTCAGTTCTATAGCTGCAGTTTTAAAATGCATACTTTTATTAAATAGATCTGAAAAATGTGATTCTCTTCTAGCTCTGTTTTTTGGACCCCCCCCCCCAACCCGCAACGGAGTTTTACTGACTCAAACACTCCTCTGCCTCTGAGACATAAGCAGAACATATGCCAATAATTTGTTCAGATTTGACATAATTAACAGTAGGAAACAGAAGAAAAACTATATTTTCATATGCAGATGTTGAAAATATGTTGCAGATATATATATGAGATATATGCAGATGTTGCGGGTTTCTAGACATCTTCCCAACATGTTTAGGCTGCTGATGGAGCTGCCTGTGAGCCGCATCAAATTTTAATGACCGCAGGACTTTTGCGATGAAAGAAGCACCTCCTATTGCTTTCCATTTCAACATGTTCTTTGCAATGCCAAACGCTGTCCGAACCCCTTCGCCCTCCCTCCACCCCCTTATGTTTGTTAATGAGAACTAACGGCGCCACATCGATAATAAAAGCTCTCTCCTTTGATTTCTGCGTGTTTTCCAGCACTGCGGAGAAATCAAACCGCGCTGATGCAACCTTGACTGGAAAAAAATCTAGTTAGTGGACCTGCAACAACAAAATAAAGAGTCAAAGTGGTTGCTTAGCAACAGATACATCTCTCTCTGGCCTTCCTCCAACAGCATCTGCTGCTGGAGGATGTTTTTCATCCTATCACAGAAAAATCACAGGTTGAGATGACTCAGGCTCGCTTTCTTCAGTCAACAAAAAATATTAACGTGACTCCTGTAAGAGTTTTTCTCCCTTTTTTTTTTACAGGTCAGAGGTCAATATTAGGGTATTAGACACAGTAGAGTATTGAAACCCCAAAGAGTCAAAATAGGAATCTGATTTTCTCTTATCTGTTTCCAATATCACATTTATAACGAAAGTGGTGCCTGCTTGATTTTTTTTTCTATACAAACCTGATCATCCTAGTGGTCAGTACTTTTACCATCCATTGGATGGCGCCATTGCTTCACGTTACCGAGATTCCTCGAGGTGCCGTCTCTGTCACACGCGCACACACACGCACACACACAGAAATGACTTTCCTCACATCAGTGTGGAAATGACGGGAGTTTCCAAATATGGTGTGCGGTGTGTACCCCTCTCGCTGTGGCATGAGGACTTGGGCTAGTTGATCCTTTGATGTGCCTGAAATAGGCCTGCAGTGAGGTATCATTAGGGTTTCAGAGAGGCAGCGGAGGAGCACGCTCCGCTTCAAAGCAGGTGCGCTTCGCCCCTTTGCATCCACGGCGATGTGTGAAAGGAAAGCAGGAGGACAGTCCCCCCCCAACCCCCCCCACAAAAAAAAAAAAAAACAAACAAAAAAAAACAAAACAAAAACAAGACACGTCGCGCTCGTTTGTTGGTGACAAAATGAAGTTCGTCGTTGCGACACGGACGGAAACTCGAGTTGGTTTTTGTGAAGGTAGCCTGTGACAGTGGGGCAATTTGGGGAATTTTTTGTTTAGCGTAAACTGACCCAAAAATATTCACACCCCCTTCAACCTTTGTACTTTTGTTTCTCAATCCACAAACATTCATGTTTGGTGGTTTTCATTATAGTTCTATTATTTCTTTTTGACTTTCTATTTGTCTAATTCAATTAGTTTTTAGAGTGTGTTTGCTAGTTTTTATTAGTAACAGTAGTAGTTCTGTTTTTTCATTGTTTGGTTCAAGTGGATTATGTTTAAGTAAATTAAATACTGAATACTCATCAGACGAAACCATTTTCAAAAGATATATTCAATTATTGTTGAACAACCAGCCGACTGGAGTTTTCTCCCAACTTTTGAGTCGTCAGGAAGATTATGGAGTTTTGTAGTCTGCTGACAGCTGACAAACTGCTTGTATGGAAAAAATAAAAAATTCACATCAGTTCGAAAAACTAATAGATTTATAAACACAAAAATAAATATTTGTAATTTCAGTATGTTTGATAAGTGCACAAAATAGTTATAGTTTTCCCCCAATAATTAATGTTCTTATTTTTTTCAGTTACCAAAAAAATGCTTTCACAGTTTCAGTTTTTGATTTTTCAATAGTTAACCTCTACTCTTGGTTGCTCTTATGCTCTGAAGTTCTTATGTAAAATCTGCAACAGGCTTTTAAAAAGAACAAACTTTGTTTTCTGCCTTAATTTTCCATACTGATAGAAAAGGTTCATCTATTTTTGCAGTGTTTTTCCCTTTTGGAACAGATGATTCATTTTGTTCCAAAATATGAAAATACAAAATATATTTTAGCTTAATTCTGTTAGCTTTCATAATAAAACGTTTAGCTAGGACATATCAGTTTTTATGGTTATTTTGTAGCAACGGGGCCAAAAGTGAGAGACGGACAAAATGTAGCACAGAACTGTGAAGTAGAGGGAAAGTGATATTGGACTTACAATTTTTTTTACTAATAAAATAAAAAAAAGTGTGCCATGCGATTGTGTTACATAATGTTACATAATGACTGTGTATCACTCTAGCTGCCGCCCCACAAACAGAAAGACTGTCCATAAAAACACGTTCAGTTACAGAATTCTTCATGATGCCTTTCATAATCAAAGTCAGTTTTCATCACTAACCTGCACATGCAGCTGGATTTAATCATATTTTTTTTAATGATTAATATTAATTGATGAAGAGAACTGCTGTAACAATCCCTGCAGCAGTTTTAATCTGTGGGGTTTCAGACATCATTAACTGGACTTTGTCAGATTCTGATGGCTGTGGAAAAGAAGCATCTTCTGTAGCAGCTCTGAAAAAGCCTCCGACTGAAGACACTCTGCTACATAACAGTCTCATGAAGAGGATACTCAGAACATTTAGGTCCACAGCTCAGATGAGACAAGTTATTGACATGACAACCTATAGTAGTACACGGCACAAATCTAAATTTTATGCAAGAGGTTTTAAAATATATACTGAAGTTTGTTGAAATGTGAAAAAATGTAAACATTTAAAGTACTTATCAAGTCATGTAGTCAACAGAGCTATGCTTCCTTGACAATGGGCTAACTTACAGTCCATCCTCCCATTTTCAAAGGTTTACTTTGTTTGCCTCCGCAAGGTTTGATAAACTTAACAAATTCACTTTAATGAAAGTTAACTTTGGTAAAAGAAACTTAGATTGTGAGGAGAGCAAAGAAAACCATCAGCTTTTTCTGCAGCTCACAGTCATGTTTGTTAAAGCTGTGAAACAAAGCATTAGCCTTGGTGAAGAATAAGTTCCCAGAGAGCTTTTGTTTTTCTGTTTCAAATTAAAGTAGAAACTGTTGATTACTCTGTATTCTGATGTAAAAAGAAAGCTAAATAAAAAGCAATTTATTCTGGTAAAAGTGGAAAATGAGAAATCGTACCTCTGCTTTTGATGTGGTGTGTCAAACATGTTCAACACTTAAAAACCTAACGCCACTGAGATGTTTATCTTTCTTTTTGTCATAAGCGGTGGTTAGTGGTGAGGATGTGGACACAGGCAGACCCAGGATGTATGTGAAAATGATGAATTTAATGATAATCAAAGGCATGGAACAACAGAGAACTGCACAGGGAAAACAGGCATCACACGACAAGGACAACAGGTGGGTTTAAATACATACAGGGTAATCAAGGGGATGAGACACACCTGGGAAACAATCAACGGGGAGGACAGGACAGAGACTCAGGACTCAGGAAAACAGGACTGAACACAGGAAATCTCAAAAATAAACACAGAAACACGGATCGTGACACTTTTTCTTTCTGAAAATCCATCTGTATTGTACAAAATATATCTGTATATTGTACGGTGTTTAGTTTTGATTTACTTTGGTTCTACATATTCAGATCTAGATGTTTAATGCGTAAAAAGGCACAGAACCGTTTTCCTCCTCATGTTAAATTAAACTAAACTTTTCCTGTTTTGTGTTATCTGGGATTAAAATAGCTTTCTCTCTTCACTAAATAGCATAATGATTTAAATTTTGTTTCATTGCTTTTATCAAATTTAAAGTTTACTTATGCTAAGCCCAGATAATTATGCCAAGGATTCAAAAGCGTCTCAATCCACAACATTTACTGCAGAGCTATACATACCGCTATGTTGGAATTATTTTACTGTTGTAGACAAAAACAAAAAGCATTTTTTTACATGCAATTATTCACTATTGAAGTATCAAAACATGCTGCTCTGAACTAATGAAAAACATGAAAAAAAGAACAAAAAGAAGGATGCAATTCAATGTTCAGTCATGGTCAAATGACTGAGATCTCCTGATATCAATGATAATCTCTAGTGAAAATGTTGGACATTTCAAGAATTCACCCAGGAAGTTGCAGTTAGCATAATTATGTCTTCCATACGGACGATAAACATACCAACAAATTAGCAACAAAGTAGTTTATAAGGATAGCAACAATCACGTTTTAATAGTCCATCACAAAACACTCTGATAGAATATTTGTAGCGAGAGCTGAGAAGATGTATGCAAACAATATGGCCAATAAACCAGACTCAGTTCCACTAGTTCAGTCAGGGGGATCAAGTGGGCATAAGACTACCCAAAATATGACTTAACATAGATTTTAAAAGACATTTTTAAAAAATGAGTAAATCTTTTCATTCTGGGATCGAGCGAACAGAACTTTGGTAGCCTGAACTTCAGAAAGTTCAGACTAGTTTAATGTCAGACAGAGAAAAATAAAGATAAAATAAAGTAAAATGTTCCTTTGCTCTCCAAACAAAATAAAACATGTTGATTTATTTATACAAACATAATGTCATCCGTTTGCATACTATAGTTAGATGTTAAAATGGGCAAATGTTTTCAGAATTGTATTTGTAACCACATCCGTTTGACAAATTAAAAACGACCTGTTAAACAGCATTGAGTTCTATGTTCTGCACATTAGAAAATATGTGCAGAACATATTCTCTAATGTTCTCTAAAGTACTGTATGTATTATCATCCATACTTTGAAGTCACTTCCTGATTTCAAGGAAGCCATTACTAACAGGCTTTTAAACATATATATCTGTTTTAAAAAGCTGTGAAGATGGCATTATTATTTTTCTGTTTTGTAGTGACAATATTTATATGTTTCATAGTTGTGAAATATGACACAATGTAAGAAGCAATTTGTGAGACATTCTGTATAATCAGGACATAAAGTACACAGAGAATTTTATGTCATATTAAGAGCTCTGTTCATCAGGCCAGCAGCACTTCATGACTCCATTTTCTCAGATAACACCACATGAAAAATCTGGCAAAAATAAAGTCTGGAAAATTGTGAAAGCTTGTGTGGGTTGGGGTTTTGTGGCCTAATTAGTCATATAAATCTGCTGAAAATCTATGCAGAGGCTGCTAGTGCCACTGCAGTTTGACATATTCCAGTTTTTTTTCCCTCCCATGAATCACCTGGGGCATATTCTGAAGAACATAATCCTGGATTCTCCTTTTCATCAAGTTCAGACTTTGCAACATAATGACACAATAAAAAAAAGAAAAGAAAAGAATGCACATGCAGCAGAGAGAGGGCAAACTTTTAGGTTGTTATAACTGAGCTTATCCATTTTCCATCAAGGCCCCTTTGCTCTGCGCTCACATTAGTGCAATCCCTTATCGCTCTCGTGGTCCAGACACACTCAGATCTGGGCAGTGAAGGGAACATTGAGTTTTATATAAATCAATACAATGTCCCCAACACTTTGCTGCTTCTGGCACACCAGCGGAGATTATAAAGCGCTCGGCGGCGTCATCCCTTCCAATCATTTAATTCTGAGGCGGGAAATAAGGGCTGAACTGAAGGAATGGAGCGGGGGGTGACACGGTGACAAACAATGCGGTGTACTTCAAGGTGACAAGGGCTCACTTCAATTTGCAATTTACAGTCAATTCCTATCAGCTACGTTCATTTTTGCCAGCAAATTTGGTTGCTTGTTTGCTAAAATGTGCTTGATTATCTGAAATATTTAAGTTTGGAATTTAAGTAAAAAAAAAGTAAGCAATAAGTAATCATTTCACTGCACCTAAACAGTCTTGAAGCATTTTGAAATGTCAGAAAAACTTGCGTGACTTGTTGAAAAAGGATTTTGTGCTAGACAGTGTTTGATTTGCCTACAAAGTCAAATTTAGCAGCAAACATGATGGAAAAGTCAAACCTTTAAACAGTCGGCTGACGCTGCAGTGGAACCCTGATTATTTGTTACTGAGTTTTCCATCAAATTAACTTCAGCAATTTGCAATAATTGCAAATTTTAACAAGTTGGCCTGTTAAAAACCAGGCCTTTTTCTATGCTTTACTTTGTGCGCAGGTCTCTGGACCCTCAGTTATTGAGAAGTGGTTTCCTGGAGGCGAGGGAGTTTTAAACAATTGGATATGATTTTACTCAATTGTTAACATTTGGCCGTGACATATGTAATGTCAGCTTGATGAAGCTGCGCTGTGAACAAATCCGTTGGGAGCACACTGTGACAAACACTGTGGCGTTCTTCAAGGTGACAAGCTCACCTAAATTTGCAATTTCCAGTCGATTCCCATTTTTACCAGCAAATTTAGCTGCTTGTTTGCTATCTTCAAAATTAAACAAAGTGCAATCCTACCCCTCTGAAGGTTAGCGAGTCAACACACTTAGACCACTGGCGGCTCTGATATCAGTGAATGAGCTGACAAGCTGTTAGTGAAATCTCAGCTGAAGATGCTATTCATAAGACGCAAGCCTAACAAGCGGCGAGCTTAAGAAGCCTTTCAATTCGACAGGTATTCAGACTTTGGGGAGATGGGAACAGGTCGGATTAGATGGGATAGTCTGTTGCCTAAGCAACTGCAACACTCCAGTGTGTTCGAAGAGGTTTGCTTTATCTGCAAGGATTACACCAGGCACAAGGGGAAGGAAAGGAGGGTGGAAAAAAAAAGGTGTTTGCCTGAAGTCAAACGGTTCAGATCCAAGGCCAAACGGCATGTCGGAATGAGGCTAAATCCTCGCTCGCTTTAAGCAACAAACAAAAGAGCCGGAGCCGTCAACAAGAGTACAAACAAAGTTGAGTGAATCAAATAAAGAAGGTGACAAGGAGGAGGGACGAAAGATAAGAGGCGGAAAATGAGGCTAATCTATGCTAAGTCCACTCCAGAAAGAAAAAAAAATGATTCGGAAACGGCAGCATTGCATGCCTAAGCTCTCAGGTGAAAAGAAACTGGATTAGTTTTTTAAGCCGACAAGTGGAAACAGTCAAGCCGCACGGGACATGTCAAAATCCCCAAGAACTCCTTTATCTCAGAGAGGTGACACTGGTTGATGTTATTTATTTACGTCTTCTGCGTGAATACATCGTATGTCCCATATTCATCGCATCGTGCTGATGCGCTTGTTTATATTTCTGAATTTTCATGAAGAGATTTTCGGGAAGCTGTGGGACGAGGAGGAAAACTCTGACACAATGCACACGAGGACTTTCATGTCTGGAGCTCGCGGGTATCTTTGAGAAGACTTTGACTTTTGTTTGTATCACACAAACTTTCTTTCTGCAGAAATTTTCTCTGAATTTTCTCTTCAGCAAACAGAAACTAGAGTTTCTGGAAGTTGTTTGATACCCATCATGAAATGGTCTTTTAAAAAGACGCAACATTCAAAGGTGACCGTTGATTTCAAGCTTTTCAGAAAGGAAGATTCAAAATTTGTGTGTATAAGTCAAATGTTTGGGCTTGACTGCTCATTGAATAGGTTTACATTTATGCATTTATTTTAGGATCTTGTGGCTCTGTAAGACATTATCTGACACATCCTTGACAGAAAAGAGGGTAAAGAGAGGAATGGAAGAGAGGCAGTAAATAGGAGTAAACCTCGGGTGTATTTACTCAAATAGTCTTTGTCTGATAATAAAACGTGTTTGATTATCCGAAATATTGAAGTTTGGCAAACTTAAATGCCATTGTAAATGCCATGTAATTGTTAAGAATAAATTATGTGCTACAGAGTTCAATTTTCCAACAAAATCAAATTCAGCAGCAAAAATGACAGAAAAGGTTGGTGGATGGTCATTTCCTTCTATTCTACTCAAATCTCCCTTCACAGATACGCTGGGATTCCCCCCATTCAGTGAGATTCCTCTGGTAGAATTTCAACCGGGCCAATCAGTGAACAGAAGGAGTTGTGAATGATGACCTCAATTTTCTGCGCTGTTTTCAATTTGTAGTTTGCTAGTGCGTTGCATGGCATGGTGGGTGGATCGGGGGCCATATGTGAGGACACTGTAGTCCTCATCGTTGTTATCCCGGGTTCAATTCCCGACCTTGGTACGTTTGCTGTAAGGCTTTCCCCCTTCTTCCTGCCTCCTTCCGATCTACCTATTGTGAAAAAACTCAAAATAATTGGCACCAGCCAAAAATATCCATCCATCATCTATCCCTAGATGAGGGAGGGGTGCTGGTGCCTATCTCAAGCAGTCAATGGACATGAGGTGGGGTCACCCTAGACAGGTCACCAGTCCATCACAGGGCAACAGAGAAACAAATAGGACCAACAAACACATCTAAGGAGACTAGACAGAGACCAACTAACCTAATGTCTTTGGACTGTGGGAGGGAGAACATGCACAGGGAGAACAGGCAAACTCCATGCAGAAAGACTCCAGACTGGGAATTGAACCTAGGACCTTCATGCTGCAAGGCAACAGTGCTACCAGCTGCACCACTGTGCAGCTCTAGCCAAAAACAGATTAAAAAATTCATTCGTTTTTAGCAATGGCAGCAGAGGAAGTGAACAAAGCCATTCACTCCGTGTTGGCCACGCATCCAAATATTAAATTAACCTTACCAGCTGCCTCATTCAGCTCAACACTTCTGCCCTGGCAGTGGAGGACGGTTGTTTATAGCGCAGGCAATTTCCAGTAACTTTATAGTGTTGAAGTGGCGCATTAAATACGTCACAGGAAAACTTTGGGTAAAATTTCAGAGTTCTTGCCTCCAGGAAGCAATCGTTTCTCAAAAGCTGAGAATCCAAGCGTAAAAGAAGAAGTTGTTTCAAATAAAACCAGCGTTAGCATGTCAGCAACAAGTGCAAGCTAGCCTAGTAAAACTTTGCTAAAAAACAGGATTTTTCTACACTTTGCTTTGTTCTACTGGACATTTTGAGCACTGTAAACAAATCTGTTGGGAGTAGGGCCATGACAGCTTTTCTAGTAATAAAATGTCTTAAACATTCCTCTTGTTCTAACTCTAATGGCTAAATATTTGAAAGAATGGCATATTTAGTTACAGAGTGAAGGGCTTCGTTCACGTCCTCCTCTGCCAATACCAAAAGTACATCATACTGGCAGAGGAAAATCATCATCCTAACTAATAACTCTTTCTATTTGCTGATTGGCTTGCTAGAAATATAACCACAGGAATCGATCTAAATGGGAGAAATCCTAGTCAGAGCACTGAAGGGAGATGAAAATCAAATCAAATTGTGTAGGAGAACAGTGGCCAGGCTAGGTAAAGGGTATTTTTACCTCGATAAAACAAATATGTTTGTCTTTCCACAATGTGCTTTAACGATTAAGGTTTTTTATCAATATTTCCACCTTGGAAGCCTATGATAAAAAAAAAAAAAAAAAAAAAAAAAGATTCTAAATGACTTTGATGCTGTTCAGCATAGTGAAATTCCTCCAGTCACAGTGAATTTCCATATACTTTCATGTGTTAACACCTTGTTTAAATCTGTGCCTCGCACATATTACAGCAAATGCCACTCAAATGTCTCTGTGTTTTCATGCTAAATGTAAGATTAGAAATGGCACAACTTTTGCCTGAAGCTGCACAGTGAGATAAAGACTTCTCTGTGTCTGCTAAAGCCTCCGCTACACAAAGTCTTTCTCCGAAATTATTTGGCTCATCAAGCATCAATTACAACTCTTGGTTGACTAATCCCATGATGAAAATGGGCAAACGTTACACTTTAAACACACGTGCGACCACAAACGGCAGCAGAGCTAACTGGATTATCTTCCTCTGAGGTGATGTCAGCAGCCAGGCTTGGATCGTGGCTGTGTGTGTATGCGTGTGTGTGTGTGTGTGTGTGTGCGTGCGTGTGTGTGTGTGTGTGTGAGCGCGGTGACATGTACACTACGCGGATGCCAAAGCTGTACTGAGGGGAGCAGGAAAACACAGAAGATCTGCTTGACTCTTGCCATGTCTTCACAGTGGAGACTTGGAAACCGAAGCAATGAGTGGCGGGTGGTGGTGTGTGTGTGTGTGTGTGTGTGTGTGGGGGGTGTGTGTGTGTGTGTGTGTGTGTGTGAGTGAGTACAACCCCGCAGTGACTGGCCTACCCAGAAAGCAAACTAAAATGTGGATTTTCAGCCAAATTACATTTTTGTTTTACAAAATAAAACCTGAAATGTGAAAGTATGGGTTAGGCGATAAAGACTTTGAATTTTAATTGCGATATTTTGTGGTATTATTGTGATAGCAATAAAAAAATATGATTTTCATTTTTAAGTATGGCCTTGACTACCTGGGGCAGCGTTCATAGTGCCGCAAACATTGTAAAAACAAATTCTCATTTGAAACGGAAAGTAAATAAAGAAGTCAGATACATTTAATCAATTGAATCATGTTTAATTCAACTTTACTGATATTTATTTATTGATGCTCTGGAGGAAACAGTAAGTCTTGTTTTTTTTATTTAACATCATTCATTGAAATGTATTGAGACTACGATAAATCTAAATTTTTATGGTGAGAAATTTTTGCCGATAAATGATAAAAGATGCCTCCTGCAGGGTGAAAGTATTCAGCTCTTTGAAAATCTCACACCCCTAAATAAAATCCACAAGTTACTTAATTTCTAAATGGACTCCGTGTGTAATTTATTCTCAAAGGACAGAAATTCAGATGATCTCTGAGGTTTGTCAGTGAACATTAAATCTGCAGTATGTAATGTTTATAAAAAAAATATGTTTTACATATTCGTTAAAACTGTTACTATGTTGTGACAGTATAACATGAGACAGATAATCCATGAAAAAAACAAGCTATACTGTCTTCATGTGGTCCTCCTGCCATCTGCAGAAATACACAGCTCTCCATCAGAAACAACCAATCAGAGGCAGAAGGAGGGTTTTAGCGCTGTCAATCACTCTTGTACAAGTATTTGCAGCTGCAGTTGCGTGAAAATTTTTTACAAAAAATCATAACATTGGCACATTTTTTTTAGATTTTTATCTGTGAAAAACTTTCACTTCATAAATATTCCCTACTTTCTTTGTCAGTTAAAGCCCAGTAGAATAAATTAAAGTTTGTGCTGTGAAAATCTCCAAATCTCCAAAAGGGTATGAACGCTTTTGCAAGAATGTTAAGAAGAAGGAAATAAAAGCATCTTTAATGTTCATTTAAATCTGGCGAATGCTCCATTAGTATGCTGATGGGTTTATTTAGGTCGTTGTTATCCAACTAAATTAGCACGACCTCCATTTAGCCCGGCTGCTCAGCAGGTCAGTGCATTAACGGCGAAACACTGAAGGCTAGGTTTGAGGAAACAGGGGTGAGTGAGGGTTTTTTAATATAATGTTTAATAACGGGAGGACATCTAACAGCTAATATGCACTCACAAAGGCAACTACGTTTACTGACATGTTGGGAAAAATAAACCCAAAGCTCCACGGAACCTTGGAGTGACAAAAACAGTAAATCAAGAGAATCGGGGACTGGAGAGCTCCAGCGATGTCTAAAGATGGAGAAGGCTTTGAGCATCACAAGACGTCTCTTTCTGTTTCAACTGTAACAGCTGCTGGTCGGAGTGTTTTATTTACTTTGTGAAAACCTAAGAGATCGGGCTGACATCGTATTTGTCATTGAGGCAAATCCACCCCTGGATGGAGCACTCCCCTTTCATGGAACTTTTTTTTTTTTATATTTTACTTCTACGTTTTGATCCATCTCCTATGTGAGCGGATGCAAGAGGCAGCAGAGGAGCAAGTAAAACTTCAGGTCTTTCTTAAAAAAAAAAGAAGAAAAAAATCTTTCATGCAGCCAAAACTTCCAGAATCTCTAAAGATTTGAGTCTCTGTTCACGTAAAAGTCTGTTTTTGGTCCGGATCTCTTTGACGGAACCAGAGCTGTGAGTCTCACATTAAATATTCTGTTTAACAGAATATTTTATCCACAACTCATTACTCCTACTTTTTTCCTTCATTTTGGCTCAGAATGTATCAAAGTATACCCATCATACATACCGATTTCAGTATAGCTATGTAAATACATATATTTTATCCCCTTTCTTTTTAATACAAAGGATTATAACCTGTTAAGAATTTTACATTTCTATATACATATATAATTTTTATTTCTTTTTTTACATTATTACATTAAATTTACAAAGGTACTGGCTGGAAGCTTCATGTGTCTGGTAAATTTGACACACAAACGACATTTGCTAACAACAGCGCTCGACACTTGACAGCTGAATGGGTGTATTAGCACTTTGCATCGATCTGATGGTTGCTAAGTAACAGATTAAAAACAATAAATATCTTTATTGTTGAGCTCATATGCCTGTTTATTCAATAACTTAGCAGCAAATATGCCTATCTTGTTGATAAGTAGTTTTTGGTTAAAATGTGAATAATTAATTACGCTAGCACCTTTGCATTTTTTGTGGACTGTTGGATTTTAATTTCTTTTGTTGGAAACATTTTATTTGTTTGTATTTTCTTTTTTTCGTGGTTAATGGTTGAAATGCTAAAATGTCTGAAATGACAAAAAAGAAAAACACTGAAAAACATTCTTCACAATAATGAATGTTAGTACCCTTATAATGTGTGGCTTAAAAGATGAATTAAAGAATTCTGTTCACAACAAGCAATTTTTCTATACAATATTAAATTAAATTGTTTAATAAAACCACATGCATAACTGTAACATGTTTCCCTGCTGAATTTCACTATGAAGAAATCTTAATGTCTAGAAACAGACTCTTCTTTTTTGAGATATTTGTCACTCAGCGGGTCACTCACCCATAAAGCCATGCTTTCAGGTTTTTTAATGGAGCCCTCTGGGACCCTTTTGATGGCTGTCATTCCACGAGCAAACACTCACAGCATGCTGACTACACACAGAAAGCCAGCACAGTGTTTGTTTTCTGGAATGCATTTTCTAGTCCTGTTGGAATACTCTCCATTCCTGTGACAAAAAAAAATCGTCTAAAAATCCCAATAAAAATAGACAAACACTTGATCGTGATTTTTTAAATTTTGCATCTGTGAGAACTGACAAGCTATACATTTCTGATAACTATCACTTGATGAGGATGAGTTTTATACCTGAGATAATGTTGATTATCATGCAAACTGCTCCCATCAACCCCATCAACATTTCTTACTAGTGGAAGATTCAGGCCAAAACCTTTAAAAGGGGCAGTTTTACGTAAAATCAACTTTTTTGATCTTTACATCATGTCCCACACCAAAAAGAGGTCATTATAGCAGCTACTTCTCAGTGAAAACGTCGTTGATGTTGTGATGACTCTATAGATGGCGGTCCAGACAGGCCCAATTTCAAGTCACTAAATTATGAAGTCAGCTTTCTTTTAAGTCATATTTGCTATACACAATATTTTTACAACTGAAAGTAAGATAGTTTTGTACTTAATCGTGTTATAAAATGACACCATATGCCTTCGTGATGTTTAATACTGCCCCTTTAACACACTTGAACCATAGAATTAACTTCATGTGCCAAGTTTATGCACCTAAACAAAGAATTTAACTTTGGTTAAACTTTGCTTTCAATAAAGACATTTGAAATATATATATATATATATATATATATATATATATATATATATATATATATATATATATATATATATATATATATATATATATATATATATATATATATATAAGTATAACTGAAAATTAACTTTTTTTTGTATGTATGTATGTATGTATACATTGTTTTCACAAAAGAGTAAGACAAGGTTGAGTTTCATGGTATTGGCTTTGTTAATACCATCAGAGAGACTGGATGGGGGAAGTAAAGGGTTTCTATGTCCAGCAAGTGTGGGGTCTGCAGAAATGTTCCTTGGTCGAAGGAACATCTCATGTTGTCTTGTGACATTGCAGAAGTTTATCAAAACGTGTATAATCAAAATATACATGTGTATTTATCAAAATATGTGTATAATCAAAGCTAAAGGTGGTCCACGTTTTGTGGGGTTGGGGGTGTGTATTTTGTTAGAAATATTTTAATATATATATAAAAACTATAATGAGACTGAAATGAGAATCACACCTTTGAGAAGAAACCAGTGAGTAGTAAAATGTCATAGAGTGTGAGGTGCAGAGGTACAGGGAGATGTGAATAAGAACAGTGAGAAGCACTAAGGCTGCCTGCACACTGATGTCCAGATGTGTGTCGTCCAGCCACATTTAAATTGGTTTCAGAGAGAGCTGGACTCTCACGTTTTCCTTGGTTCAATTTTTCATAAAATATTTTTTCTGTTGCTTCCTCCACACAAATTCACCTGGAGCTGTTCTATGTCTCTTTTATGACCACATTCAGTTAGGGATGGAAGATTATTTTAGTATTCAATCAATTTTTCTACTGATTGTTCAGACGATTATTTTTTTTTTAATTACACATTCTGTTGATTTATCATTTAATCACTTAAGTAATTTTTCAATATACATTAGAAATACATTAAAAGACGCAAATAAACAGTCAATCTCATTTTTAAATAAGAAAATTAAATAACACAGCAATCCTTTAGTTGACTAATTTTTGCAATAACCACTTAATAGAGTAGCAAAACATGTTTAATAGGAGATTTTGCTTTCTAAACAAATTGAACCATGTCACTGCAGAAGTTCTGGGTAGAACAAATTGAAATCTTTTGTTTATGCAAAGTGTATATATTTTTGTACAGCTTTGGGTTAATTACTAACTCTGTTGTTCTTTTTTTGAGTCTGTTTCCTCCTGATAACAATTAATTATTACTAAAAAGGTTGACAATTATTTGAATTATTAATTACAATTAATCTGATTAATCATTTCAACCCAAATTAAAAGTCAAGAAATCACTTATAGAACATGTCTGGCAACAGGAAGTGGGGTAAAAGATATGCAATTGATTGATCGTGATTAATCACAATTAATCCGATTAATTGTTTCACCCCTAAATTAATTATGTGATAGGACTTACAAAGATGTAAAGATGGATCTGGCTTCATGAACACATCCCGCATTAATTATTAAAAGAATTAGATTTTTACTTTTTTTCCAAGTTGAAAACTTTAAACCAAAGACTTCAAGCCGTCTACCTTGCACCACAACAGCTGTGTCCCAGTTCAGCCTCCGAGGGATGCAGTGAATGAGACTTATTCATATGCACCTGCATCTCTTCTCCAACTTTACATATTAATCAACTCATAAGGGGGGAAATAAAGTCTGCTGCTGTCGTTGAGAGCAGAAGAACTTGGCACTTATGTGCTTCGGTCGGAGCCCAAAGAGCCTGAAGGGATGCAGTTCGCCCAAAGAAGACCTGCAGCCAACCCCGGAGCAAGAACAATCGCAAGTTCTGAATGTTAATTTCAATTACAAAATAGACAGTTATATGTAGTTAAAAGTTTCCGTCTCGATGTTGATTACATGTTGAGTGGATTTGAAGGTTCAATGGGTTGAAAGAGAGATGCTGATGCATCACATCCTTGAAAAGAAAAACAGCATGTCCCTATGCTGCAAAATGACTCTGTTCTGTGGTTCTGAAGGTAAATCTGGCAAACACACAGCTGGCATGAATAAAAGCGTCTCATCAGCCACGTCTGCATTAACAATGAAATAGAAGCCTTGTGTTCAGGTGTCAAACTGACATTTGCACCTTCTGCCAGGAGTGTCACAAGTTACACCCGTATCTTTGAAATGAATTATCAAGAGCTACAGGAAGTTATTGTCACATGGGGGATGTCATTCGTGCCAGATGTCTAGCTCATCCGACACAGCTTGCCTGGCTCGCCGTGCCTTCCTCCTGTCTGATGGAGATGAAAAGCACAGTGAACTGATACAGCAGCAAACTCACCTGCAATCCTGAACATGAAGAAAACGGGTGCAAGAAACAGAACTCAATTTCTTCGCACCACAAATCTGGAACAAACTTTCAGACAACTGCAACGATGCCGAAACACTGAGTGGCTTTAAATCAGGGCTAAAGACCCACCTGTTCAGAGTTGCTTTGATTAAAAGTGGAACATTGATCAACATATTTGATGTTTTTGCTCCATGAGTTTGATGTTGGAGCAAAAACATCAAATATCATACAGTCATTTGACAACATCAAATGACTGTATGATGATTTTATTACGTAAAGCACTTTGAACTGCCTTGTTGTTGATGTGCAGTACAAATAAACCTGACTTGAAATGCATTTCTGTTTCTGTCGTTGTTTTGCTCTCAGTCAAAAATTGCTATGGATTTCTAGCTGGTGGTCAGGGTTTGGTCTAAAATATATTATTTACAAGTGATTGGAGGATGGAGTTATGCAAGTGATTGCAGTAATGTGGTGAAGAAAGAGCCTATAGACAAAAGAACAAAGTTCTCTGTCTAGGTTCCAACCATCACTTGTGGTCTTGAGATATAAATCACAATCAAAAGAATGACTTACTGGATGTAAGCAGCTCAAAGAGGCCAGACTCAGTCTTTGAGACAGAGATGTTCTCAACTGTGCTTTGCATTGAGAAGGGAATCTTTCCCAGGTGCACCCTTCCTCTTCAATGCTCTGCAGCATACTTCCTGCAACACTGTGATGAAAAATATAGATGGATAGATGCCTTATTTTGTGGGGTTCGGTAACAGGCAGAAAAACAAAATCCCTGGACAGAACCAGTTGAAACCGTTCCAAAGGTAAATCAGTGATTCTTGAGAATAGGGACAAAACAGGTCCTATGGATAAAGCACAAAATTTGAATAAAATATACACAAAATATAATTTTTTCAAATATCTGACTAAACTAACCTGGGTCATGTGAGCACAACAATGTATATTTTCCTGGTGTTTGCTGAATATTTTTTTTATTTTAAATATTGCAGTCGGTGGATGATGCCTGTAAAATCCCTTGTCCAGGAGCAGAACTCAATACATTATAATAGAAATGCTAATATTATATATTATGACAATTAAAGAAATACTAATATTATATATTATGACAATTAAGTATAAGTAGTCATATAAATAATTATAAAAATATCAATAAATTGAATTAAAAATCATTTTTACATATTTTTTATATATTTTCCAACTCCATTGAAAATTTTTGTCAACACCGTCAAACATGAAAAGAATGTAAAAAAAATCAGGCATTATTGGGGGGCACCAGAACTTCTGAGGACCCCATGACGTCGTCTTTTCTCTTCCTTTGCTAACAGGGCTAGTTAGCTTTGGTTAGCTTAAGTTATTCTTTAGTTTTGTCTTCTGTTTTATTCCTAAGTTGCTTGTCACAACCATGATGTGTCAACTCCATAACTGACAATTTACAAAACTGTGATAAAATTTTGTGAAATAAAAGCTTAATTCTGGTATAATGTAAAGATTTCATGGACCTGATGAGCTACAATATGGCCTCCTTCAGAATAACATCATATAAATTGAGGTAATTTGGCTTTTTGTCAACTCCGTCAGATGTCAACTCCACCAGAGTTTTGAGACTCTTTCAGTGAAATTGTTGTCAAATCTCACTTAAATGTGCAATTTATTCATTTTAATGTATTTTTACATAAATTGCATTACTTCACATGTATCAAGTTTTTCATTTTACTCACTAGTTTGTCACCACCTTCAGCTCTGTGTCAACTCCGTCATGCATTGTCAACTCCATCAGATGGTCTTTTTGTTTTTTGTTTTAAATAATATTTATTTTATTTCTTGAGAAGCATTTGTCTGTAAAATGAGTAAGAATATCACTGATAGGGTATTTTAAAAATCATTTTATATTTATTTTTGTCAGATGTTGCTGACAAAGTTCTGGGTCAGGTTGATTAAAAATGCAATTTTTTAAAAAATGTTGCAACTGGGAGCCTGTACCTTAGCATCTTTACATTTCCAAAACATTATTTGTCATATTTGCATACATACGGTTGAAAAATACTAAAATAAAAAATAAAAAAATTAAAATCCATTTGGTCCCTATTCTCAAGAATCACTGAAATGGTAATTTAGCAGTATATATACATTCAAAATAAGAAGAATGTAACAGAAAAATCGATTTAGAGACCCAGGCAAAGTGGGTGAAGTGTCTTTCTCAAGGACTCAGCGGTAGAGACTGACATCAAACTGGCCACTCACTAACTGTGGAAAGAATTGTGTAAAACAAGTCAAACCCTTTGATAAACCTTTTTACCCCTTGCCTGTGGTGGTGCTGCACCAAGAACCTTTGAAGGAAATTACACAAAAACCTCTGAGGAGTTCACTAGTGTTGTCTAGAGTCCTCTCAGTGGTGTTCATCAAGAAGATATCAAGTCGAGGTCCAGTCCCGGCTCCAGACGAGTTTAACAGGAGGGGCATTGACTTATTTTAGGGGGGCAAAATTAATCTACGTAGCTGAACATAGACAACATCAGTGGCCTAAAGGCTACTTGTTAACAAGCTTGACGTGCTGTATTGGTATTAGCTAGTCATCTTAGCCAACATTACCTGCATCCAACAGCTTTACTCAACTCAGTCGGTTAGTTTGGGGGAAAAACTCTACAAAGTTCTTTGCGTTTTACTGGTTTGCTGCCTTGATTCTAACACACATACGTAGCTCTGCACAGCAGCAGCAGGTCTCCGTCGCTGCCCCACAGGTGTAAACCCAGCAGTGTCTCAGCGTTCATGTTGCGTTTGAAGGCGGCTTGGAAAAACAGGTTACGACGTGTTAACAATGGATTAAATAGTTTTAACTGCTGAAAAAAATGAGAGAGGGCACAGATATGGGAAGTGCGGAAGCTCCTATTGTATAAAATTGATATAGGAATATGTTGGCCATTCTAAGATAAAAACAACAAACGGCTTCCAGTCCAGGGGGGGCACGGCTGACTCTGTGGGAGGGCAATGCCCCCCAATGCCTGCCCATGCCGCCGGGCCTGTCGAGGTCATGAAAAGGAGGGTCTGTGGTTCAGGAACATGAGGGTCTGATCTTTGCTTTTTGCAGTTGATGTTTTTCTGTTCACACTTTCACTCTATAATCTTTTGTATTTGCTGGAGTAGTTTGCTTCATCCCATCTAAGTCTGAGGCCTTGGTCCTCAGCTACGAAAAGGTGGATTGCTCTCTCCAGTGCGTTAGTCTCTGCTTCAAGTGAAGGAGTTCAATTGTCTTGTTTATGAATGATTGTAAGAAAAGACACGGCTCAATGGACTGGCTTTGATCATACTCTGGAGTAATGTGGGGCTGTCTAATCTGGTCTGTCATGGTGAAAAAAGAGACCAGAATATCAAGTTCATCACTTTCTGACCAGCCATGGCTCTGACCCTAGAGTTGTAAGATATGGCTCAGCCATTTCCTCTGCATCAGTGTCACTTGAGGTGGGTTTTGCTTTTCATTAGCAAGTCTCCTACCTGCCCGTCTTCTGAGGTTTTCATGTCGTGTCCACCTGGAAGAGACGGAAGGGCAGACTCAGAACTTGCTGCAGGCACAGATTCTGGCCTGAATGCACCTTGAGATCTCTCAGAATTAGCTAGACTGTCGATGTAGAAAGGGATGTCAAGGTTTCTCTCCTGGAAAACCCTATGGCCTGATCTCAGATATTTGCAAGGCAGCTAGTAAATGGAACAAATACAAAGTCACCCAAATTAAAACTTTTTAGCTTAACTAGGCTAAAGTTCACCAACACCCCAAATAGATTTTTTGTCAATTTTTTATTAATTGCTCTCAATACACTGTTACCTTAAAAGCTCTCTCTCTTGGTCAATTCTTAATTATGTTGAGGTATTCCAGACTAACTTTGAAAAGCAAAGGGAGGCGTAACGCCTTCTCATCTTGTCAAAGCAAAAAAGCAATCCACTAAGAAACTCTCTGGAGAAACTCAATACAAGGTATTAGTTCAGAGTCTGTTTCTGCAACTATAGCTGGGGTGTATCTGCCAGTAATCAAGTGGTATTATGTGACTTTGTTCCAACATTCACAACAAACTACGGAATAATACACCAGATCGATGCACTTCTTGATTACAAATTTCTACTGGGAACTGCGTTCAATATATATTGTTAAATTGATTGTTAACGTCACGCCACTGTTGCTTATATGCCAGAGGTGGGAAGAAAAATGAAACTCTAGACAAATTTACTGAGGGAGAGAGGAGAGCTTAAGTGAAATAAAAAAACAGAGAGGGAAAGAGGGAGAGCTATTCAGATGAGTGAAGTGGCTGAGCGTTGAGGCAATTTATTTGGGTGTGCTGCGATGACAGGAGTGGGCGGGCGCTCGATATCATATCAGTGCAGAGGAGGAGCTGCAAATCTACCTTTTCTCTGTCTCTGCTAGTCGTCCGGCCATTTGTCCGTTTGTCTGTCTGCATGGGAGAAGAAAGGAGGCTTGGGATGCAGAGGTGGAGATAGATCCATCAGGAAGGAGAATAGAAGAGAGAAAAACTGAGGTGACAAATGACTGAAAGAGAAAGAAAAGAGGGATACATAGAAGCAGGGGCGCTGCCAGGAATCTTGGGCCCCATGACAAGAAATTAAATTGGGGCCCCCTTTCGCAGCTGCTGTTACAGTTTCTTGAGTCTAACTGGCCCATCAAAAGTGCCACAATTTTAAAGGCTTGCAACTGCCTTGCTTTCTTTGGTTCAAATCTGATACTAGCACAATATTCACTGCTAGTGAATTTTACATGAAACAGTCCACAATACTGCATGCAAATAGGTTGCTTAATTTTTTTTTAGTTATTAGTGATAGCTTATTGAAATGTCTCTCCCCACCAGCAACAATCACAGGCAATGTGCAAAATATACATGAAGCAATCTAGACTTCTAAAAAAATGCTATGTTGTTGCATTTTGTTCAAGCTGCAGTATAAAACTTTAACAAAAAATATGTTTTTTCATATTTGTTAAAGCTGTCACCATGTCATGACAGTCTGCTATGAGACACATAATCTGTGAAAACAATCAACCTCCTCCACCTCCTCCCTGAGCTGTTACTGCTGGCTAAAGAAATGCACCGTTCTGACCAAAAACAACCAATCAGTACCAAGAGGACGGTCTTAGTGCTGTCAATCAACATCATTCACTCACTTCTAGAGAGGCTAATGGAAGATTTTATAAAGATTGTTTGAATTTCTGTGAGTAATAAATACATAGTTATTGTTGTGTAATTGTAAAGAGAGTAAAGAGACAGTGAAAATCCCTGGAATGGTGCTAACTAGATTGTCACTGAACAAATTGTTGCTCACCTTTTACACTGGGACGGGGGGAAGAATTATGCTGGTATCGGGTTTAGAGCTGTTGCTGACTGACTCGTCTGTTAAGTGTGGTAAGAGGAACAGGGACATGTTAAATATATGAATATGATGTTAAATTCTTTCCGTCATTCATTAAATGCTAGTGAAAAGAAGGCAAACAGTCTGTAGCTAAGCTAACTATGCTAAATGGTTGATAATCTCACAGTCTACTCACCTCTCTTGAAGAAAAATTGGGTTATAGATTGACGCTGTTGTCTTTTTTCTCTCTCTCTTTTTGAAAACCTGATTTTATTATTTTTCTAGGCAGCACAGTAACTGCCACAGTCGCTCTTTTCTTCTACTAACTGCTGCTGAACACGTCAAATGCGCTAAGCAGGAACTAACCATTTCAGGCAGATACAGGGGGTTCAAGTGAAAATATAAATGTGTGATTTTTGTTCTGGGTGGGGGTAACATTTAATTTTTACTGATAAAACTATTTTAAAAACACTATAAGATTAATTGACAAGGTAAAATAAAGAGGGAAAAATAAAACTATTTTTTGTGGGAGGGCCCCCTGTGGCCCCTATATAGAAGAGACCAAAAACAGGATATTAGCAATGTCTCTCAAACAAAATAAATTTTCTTCTTCAACCATTATTAAACCAGGATAAAATTCACTGAGGTCAAAAATCTCTTCTACAACAGTGTCCATCAGAACAGTCCATTGCCCAGTTAATTGCAGCCATAAAGCAAATTTCTGCACGTCTTTGTCCAAAACCAAAGAAGTGATTGAACCTTGTTAGCTTGTGTTAGACTATCCAATTTAAAAAGCTTTACCTTCCACTGGGGTATAAGGGTTGCCACAAAACAGGCACTGCTCTTAAAGATTTCATAGTACCAAGTAGTCTCTTGACACTTTAAACAGCTGCGGTCATGATGGTGACTGACTAAGAGTCAGCTCTGAGTAAGTTCCCCGGCCCTGCCGTTTAACCCCCTTCAGAGATGATGCTAACAGTCACACTGGAAAAGAAAAGAGGAAAGATTTTGTTTCAGAGTCAAGGTGAAACTGGGACCATCAACACATTGAATCAGCTTGTCAAACATTGCATCCTCATTCAATCTACTTACTACATTTCTTTAACACAAAGAGCTCTGACATTTTTTTAATTTTGAACTCTACATTGTGAGTTTTAGAAAATAAAACTTATAGCTATTCATTGTGATAACTGTTTGAGAAGTTTGCCAAATTTGTTCTAAGTTTACCTGGGTTAAAATGGTTTGAAAATATATTATTTATTTCAAATAGCTGCTAACTGCCCTCTTTGCCATATTGACGGTATGCTGCCATGTTCACAGCTTGTTTGGCCTCACCTTCCTGCTTTTGTCAACATTATTTTCGTATCTGTGGCATATTTTTCAAAGCCAGTCTTCAACAGGTGAAAATGGTCAAAAATACACAACATACTGAGATGAGGATGAGAGACTGAGACCAAGCCCTTAAAGCAAATTATAGTTTTGTAGGGTTTTTTCTTCAAAGAAAAACAACAAAAAAACACAAAACTATCACTTTTTTTCTTAAAAAAAAAACAAACAAAAAAAACAGGTGAAATAATATGGCCTAAAACAGAAAATGTTGCTCAAAAATAGCAGTGAACCTGGCAGCAAAGCTAAACTGTAGCCCAGAAAGGCAAAAAGAGGGCAGACAGAAACCAAAACCAGAAAAAGGAGCAATTTGTTGTTTCAGTTAACTTTTAGTGCTGCAGCAAGAAAGTAGTTCACACATTAACAAGCACACATGCCCACACACACACTCACCCAGACTACACCTGTCTGATGGTGAGGAGAGTTTGTATGTTGGGTCACGTTGACTGAGTGCTGCAGGTGTTATTTACCCATGCCTGTATGTTCCAGCACTATGCCATGAAAAAAAAAAAACACTGATGGGTCGGTTTCAAAGAGCCTTACCTGCTCTTTCAGCATCAAAAAGTGCACTTAGAAGCCTCTGTAATTTTCCATCCCCTTCCTCAGCCTAAATCATATTATGATGAGCAGCAGTCGCTGTCTCCCTCCGTCTCTTTCTCTCATCCCCTCGCCATCAGCCGCCCTTTCATCTTCAACCCTGTCTCTTTCCCTCCGCGTCTGGTTGCTGCTTATTTCACATGTTGCACCGACGTTTTGTTGCCGTAATAACAAGCCTTGACTTTTTCAAAAAAGACATAAATAAATGTAATTTCGCTTTAAACTCGACATGCCCGGCCCGCGTCCACTTTTGTTCAAGGTTTTTAAGTAGAAAACACAGATGAAGGTGGAAATGCTGCGCAGGCCGTCTGGCTGGAGATGTAATCATTCAAAGCGTCCCTGTAGGTGGTCAGTGACTCGTTCAAACACGTTAAAAGCAAGAAAAACAGAGCGCTACCAATCAGCACTCTGGTATGATTAGAGCTGAATAAACAAGGATATGATTGAGTTTACAAATGATTTGCAACACAGACAGCAACACAAATTGGCTTGTTGTAAAATGGGTTAAAATATTCTTTTCAGTTAAATGTGACAACTTGTTTAAAAATTTAAAATGAACTAACGGTGCCTGAAAATCATAACAGCTGGGCAAATGCCTGAGCTCAGAACTTCTTCTGCTCGACAGAGCAGCTCTCTTCAAGCCATTCCCCCACTCAGCTCCTTCAGACTAGCCAGCACCAATTAGCAAACGCCTGGTGGAACTGCTGAACTCATTATAGGAGCTACTTCTCAGTTAAATGCTGGTGAAAACGTTGCAGGGTTAATAGAGGAGCAAATTTCTTTTAAGTCATATTTGATATGCAGCATTTTTAGAACAACTGAAAGTAACAGAATTACTTGATTGCACTCTAAAATGATACTCTGCCAATGGAAAACACATAATACTGTAATAATGTGTGGGGTTATGTTTTGAGCTGTGCAAACACATCTGAGGTGTTTTGTCAAGTTTTTTCTTCCCCATGGGTTTAGTTTGTCTGATGTCTTAAAATTTGATATCTGGGTCAGTGCGGTAGTCCAGTTTTAGCTTTTATTACTTGAGGTGTATTTATGAAATCAAACCCTGTTTATCTTATTGTGATCTTGAAAGGGTAGTACTCCGTCTATGCTAGGCTATCACAAGGCTCTTTTGCTGAGTTAGAGAACTTTCTTGTCTGATCCAAAACCTGATTTTGAGTAAAGGATTTGACACACTCGAGACGATGTCGCTCCCTCTCAGTTTATTTCCTGTGAAACTTGTGCGATGAGGCAGCAAGCGCTTGTCCTGCTCCACCAATATATTTTTGTGTCATGTCACTTTAAGGATGCAAGTAAAAAGACAACTGGCTTTCTTTGAGCATTTTTTAAGGATTGCCCTGCAATCTTCAATCAATCAATCAATCAATCAATCAATCAATCAATCAATCAATCAATCAATCAATCAATCAATCAATCAATCAAATTTTATTTGTATAGCACATTTCAGGTGCTTTACATAATTGAAGAAAAAAAAAAGAACAGCATGTGACATTGAATAAACAGTAAGAAAGAGAAAGAGATAAAAAGATAAAAACATACTTTTGTTACGGAATTTAAGCGCCTGTCGTCGCCTGTCGTCGCCGGACTCCGCCGTCCATTTAACACGGGTATTATCCAGGCCCCGTCGCCTGACAGGGTCCTGGATAGATCTTCAAGGAAAAACTCTAGAAATATATTTTTTAAAAACTTATGCATTGATTTCTGTATGAATGGCTATTCTGTGTTGGTCTATCACATAAAACACAAAAGAGAACTCATTGAACTTAATGCAAAATGCGACAAAGATTTAGTAACAAAACTACTTTAACAAAATGGTGTATACAATCCTAACCATACTATTATGAGCAAGATAATTAAAAAGGAGTTTAGGAAATTGTTGCTGAGTGTTTTGAGATGAAAATCTAATTTTCTTTTTGTCTGTGGAATGTATTAGCTATGGTAATGCTATTTAGCTAAATCAAGTTAAACATCTGTGAGAATAAATTCCCAAAGGACTCAGTGGTTATGCAGCACTCCTCTCCTCCCCCCTCCAAAAAAAAAAAATGTTTTTGTTTTTTGAATAGTTATTTTCATTCTGTGCTGAACTTGGTCAAGAAGGCATGAAAATGACGGCGTTTGCAAACAGCAGTAAATTTCAGACAAATTAATTGCTTAATTGCAGAGACTATATCATCCCCGGCACATTAGCATAAGCAATTTGTTGGAAGGATAGTGGTAGCATAGCAGAAAATGCTCCTGGGGGTCTTTGGAGAATTAGAAAGCCAGACTGCATGACGTGGTGGAAGGAGAAGCCTAAGCTAGTGGAACCGACATTTGAAGCTTTTTTTTCAGCTCCTAATTATGAGTCTTGTGTGTACATTTTTCTTCACTCCACCCTTTATCCAGTCTTGTTCCAATTAGTGCGGAATCTGCTGCTGGAAAATCAGCTTTTGTTGTTAGTATTATGTTTTGTATGTACATAAAAAGAGATTATATTTAGCAACAATGTACAGTTTTTACTCTTCCTTTATTTATTTGGTTTTCTTTTTTTGATGTGCAGTGTCCGTCATCGTGGCACTCAGAATTGTTGTCTGAGTGTCAAGGTGAGATTTACTTTGACCAACAAGCATGACAGCTTTCACCATGATGTTCCACTTGATTAGTAATTTCTTTGGGCTTATGCAGTGGATCCTTAGACAGAACAACAAAGGAGAAAATAAAGGGAGAAAGGTAAGGCAAATGTTTAAAAGGAAAGGAGAGAAGAGAAAGAAGCAGAGAACACAGATGGACACCATCGTAGTCTGCCTCTAATCCTGTGGAAAGAGAGAGAGAAGAAGAAGGAAGCATATGCTAGTAATCTTGCTGTTTACGGTACACAGTAGAAATGATAGACATTTGGCTTACAGTAAAGATCTGAGTTCTACTGACTAACCATAGTAATACTTGTTGATGACGTCACTAAAACAAAGCAACAGGAAACAGCATGAGAACACAAAGGAAGAGCTCGCTAAAAGAGAAGGTGCTGTTGCTTTGTTTACTTTACTTCTTAAGCCAGGGCGGCCAATCTTAACGCGTTAACATATACAACTAAACTAAAACAGGTAATGCATTAATATTGCATTATGCAGATTAATTGCGTTACCTATTTTGAAATAAAAGCCTCTTTCCCTTGGAGGGTTACCTCATTCACAGGGGCTCGGTCTTGTACTGTGGTCAGCAATGCTGTTGCAAACATGAGTGAAAAGATGAGCAAACAGGATCAGACTGGTGAGCTTAGTGGAAAAGCTTTAAAAAACTCATCGATGGGGGTTTGGATAAAACCAAGCTAGCATGCAGCTCACTGGTGGCAATGAATTATCCTTCCACCGAAGCACAACCGGTTTAGAGTTAACATTTCTAAATTATGTTTGAAACAAAATGACTTTCAAATGCAAAATGACTTTAAACTACTGAAAATAAAACCTGGAAAACTGAGATGTTTAGTTTGAGACAATAAAAGACAAACATTTTTAGGAAAAAGTGCATTTTTTACATTTCATGCTTAAAAAATTAAGCATGGTTGATAATCACGATTGATCACAGCACTGGTGTGATTAATCTGACTGACAGCACTAGTATATATGAGGATAGTGTGTGCTTTTTTTCATTTCTATTGAAATGAAAACAATTTTATACCAAAAACATATCATGACATATTCTATAACTGCCGCTCATCACAATAGATAACAAGATGTGAATTATGCCATATCGCACATCCCTAATAAATATATTTACAATAACAGTTATAACATCATTTGAAGGTACACAGTAAATACAAGATGATTGGTTATATTAGATTATTGGTAACTGCAACCCAACGTAAAGTTGGGAATAACATCTAAACACCTGTGTGTGTGCTTGTCTGTAAAGTTTCTCCATAACAATGTTATTTTCTAAATTATTTTCTAACATGATTCCCAGTTCTAACTTTCATGTTCTTATTCTCCTAATTTAACCATTTTCCTCTCAGTCACTTTGTAGTCTCTCCACTTTTTTAAAATAGATTCTTCCTTGTACTTGGTTTCCTCTCCAACTCAGCCCATAAAACCAGCGCAAAACAGATTAAACCTCCTAAACAAGATGACCCACCACAGAATTTTGACAAAACAAACTACGGATGTCCTGCTGCTTGAGCGAAGCACCCAACCATTAATGCCTCCTGCAGCGTGTGTGCACAGCTAAACGCACCGCGCTGACGTCATTTCCATTTGCAATGCGCTGGTCGCCAACAGCGGAAATGCTGGTATTAACGGGAAACGGAAAGCGATAGAACGCTCAGGGATGAAATGAACCTCGTTCTCCCTCCTTCTGCCGTTACTAACAGGAATGTGAAGCTCACCATCAGCATTTTGTTTAAAGTATTGTGTGATTTAAAATGATATGCATTCTATTCCTCTATACACATTTCCATCTTTTATCTTCCTTATCTCATAAAAACTCCAGGAGCTGTAAATACCGAGCACAATAAAGCAACAGAAGCACATTTTTGAAAGCTGTTAATCATCTCAATCTGGAGTTTTGCTATGTCTGTGGCTTAATTGCTTTTTTTAACCTGTTCTGTTAAATATTTCATGAAGTGTAAACAGACTTCTCTGTGCTGGATTGCTAAAACCAGGAGAAATCAATAATCGAGGAGTACTTTCTCTGGATGTAGTTTTCAGGTTTTCATTTTTAGACATACAAGGATCAGATTGTTATGGCTGACTTCCGGTGTCCGGCTCCTGTAAAGCATTCCACATGCCAATGGCGATTTAAGCCAATTCCTATTCATCTTTGAAAGCTATTTGAACAGCAGTGAAAATGTTTTTATTTTCTACTCTGCCTGCATCAATTATTTACGATCTCTTTTTTTTCTGTTTTTTTCTGCCCTTCTCAATAATAAATGGAAAGACCTTTACTGGATGTACAGCAGTCAAACGCTTCTTGGAATTGCTGACCATCTTTTTGCGTTTTCCCACTGGTATTTTAGATCATTTGTGTTTTTTCTTTAAGAAGCCATAGTCTTTGAGGCTGGAAGTCCTCCTCTTCATCACCCTAATGTTTAGCCCCCTCCATGGATTCTCTTTAAGATTTAGCTCAGGACTCTTGTGGAATGTTAATAAAAAATAAAATCACTTTAAGTTTAAATCTGGAATGTACTCACCCCTTTTCTCTCTGCCAATCCAACCAATACTTCCTGTTTAAATGTTATTTCCTAGTTTTCTTACTCATCTTTTTGTCTCTTTTGCAAACTCTGGCCTCAAAGCCAGAAGCAGACATGTTCCCAGTTGCATATTTACACATTTAATGTCAATAAAATTTATGTCACATTTAATTGTTTGTGGCTTCTGTTTTGTCTGATGGAGTACTAGGATCATAATGTTGGGATTGGGGTTTTTGCCTGTGTGTTGTCTTTAGCTGTCTGTTTATCCTTAGTTCTGATTTCCTGTGAGTCTCTGTGTCATCCTGTCTGCTCCCTGATTGTTTCCCAGGTGTGTCTCGTCTCGTTGATTACCCTCTGTGTATTTAAGGCCACCTGTTGTCTTTGTCTGTTGTTGGGTCCTTGTCGTATGTCACGGTTGTTTGTCTGTCAGTCGGTACAGTAGTACTGGGAAGTCCTGTGTCGGTGTAGCTCTCGTATGTCAGTTCTTTAGTTCAGTTGCTCCCGGTGCTGAGCCTTGCTGTCCGCTCTGCCGTGCTGCCTGTTCCTTGGACTGTTCAGAGCTAAATTCTCATCATTAAAGTCATCTTTTCATCTACATCCTGGGTCTGCCTGCGTTCTACCTCACCACCAACAACGCACTTCATGACACATAAGAACAAAAAAAAGAAAATAAAGTTGAAATAATGCTTGAATAAACAGTAACACTTTATTTGACGGGGTGTGAATAAGACTGACATGACACTGTTATAAACATGACATAACACCTGTCATAAACATGAACGAGTCTTTATGAATGTTTGACAGTTGTCATGAAGTGTCATTCAGTAAATAATGACACTTAATGCAAAGTTGCTCTAAAAGTTGCATTGAAAGTCCATTAAAAATGCCAACTTTGCATTAAATTGCCATTTACCGAAGGACACTTCATGACAACAGTCATAGACATTCATAAGGACTCGTTCATGTTCATGACAGGTGTTATGTCATGTTTATGACAGTGTTATGTTAGTCTTATGCACACCCATTCAAATAAAGTGTTATCAAATAAACTCATAAACTAAATTCTCATATCATTTTGACTGTATTTTCGTGTAACTTTATTCTCGTAATATGACTTTATTCTTGTATTATGACTTTATTTTCATATGACTTTATTCTATTATTTCAACGTTATTTTCGTAAAGATTTTATTTCTCACTATGACTACATCCGTACGACTTTATTCTCATGATACTTTAATTATTCTCATTATGATTAAATTTTTTTATTATTTAGATTTAAATTTTTCAAAACCATTTAAACCACATTCACCATAACACTTCTATGTATACCATATCGGAAGACTTTTAGAGAAAACAATGTAAAAGTAATTCCTCATTCAAACTGTTTTGAACTTGAACTGTTGAGAAAAATGTCAAACCTTTAAAGTGAGATCTTTAGACTTTTTGAAGTTAAATGAAATGCTCAGATGAGAGACACAAACAAACAAAAGCCTCTAAAGATAATTATAATGTTCTATTAAAATCTAAAGAAATAACATTTAGTCTTTAATGTGATAGAACCAGCCAAGTAACTTGAGGAAGTGCAAGAAGAGTGTTGAGTGACGCAGGATGGAGAACTTAAGCTGTTAATAAGCCAAATCAATCTCCCATTCCATTAGTGCTATAGGCAACAATGCCATGTTAATTGCTAATGTTGACACATGACTGCTCTAATTGAAGTTCCAATTTATTTTCAGTTTTTCTCATCAGGAATTTTTTTTTTTTCTGCCCTGCTAGGAATATTAACCGCAAAGCTATTTTCCTCCTGAAACCTGTTTTGAGTCAGATCATATGAAACAGAAAAGGATAGAAGAGAGTTTGGTTGTACTCTGATTTTTAATCCAAACATTTTCTTTTAAGGGGCACTTTGAATTTGAATAAAGTGTGTTTTTGTGGCAATTGTCGTAAATATCCTATTCCATTCTGCAACATGTTCTAAATGGAAAGTCAATGGCAACATATCAATGATTTTTAGTGTCAACAACAACAGACATAAATATGGGTTAAGTTTCATTATATTCATTTCTGTAATCATAAGACATCTTAATCTGATTTTACAAGACAGGTGAATATAAGTTCTGTTAATTATATGTTTGTAGTTGTTTAGACAAACATTTAAAACCTTTCTGCTGGAAAAAAGTTAGAAGCTATAAAGTTTGGGTTAAAAACTAAAAATATTATGTGACTTCTTTAGAATGATACTGCTTTTTAACTTTCATGTCAGACTTTTGCCAGAAACATTTTCAATGTTCTCAGCATACGTTTCTTAGAGGACGATTGACTGTGACGCACCATCTCCTAACCCCATTTCTGTGCAACTCTTGGCTTATTTGCAAGTAAAGGTTCACAAACAAGGTGGACCTTCTTTATAAGTTCATCTGTATTATTTTTCTGCAAACTTGAAAACATTCGAGCCGACAAGACTAGTTAAAATGTTTATATCCCTCTCAAACAGCCCACATGGGCCTGTTTAAAAGCTGTCTTCATGTTCACCTGCCGACTCATCCAGCCCTCTGCAGATGCTACAAATGAAAGTTATTGATCTCATTCATCTCACCTGTCAGCTGATTCAAGCTTCCAGCAGATAACTGAACATAAACACACCAGGAGAGTGGCTTTCAAAATCAACAACTGAGATTTGAGGTTAAATAAGACAGAATTGTACTATTTCAAGAACATCACTACTAGGGTTTCAGTTGGCTGACGGCTAATGTTGCTAAAAGGACAGACTCAATTTGGGAAACACCTTGTCTTGGTGAATATACATCAAAATAAAGTGGTACAACTGGCATAAAAACTGCTATTTTTAAAAAATACAATACTAAGTGTGTACACGCAACTTTATTTGCAGAATCCTTGTAAAATGGTGAAAAGACCACACCATGGCTGTGTCCGAATTCAGGGTCTGCATCCTTCAAAGGACCGGTCTAAGTAGGACGGGTCCTTCGAAGGCCGGGAATAAACTGAGACCGGAAGAAAAATATCTGTGGATTCGGACAGGTCTAGCTTTCACCAACTGTCCCCGCCCCCACCTCAGCGTAACTCATGTTGCTAAGCAACGGTGACAGCGCGAAGCAGAGAGGAGAAAATATTGTAATTAGATGATGTACTGATGAACCGAGCAGATATTTGAGATTTACATACTTACATTCTCGCCTAAAAACGTTGCACCAAATCACGTTGTGTCATTTAAAGTGTAATAAAGTTCAATAATTTGTCGCTATTCACCGCCATTGACGCTCTGCCTGAACGCCCAGTTGGAACCCGCAATGAATTATGGGATATCGTGGGCCGTGAAGGATACACCGGACCCATCCTTCAAATCTGGGGAAAAGAAGGACGCATTTGAAGGATGCATTTGAAGGAGTCTTTGAATTTGGACAGGCCTTGTCGCCACGCTATGACGTAATCGGCCTACAAATCCGTCCTTCGAAGGATGCAGACCCTGAATTCGGACACAGCTCATGAGTAATGTCCTCCCTGCCTTCCAAAGCTCTCTGGTTGCTATGGTAACATTTAAACATGGCTTTAAAATAAGATTTACCACAAGAAAAAATTAAGTTAATGACAAAACCCACCTTCGATACCACTGAGGCCAGCTTTAAAGGTTCATTGGTGCATTATGAGTTCAGTTTCCTCCAATTAAGCAGATCAAGTTTGGTGCATGGAAATCCCAACTGATAATGAATCTGTATTTTAACTTCTTGTACTGTCTGTTAAATGTAGCATTCTTTTTCTTGGGAGTTGTAGGCTCAACTTCTGTCTCTTCACTGGACTTTTTAATCATCACAAAGGAAGTTTCCAAAGACTTTTGCATTTTATTTTGCTAGCTTGTGCTAGCTTATGTAGCTAGCAATAAGCTTCAGACTTAAGTGCTAGCTAAATAAATACAGCCTAAAACCTGAAGTGGTACCACAAAGAGTAAAATGTCCAAGGTGAGATGGAAACAAATACAAAAGAATTCATGAGAAAATAAAAACTCACAAATCAAATAAACAGGATAATTCTTTCCCAGATATTCTAATATTAAAGACACACACACACACACGCACACACGCACACACACACACACACACACAAAAACAAGTTTAACAAGTACATTACATTTTCTGTTAAAGAAGATGTTATGGTCACAGCAAAAATATTTTACCAAAAGTGCAGTCCCCAAAAAGATGGGTTAATGTTTAATTTTCAAGATGACAAAAGGAACAAACAGCTAGCACAAGCTAAAGACTTGTGCTAGCCAAAAAACCCATGGTGCAGGACCACTTGTTTAAAGGTTCATAACGTAGCGTTCACATAAACTTCCATGATGTTTTTGAGAATAAGAGTTGTTTCAAGACAACGCTTAAAGTCAGCTTTGGACTCAGCCGCTCACGGACTAGCCATTAGCTTCAACCTTCGAGACCAACTATGAGGACTTGCATCTGCTTACTAAAGCCTTTTTGTACAACTCCACTTCAAAGACTTATCTCTATCCAATTACAGAGTACACTTGTGATAAATAATATTAAAATAGATCCAGTGTTACAAATTTTCTTTTTTAATTTGCACCTCTTCATTTAAAAATTACAGTTACTGTGTTTTTAGGTTTCACTGTTCTCCAGATGAAACCTTGCAAATGTTTTGTTCTTTGTTTCAATCCAAAGGGAGGACGAAATGTAGAACTGAGCAAGGCCCCCACCTACACCTCTTATTACCACAGAAATTGTTTTGGTGTCTTAAAACCTATACAGTGGTAAATTCAAAATTAATTATGCATGACTTTGATGCATAAATTACAAGGCGAAGCAAAACCCAAAAGAAAATGGAAATTGCAGGCTATCAAAGGACAGTGTCAGAAATCTTTCACTGTGTGCAGAAGATGGGAAAATAAATGTTTATTTTCGGGTCACTGCGAATGTTAATTAGATTTTTTTCCTTGGTTTTTACAAGCTTGACTAGCGCTGGACTAAAAGCTGAATGGGATTACCTCCGCCAGGCTATCTCTGATGCATTGTAAATGACAGCTTGTCATTTCAAAGGACATTTTCAATGACGGGTTGCCGGTTGCTCTGAAGATCATATCTTCAGACCTGATGGCTGCGAGGAGAAGTGATTTCAACCCCATTAGGGTGTACACCACACTCACTGGTATTTACACTGATTAGATATGCAGATATGCTTTAATAGCCCTCTCGTACTATTACATCTATGCATACAATAAGTATGGCCTGCAGGACATTATGTTCTGTGTTAAGATGCTAATACAAAAAATAAAATTAACAAGCAGCAGGGGTCTCAGTTTAAGTATTCATAATGTCTGATTGTATGAATACAGTGCTGGGTATTGGAATTATTTGCCCTTCACAGATTTTCTTTGTTTTCACTTTTTTGGCTTCAGATTATAATAATGTAAGTACAAAAGTTGTTTCCCAACCCCGTGTGAGAAAGTAATTCCCCCAGGCCACCCTTCTTAATTCATAAAGTTAACTGTGATTAATGCTTCTTTAAAAAAAACTTCAGTTTTACCATGACTAATTAGTACGGCTGCAACCAAAGATTATTTTCTTCTCATTGATTATTTTATATATTTTTTTGTTGTTTTGGAAGATTGATCGAGACAAAAAAAAAAGAAATTGGTACATTCTTCAGATTTTTCATTCAACCACTTAAGCATTTATTTATATACAATATTAGAAATACACTAAAAGATGCACATAATGTAATTAAATTCCTTTATAAATGGGGAAATAAATATTTTGTTGCCTACAATGCAATAACTTACTATTCCTTTAGCGAATGCTTGATCATTTGCAGATTCATTGACTAATTTTTGCAATAACCTATTCATAACTGGTTAGAAAATAAATAGGAGATTTATATTTTTACAGAATTTGAACCAGGTGAAGCTAAATCTGCGCAGGTGTCTACAGGTGTTTTTTTTATTTATCTTCTGTGTAAAATGTATATTTTTGCACAGTTTTTGTGCAACAAACAGAACACACTGCTCTGTGTGTTGTTCTTTCAGCAAATTGACATTTTTTAAGTCTGCATACTCCAATTAACAATTACTGAATTAGAAGATGATTATTTCCATTAATCATGATTAATTGTAGTTAATTACAATTAATCATAATTAATCCTGGGTAAGTATTTCAACTCTAATTACTATCAAACCTGAACGGTCAAGAAATTACTTACAGAGCATGTCTGAAGTAGGACAAAAGATCTCAGACCTAAATCATACCCACCATATAAATCATTTAGAGAACAAATGAGAAACAACTGATTACAGTAGTTCATAAAACCTTTTGGTTGTTCTACAGGAGATAGCAAATGTTTCTTACCAAGTGCAGAATTGTTAAAATCGGTTTACCTTAGCAGATCTTATGAGGGAAGAGATTTTCTTTATTCTGGGACAACAAAAAATCTCCAACTTATAGAAAAAAAATGAATCTTTCTCTTCTGTTTACACTGAGAGGTTAAAGTTCAGAGGCGTTGAGTATTTTTCTCAGCATTCATGTGGGTGGATGCGACCAAAGTCTTTTCCATGCTCGGTTGGTCCTCTGCACCTGCAAAGAACGATTCATCAAAATGCGAAGCTTGGGTTAGCTGTCGTGTTCCCCAGCCTTTACAGAAAGTGCTGAAGTATCGTGGCCTTCAACTTACTGCTGATCTCAATAATATGGAGCATGTTGTGTTTAGACTACGCCTGCAGATTCACCATCTGCTTCATATCTGCCACTCAGCTGAAAGCATTAAATAGGCTGATTATAGACATTATCAGTAAGTGCCACCCATTGTGAAAACAGATGTGAATCACTCCAGCAATATCGGTGAGAGTGCTTCCATGTATGTAGGCTGCAATTAAACATTCCTTATTTATTCTTATACATGTTTTATTGAAAGCCCATGCATGTGGAAAAAACACATAGCTGATTATGTTTTGTCCATCAGCCAGGCAGATAAGAAACAATAGGGCAGAACAAAAGTTAAACAGCCTCTGCTGCCTCCTCAAAGAGAAAACCAGACCTGTCATTTTTACATTCGAAATTACTTAGAGTGAAAAGAAAAAAGAAAAACGGGTTTGTAATTCCTCTGCTTGCCCTTCTTTACTGTTGAACATTGATTTCAGCTAGCTATACCTTTCCAGACAACTTAAACTAATTAGGCTCTCAAAGTACAGCAGAGGAGAAGTATGCATCAATTAAATCCAGCCCTCTGCTCCTATGGCATTTAGTTTTTGCGTGTTCCGTTGTTAGATATTGACTAAATGCCACCTAGATTTCGATCAATCCACCTCATTCCCCAACCTTCTCAACCTCCCCCAACTATTAGCGTATCTCTTATTCGCATTTCATAATGTTAGTCCTGTTACGTCTAAGACGTTGGTCATCAAGATCGATGTTGTGGTAGCACGGGTCTGACAACGCAGAAAGTCTTGAGCCAAGATTAAATTTTATCTCTTGAGAAATCTAAGGATCTCCTTTTGCATTTTTAGAGACAAAGATTTCACACATCCCAACATGTGATGTTAAAAAACAAACCCAGCTGAAATTGATGTAGAATAATTCAGTCCAGGTATGATCGCTCTTTACATTTAAGTCTAAAATTATTCTCACCTCTAAATCTGCTTGAATAAATTTGACCCACACTGTAGATAGGGTTTTTAACATTTGTCTCTGTTTGTCTTTTTTACAGGTATTTATGCATGGTAGAAAAAAAATCTATGTTTGACAGGGTAAGTCATTATAGCAGTTTTTTTTTTTCTAACTCAAGATTAGCTTAAATGTTGCCTTCAGTGTAGCCGCCAAAGGAAACTACCAGATGCTAGCTTCAGCAGTTTATGTAAAATTTTCTCACGGTAATTACACATCAGTTTTATGTTGCCACGTTTTTGTCAGTATTGCTCCAGTTCACCTTTAGCAAATTAAAATGTATTTATTTAATGTATTTATTTGCTCAGGGACAGTGGACATTAATCAAAATAATATAATGTAAATGTGCATAGACGGCTAAAATAAGCTCATTTTTATTGACCGTCCCTTTGGCAGCTGTTAAAAACAACTAAAATTATTAATATATTTTGTTCACAGCCTTAGTACTAAGTTTACAGCAACAGAATCATACAGCATCATTCATTTATCGTCTCTTGCCTGAAGTAGAATTTTTAAAATATTGAATAGGTCATAATGTCATTCACTAGTTAGCATACTGATTGTTTAATTACTCAGTACCAGCAAGTCAGCTCTAGTAGACTTTTGAAATGAGCTTGCAGGATAGATTTGTCCTGCAGGCCTGAGCTACACACCTACGACCAAAAGCATCAAGATCCTCATCTAGTGCTGCAGTGACAGATTAGAAGATGTCTTGCATTACTATAAAGTCAACAGCACCTAAAGAAACCAGAAAAGGCTTAGATATAAATGCTTTATGATTTATGAAAAATAGAAACAGAACTCAGAGCTAAGTGCATTAAACATTTTTAAACTTAGCACAAAACACTAAAGCACAATGCTGAAAATATAGTTCTGTTAGCAGATAAGGGGAAGCACACACCACTGGATTCAGCTATAGTTAAACTTTGGGTTTCATTTGTGCCCCATATATATAAAACATGGTAACACTTTATTTGAAGGGGGGTGAATAAGACTGACATGACACTGTCATGAACATGAATAAGCCTTCATGAATATTTACAACTATGAACTTATTCATAGTTCATAGTTGTCATAAAGCGTCATTCGGTAAATTATGACACTTTTAATACAAAGTTGACATTATTCAAAATGTCTTTGTTATGACAACTTGACATTAACCAAAAAATAATTACTGATATAAATTTGTTATAAAAGTATTACTGATTGCACTTTAAAAATTAGGTAACTTTATGTTATTAAAGGTAAAGTTTAAACAGTGATGATTTCTTGGTTAATGTCAAGTTGTCATAACAAAGACATTTTGAATAATGTCAACTTTGTATTAAAAGTGTCATAATTTACCGAATGACGCTTTATGACAACAGTCATAAATATTCATGAAGGCTTATTCATGTTCATGACAGGTGCTATATCATGTTTATGACAGTGTCAGGACAGTCTTATTCACCCCCTTCAAATAAAGTGTTACCTAAAAAATTATAAGTGAAAAAGTGTTATATGACAAATCAAAGACAAGGAAAAACTTAAGTAATTTTCTACTTATGAGAATGCAAAAAACATACTTTTTAAGAATTTTCAGTAAGGCACACAGGAGCTATATAGAACTGATTGAGCATAAATGTAATTTATACATCGACATTATACATTGTATGAGATAGTCAAAAATAGTCTCCAAAAGTCACGTCTCAACAGCATCACATTGTCACACCCCTATGTCATAAGTGTTGGGACATTTTGTTATCGTCGTAGTTACAAATGTCAGAGGGATTATGAATGAGATGCAAGTGGAATTGAATTGAATTGAATTGAATTGAAATGGAAACACAGCTGCGAGTTTATGTTCACCTGAATGTCACCAAGAGCCTTCACGTCTTACCATCTGTCCTTTCGGTGTCGGCATCCACAGTGTGTATGCTCTTGCTGTCTTTGCTACAAATACACACAGAAAGAGGCACATAAACAACTAGCAGCCAATTATTCTCACTTTAATTACTTTACATGCTGCCCTTTATGGTGATTACCGTGACCTTTCTTTCCAGAGCATCTCCTCCGCTCCGCTGCTGCCATTTTGGAGGCTTTTAGCCCCCGTGTTTCAACTGTGCTCTGTGAAAAGCCAGCCCCCATAATCGACCAGGTGAAAAGACTGAGACCAATTAAAAGTATTTTACCCAGCACTTAAGGTTGACAGGGGCTGGCATACTCGGCTCAGCAAATGCCATTTTAACAGCAAATTCATGAATGTGTAATTGTTTGGCTAATGAAGCTGATGGTTTGAGTGTTGTAATAGAGGGACCCCCCGCCTTTTTCTGCCACACACACATGCACACACTCAAATAACCAGCAAACATAGCCATTTTCTCTGTTTTTCCATAAGATGTGTTTATCTGAACGGAATGAAACAAATGTTTTAATTGAAGTACTGCTGACAATATTTCAAATTTTCCACGTAAAAATGAAACGAAACAGAAACTGGTTTGAAAAACTGTTCAGAACCACATTTTGTTACATCCTATTCAATTTCAGGTCAATTCAGTTTATTTATATAGTGTTTATTTACAACAAATGTCTCGAGGCACTTTACTAAAAAAAGTTACTGTTCAAATTCGTTTAAAAGTTTTCTATCTAAGGAAACACAGCAGATTGCACTGAGTCATTGAGTAGCAGTATGCACTTCTCAGGGACGATCACGTTTGTTGCCCTGTCGTTGACTTTACAGCAATCCCTCACACCAAGCATCTATGTGGCAACAGTGGAGAGGAAATTTCCGGAAAGCTTCATAGTGTCAAACTGTCACATGACATACCTCATGACAAACCTGCAGCACAGTCCCCCCCTCCAGGAAATAATTGTTTCTTCATAGCCAAGACTTCAGACCATCAGACTGTACGAAGCAAAGCGTAGAACCAGAGGCTGGTTTTTACCAGCCCAGCTCACCGGAAGAACGTCTGGTGAGGCAAAACCCAAACTTTTTGTTGTATTGCAAAAGGATGTATGGGAACAATATGAACTCCACTTGCTCTTCCTTTAGTTTCTGATTTTTATTTGTGAAAAAAAAAAAACCTTTTCAAAACTTAAAATTTTCTTCCATTTCATAATTATACTACTTTGTGTTGATCCATCACATGAAACACCTTTCAGGAAGAGTAGTCGACTACTCTACTTTTCTGCCATCAGAACTTTTTTTTTCTTTTCTTTATATACATATATAAAATTGGCTGTATGCACTTACATGTCCATACTGTTGCTTTTATCCTCTCCTCTCTGACTTGATAAAGTGCTATACATCTGCAGGCCAATTACCATTCAAATATTTACCGACTTTCATTCCTCTCCTCTCCAGAGCATAGCTCCACCTTTCTGCAATGACTAATTCCGCAGTTTTGAAAAACGACCATTTTATTTGTCCATCAAGTTACAGCTTTCTTTGCAACATCGTCACAGCGGAGCATCAGCAGGAGGCTGCTGAGTGCTTTGTCTGTTTAGCACAAAACAATCTTGTTGTCATACATGACCAACAGTTCAATTAAAGATTCATAATAATTTTTCAGGATTTCAAAGGTGTTCACATTGTGATTGATTTTATTCATCTAATAATGAAAAATGATTTTTATACCAACAGATCACATGAATGAAGACATGAAAATGAAGGTCACAGCTTGTCTAATCAAAATAAGAACAGTTTATTCAAAAAAATACTGTCAAATGTGTATTCATAAGTCTTAGAGGCATGAAATTCTTACCAGCATGAGGCTTTTACCATCTCAATGCAAGCGCTCTTTCCTTTACTCAGATCTCACAAAGCAGAATGTCATGGCCCGCTCTAAAGCAATTCAGGAAGAGATGAGAAACAGACTCAATAGCTGTGTTTCTGTTACAAATGTGCACTAAACTTGATCAATATTCAGCTAATGTCAAAAAACAAAATTTGGAATTGCAGTGTGTCTGTTAAATTAGGAACACAATTAAAAATCAGACATGCATAAGTTTGTTCATTAAAAAATATGCCATCATCCTCCTACCACTTCTGTTTGTCTTTTCTGTCATTAGTAACATTCAGTTGTTGATGATGTGACTCGTATGATCAAAAGAAACGTTTTCATTCCAGTTTTGTGAAACACACTGTCATGAATTGTGATTTGTGGCAGTGAGAACGAACGCTCAGACTCAGATGATGATTTAATAAAGAGAGCTCAAGCACAGTCCAGCACAGGCGGCACTGCAGAGAGTTAGCACACAGCTAATTACCGGTAGCAACTGACAAGCTGAGGACTGAATAAGTGAGCTAAACCAACACAGGACTTTACAGTTCAACTGTGATGGCAGGCAGACAAACGACATATGACAAGGATCCGACAAGAGACAGAGACAACAGGTGAACTTAAATACATAAGGGGTAATCAAGGGAACGAGACACACCTGGGAACAATCAACAGGGAGGACAGGACATCACAGAGACTCAACAAGGACACAGAAAAAACCAAGAAATAAATACACAAAAACACAGATCGTCACACACACTAGTTTCTATACATCCAAAAAACCACATTACCCTTTTAATTGGAAAACTAGAGTTTTTTCTTTTTTGTTTTTTTAATTGCTGTGTTTCAATTAAGCACATTTATTTTTGGGTTCAGCACATTCTTGCTCCCTTTGTGTTTAGACCCATCATAGACGGAAAAAGGCTAGTCGCTAGCCAGCAATGGTATCAGAGGTGCCTCAGAAAGCATTCAAGATGTCTACGCACAACTCAAACTTTTGCCTGACAGAAAAAAAAACTACATAAGTTACGTCACAAAACAATTTAAGACTTGTTTTTAAAGAAAAGTTATATTTCATTTTATAAATTTAAGAAGTTTTAGTTTTAAGACTTTAAGGACATGTATATTGCATGCTCCTATGACTAAAAAAAATCACAATTCTTATTTACTCAGGTTCATCATTGTGTGATTAAAAACATATATAAGGAAGCAAATACTTTTTTCAGCACTATATCTAAAACATGGGTGAGTAGGATTGTCTTTTGTATTAATGTGATTGGTTCTAGCAATGTCTGCTTACAAAAATTATGGGTCTATAAAATTACAAGTCTTGCAAATAAGAGCCATACTCACATTAGTTTCATTTCATGCAGTCTAAAGATCAACAATTCCTTGAAGATCTGAGACATCGTGTTCAGGTTGTTTATTGAGCAAAAAAAAAAAAAAAAAAATCTGCACATTTATTACTCTTAGCATAAAAACTGTAGCTAATTACCAGACAAGCCTCCCACCAGGGCTCGGATGTGTGACAAAGGTCACATCACCTGCATATGTTTGTAATAGAGTTGGAAAATCTAAATGCCACCTCATTTAAAAGCTCATTCAATTTAGCTTGAACACTGGGGTTGCTATCGATCATGCTGCCAGGTGCTGGTTTAAGAATGAACTCTGTTCAACCACAGGAAGGGGTAAAGTGTGGCAACACATCAAAGGCTGCACAGCAATCTCCTCGAAGGCCAAACTTTTCTCCTGTAAGTGTCAGTAAAATGATTTATGCATTGAAGAAATATTTGTTTCTAGCAGTCGAAATATTTTGATTTTAATTTGCTTCGGTTCATGTTTGAAAATATGCTTTTAGCTTTTGCATAAGATGCATTTAGTTTGTCAGACTATTTTTTGTTGCAATGCCATTATTGTGAGAATTGTGTGTGAACATAAGAGGCTTTGCATGTGCAAAAGACTGAAACTGAGTCGAGTCCACTAGCTGTAAAAGTGTTTTGTAATTATTGTGTTGACATATTCAATTTGTAATCTATGATGTTGTAATTATCTGTTAATTTAGAGTGCACAAGACTGTAAGAATATTTGCTTAGGACCTCTGAAGCGGCAGGCGGCCGTGAGGTAACTTTTTGATAAAGCATGTTACTTAGAACTTATCTAAAGCTTTTGTATTTTATTTCTGTAGATAGTTTTTCCAGCATTCACTGACTAAACCAAAGCAAAGCGCCTGTCTTGAAGAAGCCATGGCTGTGTTGTAATGAACTTTACCTTAAATGTGCAATCCTTCTCATTTCTTTGAATAAATACAGGTTAAACATTATTGTTACATTAGGAAATTTTACTCATTTGCGCAGTGCTGGAGGACAAAAAAACTTCTTTTACTCACCATCAATAGCTGCGCTACCGCAGTAAAACAATCTGGTTAACTAAATGAAACCAGGAGATGTAATTATTAATTCAGTGCAGTGCCTCACAGCAAAGGGGAAAATAACACAGAAAAACCACTGAAGAACAACTTAAAACCGCTTGTATTTTTTTTTTCCTCACCCTCTGTCAGCTATACTATACACAGAACTGTTGGCGTAGCAACTGACAACAGTGCTACTAATGTATGAGGTTTCAACACCAAATAACATGCAAACATTTCCCACACAAAGAACAGAACACTCAGTACATTATGGTATTATATTTTCAGGATTGGTGTTTATTTTGCCATTATTAATTTATGATTAGCTTACCATACCTAATTAGCTATGATAGGTAGCTAATGAACTGATAAATTAGCTAATTTATTCACCTGTTTTACTGATAATCTGTCAGTCCACATGTGGGTGGCCGCCTTTTTCCTTTTTACTGAACCAAATCTCACACCGAATTCTACGCTAATGCATGCTATGTTAATGTTGTCATAGTCAATCTAGCATAACTGACCTACTTCCCTCTTCCTCACTATTTTTATTTTAATTAAAACTTTTTTTTAAATGTCATTATCTAGTTGTCATATTGTCAACAATTAACAGCAAAGTATTGCATCCCTTTTTCTTTTTGCGATCATGCGTGCATTTAAGATTTACTGCATTACGTTGACAGCAAAAACCAAAGGTAGTCAATGTCACGGAGCAGCTTTATGTCCTCCAGCGTGGAGATGGGGGCGGGATCTTGCGTGTGTGATGTCACGCTGCAACGTGTCTATAGATACCATGAATTAGTAAATGGGGCCATGCATCCAGGAAACCTGTCCATCTGTCTCTCTCTCTCTGTTAAGCGGTTGTCCCTTCCTGGGGTTATTACATGGACTCTGCTAGGCTTTGTTTGGCTTTCCATAAGGCTCCAACAGGACCTAATGACTTTCATTATCAGATGATGGAATTTAATTTGAGCTGCAGGGCTGTCAGAGATGAGCAGCCAGATATGGAGCTACGCAGGAGAAAATAAAAGAGGGAGTAATTACTCTTTAAGGGCACAGGTGAGGTGGGCCCAGTTTGTGGGTGACAAAGAGCGCAGCGGGTCAAGACACTGAGGGAAGGAGGGGGAGAGGGAAGGAGAGGCGTGCAGGGTGGGTTATGAAAGAAATCAATAGTGAGTTGCCACCATCAGGTTATGAGATTCTGAACAAGGATGCGTTTCCTCATTGTGACCAGAGCAATGGTCCATGTTATTATCCACAGGACTTCTAGACAATTTAGCAAACAAAAGAAAATGTGGGGTTTGCACGATGAGCCACTTGCTGGGACAGACAAGTAATGTGTGATTAAGAATCTATTCAGTTGTAAAATTAATACCTAGATTGTTAACAACAAACAAACTTTGTCGGTAGGAGACAGGAAACAAGGTCTTACAAAATATGTTTTTTCTTCTTCGTTTCACCATTTATTTTTGAGGCACAAGTTCTACATCCTAAAATCTAAAATCAAGTGTTGGATGAATTGAAAGGAACAGAAAATGACAGCAAATTTTGAGTTAACTTTTTTTCAAAAAGGTAAAAAAAAAAACTCAAATTGGGTGTTTCCATCTTCTAGATTGGAACGAATCGGATATTGCCAGATGTTCACACAGATGTTGCACATGACAACACATGTTAGAAAAAATAAAAATAAAAAATAATATATATATATATATATATATATATAATTTATAGAAGGTTACTATTTGGCAGGTGTAGTTGTTATCACATCGGCCAGTATTGGCGATGTTACATGCAATCCAGAGTCGTACAGAAATGCACGTCGATAGCGGAAACAGCCAATCAGTCAAGTGAGGTAAATGTTCACTAGGTCAGAACTTATTCAGCAAATGTGTTCCAGCTTTGCTTCGGCGTCCTAATTCTTACTTGGAAAAGCAAAAAACATGTCAAGCAAACATAAAAATCTTTTTGAAAAATTGTGGAAGTTATTTCAAATTTTGCTGTTTACATCAACTCTTTCTAATGCCACACGTCAAAAAGCGGCTAAAACAAGTGGATCTTGAATTTATCAAAGCAGTTCAGCACAATCCTAAATATGTGTAGTGAATAGGTTTTTGATTACAAACAGCATCTAAGACACTTAAAAAGGTTTATTTGTATTGGTGAAAAGAATGTATGTCTTCTGAGATATACATTTGTATCTTGTTAATCTTTACATCTTAATCACTTATGTGTTGTACAGTTTTCCATATTATAAAGTACTTGGATCAATAAACACATGCAATTAATGACAACAAAGTTGTGTGTAAACTGTGTACATGGTGTATAATTTTAAAATATGTAATAGAGTCTGACTTTGCATGTAAAACATGACACGTTTTCAGTTCAGTTTTCCCACTTCTCCCCTCTTCACCAGCCTTTGCACCTCTCTCTTCTTCTCACATCTGAGGCAGATCATATTTACATCTATGTGCATATGTAGATGAGAGAGTCTAAAGGGAGGAGTCTGCCATTCCCTCAGGTGCACTCAATTGTAGACTGTACAAAGGCAATGTGATTGGATTCTTGAGTACACACATACATCTGGATAGATTTGTATGTACAAAAAACAGAAGCCCTCTCAAGGCTAGCCCAAATATTTAGCAAAACAGATTTTGTTTCCATTTCCACCAACCACCCACATGCAAAAAGTTTTTATTTTTTACAAAGAATATTAAAAACAATTTTTAAAAAGCTTGAGATGTATAAAAAACACTTGGATGCTTGAATGTTGAAGCTCCCCACCACTTTTCCAACCACTGATTAGCTAATGATTAGCTGTGAATAGCTAATTATGTAATCATTAGCAGCTTGACTCGTAGTCTAATATTTGAGCTTCCATTTTTCTAAATTCAACTCGCAGCAATTGCTTGATAGTTTATTCATCCCAAATGGAAATGAAATCAAAGACTCTATCTGGCTATCTATTTAGCAATTTAACTAGGTAGCAGGTAGCTAGCAAGCTACAGTTTGATTACTTCTAATGAAAAAAACTCAAAAATGGAGCTTTCTGAAAGCTTTTTAGACATTACTAACAGAAGGTTAAGTTCAAAATGTGTGCTAAACAACAGCTACTTTAGGACATCCACAGTAACCATCTTGTTAGAGCACAACCTGTTTTGTTACTCAGATTTTCAACGACACAAGATTAAAATGTCCGCCAGAACAGTAAAACCATATGTTTTATATAGTATTAAAATGAATTCGGTTGAATTTGAGTTTAATGTTTGGCATTTTGATTAATTCACTGCAAATATTTTTAGATCCTTATAAATGACTTCATTTGAAGTCTAAGCTTAGACCTTCAGACCAGGCAGTTTTTGTTGATTTAGACCAGTGGTTCCCAAACTTTTTCTCCTGGGTCCCCCCAGTGGTTTCCAAACACTTTCTGCCCCCCCTTCCCCTCCCGTGAATTACAATGGGGAGAGTTAGACTTTGGTCTTCTGATTGAAACGATGTGTGTGAGAGACTCTTACAGACTTCCTGTTATAGTCCACCCCCTCCCCCCAGCACACACAGCATTCGTTGTTTTTTTGTTTTTTTTTCATTCATCCATCCCGCGCCCCCCCTGCAATGGCACTGTGCCCCCCCCTAGGGGGCACGCCCCACAGTTTGGGAACCTCTGATATAGACATAAAATCAAGTCTATATGTATTTAACATTGTCTCGTCAAAATACGGCTTTTGGTTGTATTGCTTTAATGGTTGAAGTCCTGTCTGCTGCACACTCAGAGACAGCAATCAAACAATCAAACTTTTAGACCAGGGGTCACCAACTCCAGTCCTCCATGGCTACCATCCTGCAACTTTTAGATTCACCTCTACTCCAAAATGTCTGAATTCCCTCACCAGCATTCATTCCTCTCTGCAATAGGCTGCAAACGAGCAGTTTATTTGATCCAGGTGTGTTTGAGCAGAGATGCATCTAAAAGTTACAGGATGGTAGCTCTCGAGGACTGGAGTTGGTGACCCCTGTTTTAGACACTTTAAGTCATTCCGTACTTGGCAATCATCAAAGTAAAACAAAAACACATTGTGCTTGTTTATGCATATCTCAGATCGGAACTCTTTAGTAAAGATATGTAGACTATTTTTATTCCATTATGTGTGATTGCTTTTGAAGACAGTTACAAATGGTGAAGCGCTACAGTCTTGAAAATAGAGGTTTGGACAAGTAAAAATTGGCACTGAAACTGCTTTATTTTGCCTTGAGGGAGCCCGCTGCAAAGCCTGTTCTTCCCTATTCCCTCTCCCCTGGTCAAGTGCCCGTTCTGACTCCTGTCAGTCATCTTGATAAGAGGTTTGACTTGAAACAGCATCTTGCCTCAGGCTGTGGCAGGAAACTATTGTGAATACAACACAAACAATAAGCAAGCAGAGGGTGAATTTACCAACTTGTTATATCACTGTAGAAACAAAACGGATTTGTCCGTTTTTTGTATTTTTTTTAATCTTCCTGCCTAGTTTTCATAAATCTTCCCATTAAATTACAGCTGGGACGAAAATATAGAAATTGACAATATTTTCAATTTTCACATTAAAAAAAAAAAAAAACTTTTTTAGGTTCTTCCATTTCTTAAAAAGACTCATTGTAAAAATGTTAGTACTCATTTATATGACCAGCAGAGGGCAGCATTGCTATCTGTTTGCTTGGCCTTTCATCACATCACCCTCTACCTGGTGCAGAGGCAGCTCAGTACTGCTGGTAGTGTGTTATGTCGTACTGACTGAAAGGTTCTGTAGAGGGGGGATGAAATAATGAGTGACAGGGGGTTAGATAACAGGAGCAAAAAGGATGAAGCAACACTGACTGACTGATGGGCAAGAGCAGAGAAACTTAGACGTTGTAATTTGCTGCCGATCTGACGGGCGCCAGAAGATTAAAAATGAAATGCCTGATTTAATTTGTGTTACTTTCACAGTCACTTTGCGCTGTGTTTCATTATCAAAGTGTCATATCCCCTGTATTAAAGCTATCACAACCAAATATCACACATCTCTCTCTATCTCCATGTCTTGCTTTAATACTGATAAGAAAAACATCGCTGAATTAACACAGACAAAGATTTGATTGAATTCCTATTAAAAATAAAAAACAATCTTACACTACCTCAATTTGCTATTTAAGATTACATGTTTTAGTACATATGACCTTAAAGGATGACAAATAATAATTTGTTTAGTGTATCTATAATTGTTTGGGTAATGTCCTTAATGCGTGGAATATTTTTTAGTGCTTGTCTAGGATTCCCTTTAAAGAAATAAGAAATGTCATCGACTAATACTTGAGAAGATAGCGTACGGCTCAGATTCGTGTAAGTGCCAGAAAACATCCAAGCTCTACTGTGTTGCAAAAAAAAAAAAAAGAGGTTTCCATATCTTCAAACTAATTAAGACTGTTCATCCTCCAGCTAGAGAGCCCCCTGCTGGTCAGATTCGTCTTGAGAATTAACTTGAGTGTCGGTGTGTAAAGCAAATGGTTCTCTGTTGGATTTCTGTACTACTTCTTATACAGATTTGCACGAAGATATTGACAAATTGTGATGATGCTGATGGAACCACACTGGCCTCATCATCAAATTGGAACTTATGTGCTACCCTGTAAGTTGAGTTTTGCGGGATTCTTCCTGTGGCTGTCACATTAATAAACCACAGAAAATCTTCCCTCAAACTGTTTAATCATAAACCTTTTCTCTGGCTCTATCCACGTGGATAGAGCCAGATATATATATATATATATATATATATATATATATATATATATATATATATATATATATATATATATATATATATATATACACACTAACGTACGCACGCACACATACACACCCGCACGTGAATTTATTTATGCTGTGTCTGAGATGGCAACATTTTTATTAGAACTCTGACGTCATGATAAAATTGTGTGTGCTACAATGTGTTGTAAGGCAACATGGGGGCATTCATTTCGAAGTAGTCTGACTGTAGCAAAGTCTCATACTGGTTGGACCTGAGTGTAACAGATTTACTGTAAAATGCACTGAAACTGTTCATGAACTTCGCACCGTGCGAGTTTATACGACCTTGTTTGAAAGTTTGCCGTGAAACAGTTCAACAGAAAAAGTCCAAACTCCCAACTAGACACCACATCAAACCTTCTTTTGACTTTTGCTTTTCTTCTTCTTCTCCCTGCAACTTGTCTACTTATTTATTCCAATCTCAGAACACCATGTTCCCAAAGCATATTTCTCTTGAATATTTCACTACATGCTCTCTCTCTCCACCCCCTCTGACTCTCAGTCTGCGTCTTACAATATTTATTTAATCCAGGAATTTTTTTTTTTCATCGAATTACAGCAAAATGGCTACAGCTGTAATCAGAGGATAAGTAGCAGCCAACATGGCAGGTGTTTGAAGGGAGATAAGGCGAGAACCATTGTGAAACCGTTCCTTCCTCCCGTTTAAATGTTTTGGGGGCTTCAAGTTCCTTGTTCGATTTGTTACCTACTGCTTCCCTGAGAGCTGTCATACGGGAGATAGCTAGAGTTTCTCTTCAGGGCTGTTTCTCAGGGCAATCTGTTTATTCCGTCCTTCAGATGTTATGGGTCTTGGATTTTTTCTGGATCCACCTTCATGATCTGATGCAGACGAATGCTTCCCAATAGTGGCATTCCAAACCAATGGAACTCCCGTTGACGTTATACTTTTAGCCATTTTACCTCAACAGCTAGCTACTGCACAACCAAAAAAATAAAAAATAAATCTTATCCACAATGCAATGACACACACACATACAAGTGTACGCACACTTGTATCTCATGTGGCAGTTGGTAATTATATCATAGTGCTGTTTGGTTCTGCAAAGTCCTCCAGAGAAACTAAAGCCAATGTGTCCATGTTTGATTTTTGGCTCCAGCACTCAGACAGAAAACATCTTCCGCCATGCTCTTAGTCCTCCCTTATTGAGCCAATAAAAAAAATAAAATGTTGTGTGTGAGTGTGTGTATGTGGTGGGGACACTGTTCCTCTGTTGAGGCTGTTTCTGCACAGCAGTCTCATTTTTATTAGCTCCCAAGACACAATGGAGGCCAAGAGAAAACATCAGAGCCCACACTGTCTTCTTTGCTTCCTTTCTTTTAAATTAAAGTGATATCTCATTGCTGTACAATAGACCAGCTTTCAACAGCTATGTAGAAGAATAATAGCGATTGTTGCCAAGCTTGAATGGATGTGGCTGCCTTTTTTTCAAGACAGTTTTTTCAAGGATCTGAACATTGGGATTATAGACATTTTAGACTTTAATAGTCTCAAAGGTTTTTGCCAGACTCAGAGTAATACAATGTAACCCATTAAATTTGCCATTAGCCTCAAGAACATGACTGACAGCTCAGTGTGTTTCCCCAAGCCACAACTACACTAGGTTTTAATTCATTATCTATTTACTAGTTAAATTTGACTCAACCAGGCCTACAGAAGCAAAAGCTAAGCCACCAACATTGCATCCATGTTCTACAAGAATGTCAGACTTGTTTGGTTACATTTCTTAGTTTTCTGTAGCAATAATTCTGATAACATTGAAACATTGGCATATCTCTCTTATAAAGGTGACACATTTTTAAGAGAAACTGCATTTGCGAGTTGAACAGCAGAGATAAGTACATTGGTTAAAATTCTTGCCACACCTTCTCTACCAATGGCGAAGAGCTTTTGATGGAAGCAGTAGCTGTAAACCACAAATACATTTTATTGCCAATAGGAAAGGGAAGCAAGCATTCCAACAAGAGCAGGGTAAAATATCTAAAAAATGGCTTAAAATTAACAAAACCAAACACACATTTTGGAGTCACTTGTAGTAGCAAAAAAAAGCAGAACTACAAGAAGTTTATAAAGGGGCAAACTTGTTTTCATAGTATAGTAAAGTCATGTGCTGACAGATGCTGGAAGACAGATTTCGCTTTAGCAAGAAACCTCAAGTGCTTTTCACCAGTGGACTTCTCTTAATTTGCCTTTCATCACTTCTTCCTTTTCTGGAAGTAATAGGCTTATAAGTTGTACACAGAACAGTCACACTGACAGGACCGATAAAGTCACTAATGGGTTGTGTGAGAGTCTGGCCCCACCCTCAATGCTCCATGTTTGGGTTGTTGTTGCTTGATGATCCTAACATATCCCTAACTATGCCATGTGAGTTGTTTTGGTCACATGTCCCAAAGTGGGAATTGCAGAAAAACTGCCTGGAGAGATGAGTCAGAATTGCAGAGTAGGTGGTAGAAAGATGAAATCTGAGATCATCTCCTTTGTTCAGTGTTGGTTTTTCATGTTTAAAATAGTTTCTCTGATACTTGTTAATTGTTACTTGAGCTTATTATTTCTGGCATTCTCCCCCTGATGTTGTTGTCTGCTGAGCTGATGTGTTCAGTAAAGTCTTGGATTTTGACCCTGGTGTCCACAGTGGCCAAGTTTTGTTCCTCTGCTGGAGTTCAGTAGTCTGCTTTCCACTTCCATGCAGAGACAATGGCTGAAAGTGAGGATCCCATGGCACATCTATCTGTAAAAGTTGTGCTTGTTTTTGAAGTATGTAGTGGAGGGAAAGTGGTCCAACAGAGTGCAAATCTGTTCTGGGTGAAGTACACCATGAGGGGTTAGACATCGTTGAGGCCCTAGATGGAATATGGAATTGACCAAATCCCTAAGAAGCGCTCAAGACTTTTACCTTCTTTAGCAACAGAAGTTTTCAGTTTCAATGAAAAGTTGAAATATCCTAACACGAGGAGACCAAAGAATTACTATAAGGATTATTGTGTTTCAGAATCATCAGAATCTAGTTTTGGAGATGAACACAAACTTTTTCACAATTCCTTTTTCTTGATGGACATAAGCTGTGTTTCCTTTACAAATGTGCGCAGTATTCTGCTAATATCGAAAAAACACAATTTTGCAATTGCGGTATTGCCATTAAATAAAAAAAAAAACGCAGTAAAATGACACATGAAAAAACATGCTGTGCCATGATCTTCCAGCTATTTCCTGCCGTATTCTTTTTCGTGGTTTGTGCCAGTTGTAACATCTGATTGTTGTTCATGTTCCTCGTGATGCAAAGAAAATGTTTCCATTTCAGTTTTGCAAAAATAAATCAATCATGAAAAATAATAATTCTAATAATAATAATAATAATGCAAAAGTAAAATAAAATAGGTGTGTTACTATTAAGCAAATTTATTTTCAAAATGTCAAATTGTGCATTTTTATGGTTAACAGAAACAGCTATATTTAGAGAAAAAGAAAGAAAAGTGAGCAGAGGCTCGGACACCATCTCGTATCTCCATGTATCGCTTATGTAACTTTATATCTAATTTTAGCTGGGTGTTAAAAGAAAGTGTTGATGAAGAAGATTATAGGTTTTAATAATTTTAGGAAATCTCTGGCTCTATCTTCCTCTTGCGGATCCCAGGTTCTCCCAGCGAGCCGAAGTGAAACCACACGGAAAACAACGAGTGTTGACGTCACAGAATTACAGAGTTTAATCCAATAGAAGACAACGTATGAAATTACAACAGAAACTGCAGAACAACGGAGACATACATTCATTTACCTGAGACAAATGGAAAAGAAATGCAAGAGCAAATCTAATTTGTTACTCCTGTGTAGAAAGTTTTATAGTAAAGGCGTATTTTTGTCTTTTAATTTATTCAAATAAGGCGTATCTTTGCTCATCCAACCAGGAGCTGTCTCTGACCCTCTCTAATGTTAGAAACTCCCTGCAATTTGTTTCCAAGATCAAAAGCCATTTGTCCCCTTTATCTAAACAAACTGGAAGCAGAGCTTCTCCTCTACTGGCCTGGACTCCTGCTGTTTTACGGCTTTTCACATATCAGTGTAAAACTGGAACTTCTCCTGATTGTTTCCCACACAGACAAAGGGCAGTTCAAAAAGATCTTAGCAAACAATCTGCTGTAACTACAGGTAAAATAAAGGTCAATAGGGCAGAATAAGTTATTAATCTGAAAACTATAATTAGGCTATTTTAATCAAGACATGTTAAGTTTTAAAACTAGCATATTTTAAATTTATTTTCTTAACAAAAGCCAAATGGAACGCTTTTGATCACCTTTTTGACATCAAACATTTGTCACCTCTCTTGTACATTAGATGCATTTAGACCCCTGCATTTAAACGGGGTCTAAATGCAGTTCTTGCAAAGTTGTCAAAGAGCAGTTGACAGTGTTGCAGCATGATAAACAAATCAGAAATGTCAGGAGTGTTTGCCATGCAAATTCAACATGCGTTCCCTCCTTTGTCTTCTACGAGTTGCTTTAATCCTCCTCCGTCTGAAGTCAGAGCGAAAAGAAATAGACAAAGGTTTGTTTTCTAGCTGGCAGGGCTTCTGGAACTGCTGCCGCTAATTGACACTCACAAGATTTGTAAGTCGGAGCAAAGGCAAACATGTCATAAAACTTTAATGATCAAACAATAGTAGCACTTCTGTCTCCAGGCTCACTGTGAGAAAACGGCATCAACGCTCCGAGGCTCAGGTTAAAAACATTAACAGCCTGGCTACGTTTGGAAATTTAAGGAATACTTCAGTTACAGTAAGGTCAAAGGTCATGTTTCAGTAGTAAGAATGAGAATGAGCATGTTTGCCAAACAGCTTCATGAACCCCAAGACATTTAGGAAAGTACTGTGTACTCTGACAAGACAGAACTTTGTAAAAGCTGTGTGTCACATTATGGCATAAAACTAACAGAATTTTAGAAAAATAACATGTGCTGTCAGGTGTGGCATGACCATAAGACAGACCACATATGCTTTAAAAAAACTGTTTGGCTGAATTAAAACAGACTCATTGCTAGTTATCACAGAGAGTTGATGGGAGTTGCTGTTGCCATGGTGTACTTGGTTGGTGTGAATAGCTTTCATGTCTTTATAACTGAAATCATAATTAGGGATGCATCGATCAGCTTTTTTCATACCAGATTAGCCGTTCTTCCCAACAACTGGTTGTGTTTTCCAGGACATGATACTGTCTCTGCTGCATGGATATTGATATGTCAGAATGTCAGCCATAGTCTTCTGTCAGAGGACACACCAGACTCATTGCAATATTGACTGCTACTAAAAACCTTTCCTGCTCACAGTATCAGCATCCAGAACATTTCCATTCATCATATGATTGTGAAATTTAACATTTTGAAAATAAACTTGTTTAATGAAAGAACAGTAATTTACTGGCTGTATTGAAATTGGTTTATTTAGCAAAACTGCAATGGAAATTATTTTTTAACATCACCTGAGTCACATGGTCAGCAACAGGATGTTACTACTGACGCAAACCGCCAAGAAGACAACAGGAAGTGGTTGCAAGGTGATGAGGTGGCTTGTTATTGTGTGAACAAACTTATTCAAGTGTCATTTTAATTGCCTTTTTTATTTCATGGAACCACTACTATTATGAAATTGTGGGTTTTTTTTATACATTAGCAGAACATTGACAGAATTTGTGAACATTTGTAATGGAAACACAGCTAGTGACTCCTTGAGGATACTTGGATTGCATGAGTAGCATTTAACATTTAACAACAACATTTAATGTATCTTTGGGTTAATAAAAAGTATTTTTGAATTGAATTAAATATTTAACTTAATCCAGTGATACATGTCATCTAAGTCTGACAAAAAAGCAAAAACAGAAAATTTGCAAGAGGATAAATATCTAATTTCATGCAAAATTTTCAGGTATTGTTAAAAAAAATCTTAAAACAACATTTTCCCTCATGCTATGCAATTTTATGTGATGAAACAAATCACCACAAAATTAAATTAAAATTCCAATAAATTACATGGATGTGTAATTAGTAAAAGGTGAAAAAGTTCCTTGTGCTAACCTCAAGAAGTCACATTCATTCAGGCAGCAGCTCCTAATAAAGTGAATCCAGATTTCCTCATAACTCTCCAGTCTCCTGCTTTCCTCCCTCTTTGTCTAAGCCAGTCGGGTTCCTGTTCTCTCTGTTGCCCACCCCACCTGCTGCTGCTGCTCTCTGGACTCCTCTGAAGAAAGCTCATCTAAGAGTTCCTGCAAAACTCGATACATTTTTTTTTTTTTAATGGTCGGAAGAAGCGCTGAAGCTTCTTCCCAAGCGCTTTGATGCAAGACTTTACATCTAACCCCCTTCACAGAAAGTTAGAGTTCAGTTCCATGAAGCCTGCTTGCACTTATCCGAATAATTCTTTGGAGACTCATCTTTTGGTGGAGGACTATCAAAGGAAGTCTTCAAAACGGGATATTATTATGTGCTGGATTTCACAGCCATGCAATATGCACAGACAACCTGCTTTTTTTTTTTTTTTTTTTTTCGCCCTGCAGCAAGCGTGATGGATGGCTGTGCAGCTGCTAAAAGACAGAAAAAAAGAAAGCGACATTAAATATACAAGGACTCAAACACACACACACACACACACACACACACACTCACATGCAGAGCAAACCTGCATGAGGTTCAACAGCAAACTGTAGCGCCTGACAGAGCAGGATTGCCTCTAATTGGAATGCCAACATTCAGAATTCTAATGATACTGAAAGCCTTTTAACAGTCACTTAATAGGCAAAATGCCTCTCTGTAGGTGTTACCTGAGCTGGGTCTCAGAACGTCGTCTCTCTCTTTTGTCTTTTGAAGAAATGATTGTCATTTGACGGATGTTATTTGAGGAAAATTACAGATGAAACATTGGGAGCTTTGAGTCCACCTGCCTCCCCTCACACGGAAAACATTTCAGTAAATAAAAGGAGAGAGCTCTTGGTATTTGTGAAACAATTTCAGCTATTATTTATTTTTTTTGCAAGTGATTCACCTAAAATGAAGCCTGTCAATTAACAGCCAAGCCAAGCTAACGGTTAGCTGATCACCATGACGATTTGATATTACGCTTCACCTTGACCTTCCTCACTTCATGCGTCCGTCATGACCGAACCAGATTCGTGAGACGCGTTTCAGTCTGTCATTTTTAGTTCAGAAAAAAATTCTCACACTTTTGAACTTTACATATTTTATCTTGATAAAACAATAAACACTGTTTTTTTGTAATGGTGAAGATTTTAACCTTTACATACAAGAAAATGAAATTTGGGGCATATTTATGCATTCAGTTTGCATTCAATTCATAGTTTGCTGCATTGATAGTCTCTGTACCAGCTCCACCAATAAACACACTAAAATCTTTTGACAGCTATTCTTTTAAAATAGCTGTAAAACCTGGAGAGTTTTACTGTCAACAGCAGTTTTCTAGTCATGTCTCAGTTGAATTAGGTCCAAGACTTTGACGAGGTCATTTTAACACATTCTGAACTATCTCAGGGTGTTTTCACATCTGATAGTCCAGTACACTCAGTTACATTGTCAGCTAGTGAGGTTTGACTCTCACTGCACTGAGTCAACCCTTTGAAAAAACTGTTCCCCCCCTCGCCTGTGGTGGCGCTGCACCAGAATCCACTGAAGGAAACAACATGAAAACCTCTAAAAAGTCACTGAGTACAACTTCCTTCTTCACACAATGTAAGCAAAAATTGAGTAATGTTATATTTCAGCAGTTGTTGTAAATGAAACAAGAAAACTTCTGCCTTTGACGTAAGACAACTGCACTTTATTTTGGCATTTACCCAGAATGCCTTGTTTTGTCTGCTTTACTCGAACTCTGGAGAGTGAACTCTGGTGCTGTTCAAATGTGTCCTTGTGTAGCTTTTTACCTTCCTTCCCAAGTTTCTCATTTTTTGTAAAAGCACAAATCCAACATGAACCTTCCTGCCTCCCTCCTATATTGGAGTCCTCCAGAAGCACAATGCTTTCAATTGGTTGCCTGGAGTTTATTCAAGGATTCATACTTAAAGGGACTGAATACAAACTTGGAAAAAGGTCAAGGGGTATAAACATTTTGTGTGGCTTCTCAAAGCGTTTTAATTAACAACATTGGAAAAAATGGCTTGAAACGTTGGGAGGCTGCCAAACATCTGACAAAAAGGAAACGGGTCTGTGTGCTGAGGCGATGAGAGGACCTTTAATCTTCTGTTCTGCTCCTCTTGCAGTGAGAGGTGGGAGACAACAGGTGTAGAAACAAAAAAAAAAAAAAAGAAAACAATGAAAAATGTATGAATTAACAAGAAGAATAGAATAAACACTCAGGTTTCATTTGTCAAAAAGCTCTCTCTCGGCTGTCAAGTGTTTGCAATTAGCCGTCCATTAGCAGCAATGGTTGTTTGGCCCATCTGTCCGTGGATGCAGACGAGGTTACGGCAGAAGGAAACAACACGACATGCACGGATCGACGCAGGTTTCTGTTATCTCCTACGTGACAGTTTAACCAGCGCAGATGTTGCTCTTATACACGACAGGGAATGTTGCAAGGAATGAGCGAGAAAGGAAAGGGGAGGGAGGAATGTTGGGGTCAGGCCTGCCTCCTCTCCAGTTAATTGGCCTAGCTTGTAGCGTGTGCTTGACAGATTGAATTATCAAGCTGCCTCCATGGTCTGAAATCCCCCAGCAATATATCCTGGTTGACTATTAATGACCAGCTCCAGCCGTCTCCTCTCCTCCGCTGCTGGGCTTTCTGTTCTGCTCCAACCCTCTCCCCACCATTTCGGTGACTTAAAACATTAAGCAGAGAATTTCTTAGAGCCTGTGTGTCTCTTCCCATGCTGCTGGATGCTCTTTGGTCTTTCAAATGTAGTTTTCTCAAAGAAAAAAAAAACTTTGAAAACAAACCTTTCCAAGGGAAAAAGTTAAACTTTGAAAATTTCTCAACTCCGAGGCCCTAATTGCCTCTACGCAGCTGAGCTCTTTTGGTTCTGTTCTTTGAATGGACAAATATTGGGGAGGAGTACGGGCCGGTGAGCAGCAGAGCGGATAATGACAAATACCGAAAACAGGATGGAGGTTGATCTCCTATCGCAGCGCAATTCGTCGTGTGGACGACGTTTAATGAAGAATCAGTGAGGGTGAAGAAGCGGATGGCAGGACGAAGCTGCTGTGCAGCGCAGAGCCCATTAAGGGCCGCGTCCTGAAAGCTGTTAGACTGCTCAACCACAAACACAAGCCTTCAACAATGCTTAATTTCAATATACGTTTGGTGCGTGAGCAGCTCACCTTGTAGCTATCCTCCGTCTCACTTTTTTTCTTAAGAAACACCTGCTTTACATCGGCTTTTACATAACTACATCACTGGCTGAAATACTTACACTGTTCTCACTAGAGCAGATGACTGAGATCTAATCACTTTGGATGGATTTTAACGGCAGGCTTTAAAGGGGCAGTATGATGTAAAATTGACTTTTGTTTAGCTCTACATCTAGTTATAAGATTATACCCTCACATATATGGAGTGTCACTTTGATTTTTTTCATACATCTTTGAAAAAACCTTTAATCTCCTGTGGCAAACATACAGCTATGCAAAACGCTTAGTGGGACTGAGAACCACCTTCAACAAAGAAGCTCCTCCTTGGAGCTGCAGTTTCCAGCCTTCCAATTTTCCAAGTTTCCTCAGATCCTTCAGACTAACCAGCAGAAATTAGCAAACACCTGGTGGAACTGTGAACCGGCTTATCAGCTGAACAGGTGGAATCATACAGCCAGACCTCCCAGTAAAGTAAGGGTTGAACGACTACATATTTTTTAAGGTCGACTACATCATGATAATAGTTGAGTCGATGTCGACTAGTCGAGGTAACGTCATAGTGACGTAAGCGCAAAAACCCTAAACAACTTGGAGGCTTTATCAGCTATTTTCACAGCAAATATTGACATCCCCTCCCCTTCTCCCGCTAAGTCTATTATGCAGCATTAAAAAAACAATAAACAGATCATTATTCGTGAGCAGCAGAGAAAAGTTCATTGCAGAAAGTCGGGTCTGACTTTTTTTTTTTTTTTTTTCCAAAACACCTGCTGATGCTGATGATCTCTGGATAGCTACTCGTATAGGAGTAAAGTGATCACACTGACCACAATGGTGCTTTTGGAACATCACAAACCAAACTTATTGTGAACGGATCCAGTTTGGTTACAGTTGAATTCAACGAAGCCTCCTGCTGCTCCTCCGCCCGATGCGCAGCAGGAGGCTCTGCTGACAGTCGGTTCAGCTCTGATTGTCATGATTGGTGGTGGTAGTGGTGAGGGAGAACGCTGAGAACCCAGGTATGGTGAAGATGATAGTTTAATGATAACTTCACAGTCCAGGACAGGCAGCACGGTAGCAAATTAGCACACAGCTAATACCGGTAGCAACTGACATAAAGACTGAAGACTGACACAAGAAACCTCAGGACTATACAGTTCAACTGAGGAAACTGGCTGACTGACGTAAGACACGACGAATGACGCTAACAACGACGAGGATCTGACAAGAGACAGAGACAACAGGTGGACTTAAATACACACGGGGTAATCAAGGGGACGAGACACACCTGGGAGACAATCAACGGGGAAGACAGGACTGAACACAGAAAACTCAAAAATAAACATACAGAAACACGGAACATAACAGTACCCCCTCCTCAAGGGGCGGCTACCAGACGCCTAAACATAAAAGTCCAAAAACCAAAAACAACCCATCAGGGTGGGCGGAGGGGCGACGGCAGGAGGGCCAGAGTCCAGAAAACAGTCCAAAACCAAAATCCAAACGGGAAACTAAAACACGGAAAAACAGTCCGGGGGCCGACCACGGCACAGGAGGCGGTGCTCCTGCGGGAGATCCGGAGGGCGGCGACGTCGGAGGCGGAACTGGAGCCGCGGCAGGTGGCGACGTCGGAAGCGGAACTGGAGCCGCGGCAGGCGGCGACGTCGGAAGCGGAGACGTGGAGGCGGGTCCGGCGGTCTCCTCCGCCGGCGCGGGAAGCGGAGACGTGGAGGCGGGTCCGGCGGTCTCCTCCGCCGGCGCGGGAAGCGGAGACGTGGAGGTGGGTCCGGCGGTCTCCTCCGCCGGCGCGGGAAGCAGAGACGTGGAGGCGGGTCCGCCGGGCCGGCAGGAAGGCCGGCTGGGGTCTCGGGGGGAGCAGACTCGGGGAACTCGGGGGGAGCAGACTCGGGGAACTCGGGGGGAGCAGACTCGGGGAACTCGGGGGGAGCAGACTCGGGGAACTCGGGGGGAGCAGACTCGGGGAACTCGGGGGGAGCAGACTCGGGGAACTCTGGGGGAGCAGACTCGGGGAACTCGGGGGGGAGCAGACTCGGGGAACTCGGGGGGGAGCAGACTCGGGGAACTCGGGGGGAGCAGACTCGGGGAACTCGGGGGGAGCAGACTCGGGGAACTCTGGGGGAGCAGACTCGGGGAACTCTGGGGGAGCAGACTCGGGGAACTCTGGGGGCTCACTGGGAGCAGACTCGGGGAACTCTGGGGGCTCACTGGGAGCAGACTCGGGGAACTCTGGGGGCTCATTGGGAGCAGACTCGGGGGGAAGCTGCGCTCCGGCAGCAGACTCGGGGAGCTCAGGCTCGGGGGGAAGCTGCGCTCCGACAGGCCACGCCACCAGCCGCGCCGCTTGCCTCCCAGGCGCCAGCCTGGCTACTTGGAACCCCATCACCACAGGGACGGTGGCGGCCGGAGACGGGCTGACGGTGGCGGCCGGAGACGGGCTGACGGTGGCGGCCGGAGACGGGCTGACGGTGGCGGCCGGAGACGACACAGGTGGAGCCGATGCAGAGGTGGTGGAGCAAAGGTCCAGCTTGGAAGGTTGGGAACCTGCAGACAGCACCGCCCTTGCTGTCTGAAACTCCCGCTCCACATCCTGGAGTATCTCCACTAACTGCCCCTGAGGGAGATACGGACCCCACTTCTCCAAATAGATTGTGATCCGGGTGGCTGCGTTAAGCCGACCGGCCGCCGAGTAGGGCTTGGCTAACTCAGCCTGGTACTTCCTGATTTCCCCGATCAGGAAGCGACGCTCTGCTGGGTCCATGTTGTTAATCGCGTTCCTCACCGGTACTGGTCAGATCCTACTGTCATGATTGGTGGTGGTAGTGGTGAGGAGAGAACGCTGAGAACCCAGGTATGGTGAAGATGATAGTTTAATGATAACTTCACAGTCCAGGACAGGCAGCACGGTAGCAAATTAGCACACAGCTAATACCGGTAGCAACTGACATAAAGACTGAAGACTGACACAAGAAACCTCAGGACTATACAGTTCAACTAAGGAAACTGGCTGACTGACGTAAGACACGACGAATGACGCTAACAACGACGAGGATCTGACAAGAGACAGAGACAACAGGTGGACTTAAATACACACGGGGTAATCAAGGGGACGAGACACACCTGGGAGACAATCAACGGGGAAGACAGGACTGAACACAGAAAACTCAAAAATAAACATACAGAAACACGGAACATAACACTGATAGAGGCGGCAGAGATCGCCTCTATCGGATCCTCAGGATGAAGCTTGGACTTAGTTTCCAGATGTAGTCTAACCATATATTTACAAGAGCGTAAAGCTGCCAGGTTAAAAGCTTTAATACGCAGGGTGACGCTGATCATTTGGGGGTAGATGAGGGATAAAAAAGCCTGACATCATGACGTGTTGTCGCACATTACTCCGGTAGTCTTTTTTATTTTATTTTTTAAGGATTTTTCGGCACTAGTTTATTTGACAGCAATCTGACTGTAAGGGGGCAGAGAGAGCAGAGCGGGGGGAGAGAGGCCTGGGCCCAGCGAATGGAGGACGGGAGTCGGACTCCTGACTACCGGGGCCTAAAGTCTCTGTATTATCTATTGCGGTAGCCTATGCTGTAATTTACAGTTTCTCTTTGTTAAATTATTTACATTTTTATACAATTTGAACTTTCTGACGATCTCACCTAGCCCACCTTCTTTCATTTCCCTGGAAAAATCTGTTTTGTCACGTGATTGCGACTAGTCGACTGGCCCAGAAAAAAGTCATTGCAGAGAAAAGAATCGACTAGTCGACTATATTGGTGCAACCCCTACATTAAAGATGTGCGATCTCAAAATCTTGTATGGCCTAAAATTAGTATCATAATATACTGAATAGTTCACCTTGATAACGATAAATGGATGATAACATTAAACCCCCAATAATTTCATTAATTTAAGTGTCTGTCGATTTTTGGTTTATCGCCCAAGTCTATGATACTGCATAGTTTTGTATCTGATAAGTAAACATATGGCCAGAATTGTCGATATCGATACTGATATTTTTTATTTGAATTTGATATTTCATAAAACTTCTGACCTTTAGGTGTTTTTGTGGTTTTTCCTTTGACTTGTCTTGTACAAACCTAGGACAGAATTTGGACAAAGTTTAAAAGTATCTATAAAATACTTTAATAACTTAGTATGATTTGTGCACATTTCTAAATAAACAAGGTACAAAAGCATTTATTTATTTAAGCATTTATTATTTTATGTACTGATTATATGGGGCTGGTTTTCAATGGCAGTGGAGGAAGCAAACGGTCACAGTCTAAAAATATATTGGTTGATTACTTTTTCACAAAGAGACAGGCTGGTTTGATAAGCTTCATATTGATAGCCAGAATCATCATTTGAAAAAATATTTATTTACTCAAGCTGTCTGATTCTCTGAATGCTAAAGTGTGACAAATAAGTAAAAACAGCAATATCACTTTTTTACGCCACTATATTCAGCAAGTAACATTTTTTTTCCTTTTTGTTCTTTTAGGTATATTGCTGAGATGCTTTCGACTGTTCGCTTCTATTCTCTTCGGTTGAACTCTCAAGGTCACTACAGCCGCAAAACAAAACAAAAAAGTCTCATAAAACGAAACTGAAACGCTCGGCATGGTTGGAAAAGCACCAAAGTCAAAGAGCTGTTATTTGATTTCTGGAAAGTCACCCTTTTAAATGCGAGTCAGTTAACACAAATCTGTGTTTAACAGAGTCTCTGCAAAATGACCAGCACTTTTATGGAGAGGTGTTTTATCCGCAGCTCAACCTAGCAATTAAAAACAGCAACGCCATGCTGTTTACAGCCAGCCTGAGGTCCGATCCGACTGAAACCAACTGCTGAAAAGACACCCTTTTGTCCGGAGCTGGCATATTTCTCAGTGTGAAACTGAGGCGGCTATAATGGCCATGATGGTGCAACCTCCCGCTGTGGTTAAAACCAGGCTGCCTGCTGGCTTCCTGACATTACTGTATAATCAGTGCTTACCATCGCTAGCACCAGTCAAATGCCCAGAAATAACACCCAGAAATGTATATCTCGACATAATGGCTCAGATACAATGCATGCACTCTCACTGTCTCTCAAAGATACAAACCAACGTGCGTGCCTGCCTGCCGAACACGCCGCGCATCACACCAAGGACAACAAATAGGCTTCCTTTTATTCGCCCACTTTCACGCGTGCACATGCTCACAGCTTGTGTGTGGGCCATTGTGTGTGTGACAGAGAGTCGTATCGGTGGTTATCTGTGTATGCGCGGTCGGTATGTGTTGTCGTAAAATGCCAGCCGTGGGCGTTTAACTTGAAGATAAGATATTGAGAGATGTGATGGCAAAGGCTTTTGCAGACTTTGGGACACAGTGTGCGTCTAGATAAAAGTACAGAAGAGGTGTGTGTGCGTGTGTGTGTGCTGTGGAGACGGATGGAGTGGGGAGGAGGGGTGCGCCGACAAAAAGAGCAAGAAAATTTAAGAGAAGAGGGAAAAAAGAGGATCTGATTCCAATTATTTCTTTTAGCTTGTCCTTGTGACAAGCGTCAGATAAGACTTTCACCATGAGGAAACCTACCTGACCCTCAGGACTGTTGACCCTTCTGAGACTCCGGAGCTCTTATATCCTGGTTACACAGCTGCTGCTGAGTCCCTAAGACATTCTTTTTTATGCCTCTTTTGGACTCTTCCTCTGCATAACATGGAAATCAAGAATTTTCAAAAAACCCTGAAGTGACTGATGTGCAACGTAGAATCTAATTCATTACAGTTTTCAAATTGTCACAATTTATGAGATACTGACATATGATTTATTAAGGTGGTTGCAAGTTACAATTAATTACATTTTAGGGCTAATGGATTGCTGGACAAGTAAAATCACTGTTTTATGAACACAGTTATATGTCATTGTGGACTATAATTTTGATTTCTGTACTTTAAGGTTCCATTGAAAGATTATGAACACTTATTATCTTATTGCAGTAACAGCAAATATTCACAGAGGAACCTGTGAATATTGAATAAATGGCTGTTGTCTGTTACCATGAATACTGATCCTCCCCTCTAAGGGGGATTGTAGTCCAGAATTGGTTCAGTTGGGGACAAAATTGCAATGTTTGTTACATTTTCAGTTGAACATTAAAACAACTGAAGAAGACACTGAGCACAAGGTTTTTCTTCACAAAATGCAAACAAAAATGGAGTAGTGTCAGATTTTAGGCATTGTAGGATTTTTCTTTTGTCTTTAGTAAAAGACCACAAGCCATTTATCCCGCTAATGCTAGACCCGCACGACTGATTACCAAGAATGCCTTGCGCTACAGTCTGCTTTCTGCTTTTGGCGCAGTCTCTGGTCCACTTGGCATTCACATACAAATTCAAACCGTGCCAGAATTCACTTTTTCAGTCCACATCAAAGTTTAATTGCATGGTCATACCTCCCTAAACAAACCAGTGTACTCAAAACTCAAACCAGTATACAAACCAGAGTCTGTCTCTGCCCTTCTGTCCAGTTGCCCTTCCTGTCCCTGATCCTGACCTACCCCACTGGATTTGGACCTCCTGGCTTTTGACCCTCCATCTGTCTGACCCTGAGATCTGGATTCCCTGGCTCTGAACCCTGGCCTGTGTGACTGTGAAAAAGCCGATCCCTCAATAAATACCTGCCTGTTCTGAATCTACTGCTCAGCCCCTGCGTCCATCTGTGCCTGAAACATGTCAAGCTTTGAGTCGCTCAAATTGGTTTCAACAACCTGGGTTCATGAAGCAATATCAATCTGACCGTGAGTGAAATTTTTACATTGCATGTGTTGTTAATCTAGTTAGCTTTGACAAAATACAGATGCATTAAACCAGTTGATCTCATGGTTTACTGAATCAAACACAAGTTCTAAAAGGTCACGTAAGTTTTCACATTGACGCAGCTTGTTTCTCAGCTACCAGCACAAGCTTACGGCTAACCAAATTATTTGCAGTTTTGTCCCCTATTACAAATAATTTGAGAAATGCCCATTTTAAGGTTACTGTAACAAGATATTAGGGGAATAAGCTGAGACTCGCCTTCTGAAATTTTCTGTGCCAGTCTCTCTTTATGTGCTTCCTCTATTTGCCTTTATTATTGGAAAAGAAAAACAAAGCCAACAGCTAACTTCAACTAAATCCCAGTGCAAACAAAATGTGTGTGTGTGTTTGAATATACAGTGCCAGCCAGACATTTGGAAACATCTCTGCATTCAAAGCTGGTGAAGCATCCAGGTCACAATATATCAATATATACTACAGCACTGGGCATTTGGGGACTATCTGTAGACTCTTTTACAGACAGTCTACTGATAGACTATTTGTAAAAGATAGTCTATCTGTAGTCTACACACACTAGTACTGATTAAACATTGTATGTTTAATAGGTATGAATATGATTGTATTTTTACTTTTCTGTTTTGTTTTAATGTTTTATCTGGTTAATTAAAGGTTAATTAAAATAAAATAATAGCCTTAAAACACCTCTAACACCAAAACAACACTTCTTATGGGGCCCCGGCTTTGGGTCCCATAAGGAGCAGTCAGTCCCCGCAATGTGATGTGTTTTAATGTGGTCCTCATAATGTATTGAATACAAGGTCACACAAGCACACCTAGTGTGTCTTTCTATCTTCACAGGTACTTTTGATTGACTTCCATTCATTCATTTCCATAGCCTAACCTTAACCATTACCAGTACATAACTAACCTAAACTCAGTTCACACCTTAGTCCTAAACCTAGCCCCAACCCTAAAACTGCACTTCTTCTTAAGGGGTCCGGGCTTTGGATTTCACGAGGGGCAGTCAGTCCCCAGAACGTGACGTGTGTTAGCAATATCTTCCTCACAATATATTGCATACAAGAACACACACACACACACACACACACACACACACCCCCACACACACCCCCCCCCCACACACACACACACAAAAGAAAACCTTTTCCAAAGTAGGGCATGAGATTACCCCCCATCTCTTCATATTATGCAGACAGTTCTCAGAACCCAGCTATAATGTAGAAAGGGCTCATGGGACCCTATTACCAGTGACACCACCCGAACCCTAAAGCTACACACAGTGCCAGAGAGGAAGCTAACACAGAGACAAAATGCAAAGCAAACATAAAGAGGAAGCAAGGACAATCAGAAGGAAATGGTTGAACAGTAGTAAAAAGAAAATGATCATTAGAAGGGTGTCAAAATACCAACCAAGCAAAAACACAGATGTTAGAAAAAGGTCAACAAAGACAAATGGTTTTCGGAGGAAAAAAGATAAATATTTGTTTTACTTTAGGGAGCATGTAAGGGAAAACCCCTTTTAAGAATCTGAGATATGGCAGAGCAAAAATAGTTCACTTTAAATCATCTCCATGTTATTAAATGAAAAGCTGAAAACTTTAATGAGCCTGAATATATGATAGCTTGGATGGTTTGTAGGATTTGCCCTGCTTTCTCCACAGCTTGCTTTAACCTAATTGCAGTATTTCTTTCCAAGCCTTTGAATGTCTCTTAATTGGCTTTTTGACGCACAGAAACTCAGTTGAGTGAGTCTGCGTGTGTGTATGTGCGTGTGTGCGTGGGGGTGTGTGGGTGTGTGTGTGTGGGTGTGTGTGTGTGTGTGTGTGTAATCTGGATCCTTTCATTCCTATATGATCCGACTGAGTATCACTGTGCATGTAATATAAGAACAAGTGGAAGGAGTGCGTCCCAGTGTGTAGCCGTGGCGCTAGCAGCGGCAGCAATGGCTTTTCCTCTCCATCGCTGTGTACAGTTGTTGAGACAGTCATTACTGTGACAGATGAGCTGAGTCTCGCCGCACTTTTTTTCCTTCTTCCCTCAACAGGCAGATGTCTGCTCTTGATCTCCGTCTGTTGCCTTTTGTGTCGCCCCGCAACGTGTTAGCAGGGATATTCTCCGAGTCAATTAGCTAACGAGTAGCTAATGAGCAGATAAGGCCAATTAAGATAATAGTGATTGTGATGATGGTAATTATGACAATGAGGCTGGTGAGCCACCAGGTCAGCTTTAGGAAAGCAAATGAGTCCAAAGCAGAGAAAGAAAAAAAACACTGAATGTACAACTACAGTTAAATAAACAGATCAAGAGTTTTTCTAGTTTCCATGACCCGAAAGTGACGTGAAAAGGTTTTTGCAATCTTGCAGATTTTTTTCTCCTCATGCTATTTTTGTCATCTGTAAATATTTTTAAATGATCAAAAATAATGCCTCAATCAGGAAGCAGATGATTTGAACAATATTTGTACTTATTAAATGAGAAAACAACCCAACCCAACAAAGCTCTGTAAATAAGTAATCTCTTCATCTCTTCAGCTGGCTGTGCACATCTGCCATTACCATAACAGGCTATGAATCATGCCCATTGCTGCTTTGGTCCACTTTTTGCAGAATCATTTTAGGTCAACTGAGAGACATTTCAATGCCATTAACTCCAACTTTCAACTAGGCTAATTCAAAACCACACTTTTTCCTTGTTTTTGTTTAACAGGTTGACTTTCTCCTGTGCTGTGGTTTATTTAAATAAAGCTGCAGGTGTCATTTTTATAAAATGGATGTTTTGTTACATATTTGTTAAAATTATGTCATAACAAGATAATGAAAGACAGATCATCTTAAAAAAACAAAAACAAAAAAACCTCATTTGTCTTCTCCCAGTGCTAAGTGTAGAAATATACAGCTCAGTCAGAAATAACTGATCAGAGTCTGGAGGAGGGTCTTGGCGCTGTCAATCATTCCTGTGTATACGCTGCTCATATCCTCCCCCTTGTGCTTTGCTACACTACAGCTGGTTCACCACCACATAGCCTGCCAATGAATGCTAATGATAGTTAGTACGGCCACCAATCATAGCAGATAAAAAGGTTTTCCTGACACTGTCCTTCTGGCTCTGATTGGTCGGGAGCGGTGCATTTCTTCAGATGGCAATAGCAGCTCAGGGAGGAGGAGATCGACCGTTTTACATATTATCTGTCTCACATTATAAATTGCCTATATGGTTATAGTTTTAGCAGTTATGGGAAAAAAAACAAAAACAAAACTTATTTTGTAAAAGTTACACTGCAGCTTCAATTACAAATTGTTTTTCATTGTCTTGACACATTGTATTTACTATTTTGTGTTTTCTGTTATTTTTGGTGCTTTGCATGTCACCTTTGGGTTTTCTTTTGCTTTTTGGTATTTTTGTTATCCTCCTTCATGATGGTGGAAGTTCAAGGAACAACTGAAGAGGCGGAAACCAGCCAGAGCAATTAGTCAGATCTAGATATGTTAATAGTTGTGGTTTAACACTAATGAAATTCACATACATTTTTTAAAAGTAAAAATTATAGAAAAACATGTTTCCTCTCTGTTTGGTGGTCTATGACTCACTCTGTCTTTAAAAGCTTATAATGGTGATGGAAGAGCTAGAGGGCCTCAGGAGGAGCTGCTGGGGGAGGGTTTTTGAGTATATGTGTGTGTAGGTGTGCGTGTGTGTGCGTGTGTGTGTGTGTGTGTGCTCTTGCGGGCATTCCACTGGCTCTCCCCAGAGGGTAACAAATGTGAAGTGATCATTTCTTTTTTGTGAAAACACACACAAATACATATAAAGAGCTCCAATAGGAAAGAAAACACCCCCTTCTGCAGGATAGCAGCGTTTAAAATTCAGCAAGCATATTTAAACAACATATTCAATACAAAAAAAGAATGCTTTTTTTATCTTCAACTCTGCTGCTTTGAGTATAGACAAATACACACATACACACACTGATCTGTAATGCCCGTAACCTCCTTTATAACCCCTTTGAGCTACACAAAAACACAGTAAGTGTCTTGGGTTAGAAATTGGATATGTCAAATGCTCAGTCTGGCGTGAAATACATAATAGTGAGAAATTTTCCCCCTTCCTTTTCTTCTCTTTATTTTCGCCTTCTTATGTTTGCACTAGTCTACAGTGGCCCCTCACCCTTCATACTGCAGCTCTTATCGTGCTCCCGTCGGACTTATCAGCTAAACTCTAGCAGTTGTCAGCAGTCCCTTCCTCAACCCACCGTTAGTGTGACCATAGGAATGATGAGATCCTTCACTGCACTCTCACCCACAAACAGAACAATTTAAAGGACCAATAAGTAGAATTGTTATAGCCACTAATATAGCTTTAATCTTTTGAGCAAAGGATTCCGGAGCCATTTTTATTATTATTGTGTAACCTATAACTGGGTTTTGCTGCCACTGAAAGATACCGGTTAAATCTTTCATTCACCTCCAAACACAGTGTATTTAAATGATGTGAAGGTAAGCTAGGTTCTCTCCATGCTCCACATTTTAAACGCAGCATTGTTCAGTTCAAAGTTCTCTCCACCTACTCATGCACAATATATAAAAGATAAACTTGCTAAATATATAGATACATTGCCAGGTAATTTTGCACAACACTGGAGGACAACAGGACGATTCTTTTACATGATATAGAAAAATCTTGATAGCTAAATGAAACCTGGAAATGTAGGTATGATTCATTTAGTGCAGTTCACCACAGCAAAGGGAAAATGATGCAGGCAGAACAACTCAAAACCACTTGTATTTTTATTTTTTCTCACTCTGTCATCTACATTACACACAGCAACTGACAGATAACAGCTCCACTAGTGTATCACGACTCAATACCAAAAGACAAGCAAACATTTTCCACAATGTTTTGAGGCTTGATGTTTATTTTGCGGTTATTAATAAGTGATCATCTGAACACAGCTGTGGTTGATTTAACCACCTGTTTTACTGATGATCTGTCAAATAGAGTGTAGGTCGCCTTTGTTTGTTTTTTAACTAAACCAAAGCACGCTGAATTCTGCAGCACATCTACATATTAAAATTGACATAGTCAAGCTAGCATAACTGACCTACTTCTCTTTCCCAAGCTATTTTTTTTAATTAAAACTTTTTCCTGACCTTGTTATCTTGTCATAATTTTGACTATTAATATAAAAGCACTCTGTCCCTTTCCTTTTTAGACATCACATATAAATTTAAGATTTAGCACATTATGTTGACAACTTAGCTAAAACCAATGGTAGTCATCATCAGCTAGCGGTTGTTTGCCCTCCAGCAGGGAGCAGGGAGACAGGGTGTCACATACATGATGTCATGGTGCAATGTGTCTATAGGAAATGTTTAACTATAAATTCATGGAGATACATGGTGCCTATATCAAACATCATTTCATCTGAAGTATGATCAGTGCTTCACATTTTGCTTAACACAAAGCAGACGAAACAACAGCACTAGCAAAGCTTAGCTCTCCACACTTATACACTTTGGACTACTGGGAAGATTATGGAAGACATTAAGTGTAAATCTCTGCAGCATAACAGCATAACTGCTTCAATCTCCTAACAATTTTAAAAGATTTAACATAATGTGCAACAGTGTAATTATACTTGAAGGTCCATTCATTGTGGACAAGGTTGACAATTTTGCTTTGTCTGAGTATAATGAGCAGCGTTTTAGCTCAACACAACAGCATTTCTCAGCTGGAGTGAGGAAAAAGTGAAGTTCCTGAACAGCAGCCATAATCATTCTGCAGGTACTGATGGCTGGAGCAGATTGACAGCTTCTGCTTAGATGTTTACTAGAGATATTGCTTTTGAAGAAACACCTTTCATAAAGGTCCCCCCTGGATGGCCCTGACATTTCAGGAGAAATCTCTCTAAAAGGTGACTTTTTAACCGTGTAGTTTCCTCAAAGTAATAAAAACTTGTTGCCTCCATGTAAGTACAAATAAAATCAAAGTATTTCTCTTTGACTTCCTGTGTGTTTCTTGTTCCTATGTTGACCCATTAATAAAGATGATGATCATGGGTTTTAGGAAAAAGGTCAAATTTCATGTGGATGGATGATATGTAACATTATATTCTTAATGGTGAAAATGAGAAGGCATGATAAAGAGAAAACTATGACTAAGGGTGTTTTCACAGCTAATAGCCTAGGTTCGATTAGGAATCAAAACTGCATCATTTGATCCATTTTCAGCTGGTGCAGTTCTCTTTCACACTGCATTGTGTCAAGTCAAACTCTTTGAAAAACATGTGCACCTTCTCACCCTGGGGGGGCGCTGCACCAAGAACCACTGAAGGAAACAACACCAAAGACATGAGTGCAACTTTTTTGTTCACAAAAAGTAAAAAGAAATGGGAGTTGGATTTCTTGTAGGATTTCTTGTCATTTGTAAAAGAGAACAAGTAATTTCTCCAATAGCGCTGGACCCACATAAGTGTGCCCACCAATGGCCAGATGTTAAGACTGGTTCTACAAAATACTGATTCAGAGGGTCTGAATATCATATTTCATAAAAAAAAGAAATAAAGAAAAAAGTGTCTTATGTTGCATTACTGTGTGTTGTTCAGTCACATATAATCCCATGATAATACATTAAGGCTCAAAGTCATAAAGTGATAAAAGGTGAAAACCCCTTAAGGTGTGTGAAAACCTGTGTAAGGACTCTAAAATGCTATAAGCTATTCCTTAACATGGGAACAAATCCAGGTGTATGTACTCTAAGGAAGACGAAATGACAATAATATAGCCTCCAGCTTCCCATAATGCACCACACTCCTCTCTTGCCTAACTGTTCCCGAGCTCATTCTGGAGCAAATAGACTCTAAAGACAAGCTCTTACCTCGTCCTTTAAAGCCTCAGTGTAATTGTGCTCCTTTCCTCTAAGATGGGAGTTCACACCTCTTTCTCCAATTCCTGTTTCTTTTATGTGTCTGATGTAGAGGCGAATCCCGCTCTCCCATCTTTTATGCACCCTTTAATAGACACTCGCAGTAATTGCGCCTTTAACTTTGGGGACTTCTGACTTGGATGCCCATAAAAGACTGCGTCCGTGTTTTTCTTTAGGGGGTGGGGGGAATGTTGATGAGACTGGGGATGTGTTGGACTCCAACTGCAAGCAATTACGATATGCATGCATGAAGCTTGGCATTTCAAATATTGCGGCAGGTTTTTTTTTTTTGTTTCATTCCCACACTGTCATATATATTCAACTAGAAATAAGTGGAAACCTATTTGGCTAAAATGTTGCGAATGCCCACTAGACAACAGCTATATTTAGAAATGAAAGGTAATAAATCTGCTTGGAAATGTAAGGTAAGGATACCAAAACTCTTAACAACGCAATCAACACAGTATTTTCTGGCTTGCAGAGTGTAATTTAAGTCCCTTTCAAGCTGAGAATAGCCGACACACACACACACACACACAACACACACAACACACACACTCGGAAAAACCAAACAAGTTTGGCTTAAACACCAAGGTTTTATAACCCAGCATAAACCAATCTGCCACTCATGGACCCCAGCTGTTCTGCACCATAGTAGGGGTTAAATGGCTTTAAGCTGTGGGGCAAAAAGGCAAGTTGAATGTGAGGAGAGTTGGAGGTTAGAAGGAGGGCCTAAGCAAGGGTGAATGAGGGGAGTAGTTTGTAGCAGCGGTGTTTACGGTGAAGTGCTGGTCAAGCACGACTGCCTAGTTGTCTTGAGTGACCCCCCTGCTATGGACGGTCCATTGCAGCCTAATTTCATCCATCAGCCTGATGCCCCCTCAGGGGGCAGGGGTCCTGGCCCGTGTCAATTCCAAACCATAAGGGGGGGTTATGGGTTTGGAATTGACACGGTTCCCTGAGGGGGCATCAGGTGATGGTGAAAGGAGTTGGAGTGATGAGGAGGAGCAGGGGAGCTGGGTCCCACAGAGAGGTTGATGAAAGAGGCTGACTCACTGTGACTAACCATGGAGGAGACAGCTGATAGATACCTTAGAATTAGAGTCTGTTCCAGTGAATGAGGAGCTTGGCAGCAAAAGGAGGATGAAGACAAGGATTAAATGGGATGATGGATAGTGAGGAGTATTTCTGTATTCTCTAAGTAGACTTGGATCATAAGTGAGCTGTTCTCTAAGTAGGGTATGAGAGATGTGACATGTTATAACCGAATATTTTTCTCCTATGGTAGTGCAGTATCTCATAAGTCAATTTTAATTAAGCTTTTTTTTTTTCCTGGCAGCACTTTTACCCTTAAAGATGACTTGGATTAAAACAAGTAGCTACTTCTATGCTTGAAACCATTAATTCTGTCTAATGACATAAAAGAAGAACCTTGTCACTTTTTGGTTATGTCAAAATGGTGCTAGTGCCTTTGTGGTCAAGGACGAAACAGTAGACACACAGAAGGAAAGTTGTAAAGGGATGAAATGATGGTAGGAAGGGAAGAAATGGGTACAAAAGTGGAGAAATCTACAGAGTGGGAAGTTTTGGTACTTAAATCTTGTAGATAAACACATTTCATTAATTTCTCACACAGCTAATAGAGCTAATGCTGTCTGTATTTACTTCGACATGTCTTTAATTTATGTTTGAGGCCAACTGTCGACTGTTCAGTAATGTGCATCTTCAATAACCGTGTAAGGAAGTCTGCTTGTTGTTGTTTTCTTTTGGTATTTGACAGTTTACATTTTATGTTTTGGATGTGACTGTGCCTCCAACTCTGCATGGACAAACGAGTAAACAAAACACGTAGTTTGCAACAGATAATTTTTGGAAGATTTAGCAGAACATCTGATGAACTTGGTAACTTCTATAAAACAGTCAATCAAAGTTTATTTGCATAGCAACAAAGTGTTTCATTTCAAAGTGTTTTAAATCATAAAGCTCTCATTCTAGGGATGCACCGATCCACATTTTTCACTTCTGATACTGATGCAGATATCTGAGGTTTAGTATTGGCTGATACCGATTCAGAAATCTAAATTGACTTTAAATGTTTTTCTTTCTTTAAACACAGATATAAATGTACTGAATTACAAAATGTGATAATTTGTTTGGTCAAATGTCAAACAACAAAACTTTAATTTGTTCAGTCCGTGCAGTTAGGACAGCAGCCAATGTAAAAGAAATAATAAAGAAACTGACAAAAAATAAAAAAGAAACTGCACCAAACCTTCTTTCAATTTATTCAGAAAGTGCAATTAGGAATTCTAATATATTGCAAAATAAATGATAAAGCACATTTAAATTACATAACTTAATTTGTTTAATGGAAAATTTAAAAAAATAAGTTTTTTGATAAAACGTTTTTGCATTCAGATGAGGTGGGGCTTTTTCAGCTAAATATAAACAAATTTTTTAATCACATGAGTGATCAACAGCCAGATGTTACTATTGGTAAAAAGAACAGAGACGACACAGGAAGTGGATGAAGGATGATGGTTTGTTTTTCGGGGTTTTTTTTTGACAATGTGCAGCTGTCTCCACCAGAGCTCTCACAGCTTCACACCATTCACAAAAAGTCATGTGGCATTATGAAGTGTTGAATCCAAAGCTCTTCTGTAAAATCACTGACTACAATTTCCCCAAAACGGCGCATGTGTTCACTCCCATGTGTACAAGGTTTGTCGCTCCAAAGCCTGAATAAAACACAGACGTCTCCTCTGATTTGCTGATTGATGAAGAGCGCTATCGCCACCATGGCTGATTTATGAATACATCTCATGTCACATCTGTCTTGAGAGCATTGATTTCAAAACCTTATCATGTGAACAATCTTATTCAAGAGTCATTTTAATTGTATTGTTTATTTAATGGAAGTTGTGTTTTTTCGACATTAGACAAGGACTTGGCTGCTATTGGAGATAGCTACCCCAAATCTGAATGGACAAACAAACTCTGACTACCAGTCAGCAAATAGACTTGTAATCAGTTTATTGCTTGCAACTGGTCCATTTTATTATAGTAAGTCATTATAAACACTAAATTAAACTGAATTATTGTTGGGCTGAGTAAAATATTAACAAAAACAATTCAGGCAATTATTTGAGAATTTATTGTATCCCTTTCCCATCAATACTCTTTCACATTTCCATGCTGAGAATGGATGAAATATCAGCGTATCACTGGAACTGCTGACATATTAAATGTGGTTGAACGAATTCAAGGTTCTTATCTGTTTTACCTGAGAGCCAGACTCGAGCACGAACCTTCATTATCAGTGTTATTAGCCGCAGTGAGAGCAGCTCTTAGCTGCATCAACCTGTCTTCTGAGATCTCTACAGTGCAAATTGGAAATATATCACGTCCATCAGCCGTTACCGCCATCCAGCTCGCCAGCCGCATTTACAACCGTTCCATATTTATAAATAACACAATTGTGATGGGATGGAGGGGTAACCTTGAAAGGGCTCGTGACATTGTTTTTTATGATACTCATCTGAGGTAATTACGCATTGATTGAGTCTCCTGACAAACAGCAGGGTCGAACAAGAGATGGGTCCTACTTCAGTATCGCTCCCTTCGGTTTTGACTGATAACTCTGGGGTCCCGCTGCCATGCTTTGCTCTTAAATGTCCCCCTCTAAATGGGATAGAAGGAGGAGTGGGCAAACAATTTTAAAAAAGGAGGAAGAATGTGATATTTCATTATCACTTCACACCAGCAGTCGCAGATGCAGTGACATAACAGTGGTTGCAGATAAATCGGCTCTGGGGCAGCGGTAAGGTAATGGGGCTGTTAGTTAACAAACAGGTGGGATTTATTAGACTCTGAGATAATGGCCTGTCTGCTCACATCCTAATTCTATAAACTTAAGCAGGAATTAAACACGGGAATGTTCCTTTTGTTGCTGTTCTCTGGGGAACTTGTGTAATTTGCAATAATAGTGTGATGTTATTACAGATATATACTGAATTAAACAGTTTTTAATTAGTTGTATTCTTAGAAGAATTTAATTAAATACATTTTTGGAAGCATTGCTAACCTAAAATACTGTGGCTTACATACATTTTTCACTATTCACAGATTCTCAGGTGGATTTAGAACTAAACTTTGATTAGGTCTCGTTCTGATCTAAACCATCCTATTAAAACACCGGCTGTATGTTTACAGCTTCCAGTATTGGTTATCTTCCAGTATTGTTCTGTATTTAGATCCATCTATCTCCATCTTATTTTCATATGGATAAATAGATGGATTTTCTGGTTGGGGAGGACATAAATCAGTAAGAAGTAGGCAGGGTCAAGTTAAGTGGTGATTGTAACAGAAAAGAAAGGGTTAAACAGAAAACAGAGGTACCAGAATATGGACACAAGTTCTGACTCTCCTGTTGTTTGACCATTAAAGAGTTTTCATAAACTTGCCCTGTTCTGGAGCCTCCACTCTCCCCAACAATATCCTTTCTGGTTCTGCATATGCAGTTCACTTCTCTATATGTCCCACGGGTGAAATAATCTCCAGTAAGAGGACAGGATGCCAAACTTCATCAGTTACAACCTCCAGGATTCAAGTTTGCTGAAGTCCAAGTCTCCAGAGGACTTCTGCCAGTAAGCCACCTCATCCTGTTGACACAAGACTTCTATCTGAGCTGCCAGTCACTCACCCTTGTCTTTTTCACAAACACTAATCTGAAAACTGAACCCAAGAAGTTACCAACCATCTTGCAGTTTTGGTTTTCTAATAATAATAATAATCAAAAAATACTCACTTAACATTTACTGGGTGTGTTCTGTATTCTGGATCTGACTTCTACTTAAGCCAGTACAGGTGTTTGTGCTGTTAGTGTGGCAAAATGTGAAAACGTTTGAGGGTTATGAAATTATAAAGACTCTGTCCTTGGGTCCTTTGCCTTATGTGTTGCTCCCCTTCTCTCAACCCCCTTTCTGTCGGATTACTGAGAAATAGTCTGACAGAACAACAAGATTCTTTAACAATGAAAGTAAAAATTTACTGTATAACTTTTCTGAGAAACATTGTATTAGCACGATGCTCAGGAGGAGCATAGCAAATGTCACAGTCTAACAGCAGGGAAGTAGGGGGTTGTTCCGTCAGACTGTCAGTTCCCCAAACCACACAAAAAAAAACTTGAAAAAGCGCACCTGGGGTCAGTGCAATCTCGCTGGGCTGCGTACAGAGCAAAAAACATGTTGGTCTAAATGTCTCTCTTAAGACCACAGGAGGATTAAGAACAGGTGTTTGGAGATTTTCATATCAGGTATCATAATGTAAGTCTGTACCTTGAACACATTTTGAACTTGCTTAATCCTTGTGCGTGCGAGGACTGAGGCAAACGTAGAGGACTGTGGCAAATGTGGCACGTGTGTGGGGTCGGTTGGACCCCGTTTGTAGACACAAGGGTTAAGAAAAAAAAAAGATGAATTAAAACTGTAATAGATTGAAAAAATATATTTATTCTAGGTATCAGATTACAGTTTAGGTCAATAATTTACTCATAATTATTAGGTAAAGGGGAAAAATGTCATAGGTAAAGCTGTAGCCCACAAAGCAATCACCTGACCCAAAATAAAAGTGGCATTTCAGTCTAAAGGTCATGGAATATTTCAGGAAAAACCTTGCCCCTTTCAGATTTCCAGCGAATGACAATAACTTACAGTGTCAGAGAGAGTTCTAAGGCTACAGCACTATTTGCCGAGATGTCACACTCAATGTATGCAAACACACAGGGCAGCACATGACACACAAAACCACACATTTTTAATACCGTAACAAAACCAACAGTACAAGACATAATCACATATATTCCACAGGAATCCAACTTGTTTTTAGTTTAACTACATGTACAGGAGTTTGTACACATTCACACAAAAAACGTGCACTTTCTATCACACGCTGGACATTTCTGCTTGTGATAAAATGACCTTGTTGTCATTCATCTTCACATCTCTTCCCTTGAGGTTGAACCACTGAGAGGAAGGGAGAGTGAAAGACGTAGAGAGAGAGAGCAAGAAAGAAAGTGCCTGAGACTGCAAATCTGTTACAAAGGCAAGTCATTGATTCCGGGATGGGGAATTAATGAAGCCTCGGCAGGATATGACAGTACAGTGTCAGACAAGGAAGAGTTATGCAGGCCGTCGGGCTCTGGGAGCCATAAGCTTACAGATAGTTGTCTCTCAGGATGACAAAAGAAGAAGTAGAAGAAGTTAAAAAGGCATTCATTAAATAAAAAAAAGAAAGAAAAAGAAGCCAATTTACTTGAGCAACATTGATGTGTTGTTGGGCATTTCTTATAGCAGTTTTCACTCAGTCTTTTCATCTCACACAAACTCTCTGCTCTTCTGTTTCACTTCTGATGAATCATGGTTACCGGAAATCCTGTCTTGATTTCAACAATACTTGTTGCTAATGAAACTCAAAGCTCACTATTTTCTTTTGTTTTCTTGTTTAAAAACCAACAACAAAATGCACAACTTTAAATTCCATACAATAGAAAAAAAATTACATATGAAAGGAAATTAGTTATGCTTTTGTCAGATTTTTTTTGTACACAATGTCCCTGGAATTGGAAACAAAAAAAAAAAAAAAAAAAAAAAAAAAAAAAAGATAAAAGGAGCTGCTGCTGCTGCTCAATCATTCCAAACTGGAAGTGTGACCTCAGGCAAGACAATGAGTCGCTTACTATGCACATTTCAAACCCCTGGGCTTCATATGTGTTTGTCATTTATAAGTTCTAATGCAACATCTAAACTGCATTCTTTTCACTTCATGGTAATTTTTTTGTCTATTTAAACTTACATGTCCTTATAAAATCCTATTTAGCTAGAAAACTTCCTTCAGAATGTGACGGCTTGCCATGTAAAATGATACATTACATAATAAAACCTGTCGCAACCTTCATTCATGGGTTTAAATTAGTGTTTTATTGAAAATAGTTTGAGGTACAGAGGCATAAAAAAATTTTTCAGATCATCAAACAAATTGTAATGATGGTTCTCATGATTTTATTGATTAAGGGGAAAAAAGCCAAACTAACCTGGTCCTCTGGGTAAACAAGTAATTGCCCACTTGTTAAATCCTTAATTAAAACCTTTGAAAGCTGAGCTCAAGTTCACAAGGCAAACACACCCACACACACGCGCGCGCACACCCACACACACACACACACACACACACACGCGCACGCACACACCCATACACACACACACACACATACACATTTGTCTGGCCATCTTTGTGGGGACTTTCCATTGACTTCCATTCATTTCTACAGCCTAAACCTTACCTTTACCCTTTTCCTAACCCTAACCATCACATACCTAACCCTAACCCCTTCTTATGGTGAACGGCAAAAGTCCGCGGTTGACGCTGCTCTGCCACCGCTCACGCTGCCAGGGCGGACGTGAGCGCTGCCCTGCCGCCGCTCACGCTGCCAGGCCGGACGTGAGCGCTGATTGGCTGGAGTGCAGCGGCAGCGCCCCGCCGTTCCCCTGGAGGTAATTACCCTCAATAGGGGACACCTGTCCATTCCAGCCCTGGCAGCGGTGATTTTGCCGGACAGAGACGCTTCTACTCGACGTTTTGAGCACTGGGGAAGCTTCCAGATGCCACTTGAAGGACCCTACAGACGTTGTCCCATCTGCCGCAGTAAGTTTGCTCAGCTGCCGAAGCATTTGGACCGAGTTCACCACGTTTTGAACCAGGCGGAGCGGAAAATCCCCCTGGCGTTTGCCCACGGACAAGTTAACATCCGGGGGATGGATTGTCCTGTCCGGGGCTGCAACTACAGAGGTCCGAGAGTGGACCGCCACCTCTACAGCGGTCACAGGGAGCTGGACATCAAGGCGACCGACGACCACCTCCGCACACTGCAGTGGAGAGCCACTGTCCGCGCTCTCGCCAAGCTGAGGTCCACGGAGCCCACGCCGCAGCTAGTATCCGAGCTGGACGTGTTGGACCAGCAGGCACCAGCCCCAGACTCTCCGGGGGAGGACGGAGATGTTTCCTCTTCTCCGGGGACACCGCAGCGGACCGCTCCGGAGACCCTTTCCGGTAGGGATTCTTCGCCTTCCTCTCACATGCCTGGTTCTCTGGCTGCCTTCCCTCCTCCTCCTCCTGGTTCCAACACCAGCTCTCCCCCTCCTCCTCCTCCTCCTGGTCCTGGTTCCAACGCCGGCTCTCCCCCTCCTCCTCCTCCTCCTGGTCCTGCTTCCAGCGCTGGCTCCCCTCCTGCCCAGACACAGCCAGAGGCAGACCGGAGCGACTCTGACCCTCCAGCCGGGTCCAGCAGCAAGGTAGTCTGAGGGCTTGCCCTGCTGCCCTTTGCCCCGCTCGTCTTCCCTGCTGCCGTGGAGAGGTACTTGGAGGAGTACCACACACACCTCCGGGGGGCTCTGTCCACGCCACAGCACCGCATGAATGCACGCTCCAAGCTGGGCTGGATCCGGACCCTTCTCTCCATCGTTGCTGGACGTTCATGCATGACGTGGAGAAGATCCACGCTTTCCCACAAGCCCTGAAGGACAAGAGGAGAACCATAACAACCGTCAAGGTCTACCTGGTGAACTTCTCACAGTCCGTGGACTACTTCTCCGACACTCCACCGAGAGGATCCAGGTTGACCAGGAGACAGATCAGGGCCGTCAGCAGGGCGGTCAGAGTGGACCTCCAGCAGATTGGAACCGAGATAACGCTCCACCAGATCTCCGTTAAGCGCTCCAAGGCAAAGAGGTCCATCACCAGGAAGCACCTGCGAAAGTGCAAGAGCCTGGCCACGGCAACCATCCCTGTCCTCCTCGGGAAGCTGGAGGCAGCACCACCGAATGTCCAGCTGTGCCACAGGCTACCTAACCTGCTACCTGTCTGCGGTGTACGGTCACAGACCTGGCGTCCTGACAAACATGACGGTGGGAGAACTTCAGGAAGCGATAGACGATGCTGAGGAAGGATCTCCAGGCTTTGTAATCAATGTAAGTGGATCTCTGAGAACCAGGTGCATGGAGCTCTGGGCAGAGAACCAGGTGCACTGAGCTCCATCCTCCTGGAGCTCATGATCTCATCCCTTCTCAGGTGAGGAACCACAAGACCAACAGGGCCTTTGGAGCTGCCCAGCTGTTCCTGACCCACGCAGAGTTCAGCTGGTTCGTCCGGTGGCTGTCGATCCGGAGCACGCTGACCCCACGATGCAAGTTCCTGTTCTTCAGCAGCAACCAGAAGCGGATCTCCAAGCTGACACGGTTCGCACAGTGTGCCTGGACCGAGATGGGGCTTCCGGGCCGGCCGACCATGACTGATTTCCGCAGCGCAGTAGCGACACACGTGGGTACCACATTCCTCTTATTAACCGGTCAGAGAAAACCACCAGATTTTTTAATAAACTCTTTTATTCTGTTTTACAGGCAAGGGATGCACACAGCAGCGAGGTCAGAGGACAGCTTTCCCGGGTCTTGTGCCACGACACCAGGACTGCGGACAGGTTCTATGCCAACCAGCTCACTGCGGAACAACTGGCGGACATCAGAAGCAAGTTTGACAGAGCCACAGCACCACAATCTTCTCCAGGTTCTGGAACCTCCGGGAACGGTAGTCCAGGACTCCCTCGGCAAGGTGACTCGTCTTCGGACCTAGCATCCTCTACCACCCCTGGGGATTCAGAGAGAGAGACGGAGCAAACCACTTAAAAAAAAAAGTTAAATAAAGAAATTAACTGTGAAACAACCGCATCTCTTTAATTACCTGGGGTGGGGCGAGGTTTGGGTAGCTCCAGACCCGCATGGCCATGCAGAGAACCAGGGGCATGGAGCTCCAGGCAGAGGACCGGGCATGGAGCTCCAGGGCCCCACATCCAGGCAGGGGACCGGGCATGGAGCTCCAGGCCCCCACATCCGGGCAGGGGACCAGGCACGAAGCTCCAGGCAGGCACACCCAGAACACTAACCCACATTCAGGCTTTGCTCCGGGGAGAGAAACCCACTGTGAGCCCCATCCAGAGAACCAGGCTCTCCACACTCACCTGTGCACCTACACTTAAGCACCCCTCCTCGGACTACACCCAACAGCACGCGGGGCCTGGAAGGTCGTGCCCCTGGTAAGGCAAGTGGGGGGGGCAGTACGGCCTTGTGTTCACCGGGGAGGGTGTCTCCTCCCCGGCCGCTTCCCGCAGGCCGTCCCCTCTCCCTGCCCTGGTCGGGACCATCCACTGAGAACCAGGGTAACCAGGCCCACCGGCCGAACACGTGTACCCACACTTAAGCACCCCTCCTCGGATTAAACCCTCCAGCACGCAGGCCCTGGAAGTTCGTGCCCCTGCTAAGGCACGGCCACCCAGCCCCAGAGAGCAGAGAGGGGGGATGAGGTCTGCCCCACACCCGAGAGGGACAGGCCCTGGCCGGCCCCGGAGGACCGGTTGGCCCCTTCTCGACCCTGGAGGGTCAGAGAACCGCAGGGCACCGGCCGCACGGGTGGGGCGCTTGATGCCAGAACCGAGAGCCCACTACAGGCTCGCCCTCCCGCCTCACCGGGTAAGTGAAAAAACGATAAGAGTAGTGGTGTTTCACCGGCGGCCGAAGCCTCCCACTTATCCTACACCTCTCATGTCTCTTCACAATGCCAGACTAGAGTCAAGCTCAACAGGGTCTTCTTTCCCCGCTGATTCTGCCAAGCCCGTTCCCTTGGCTGTGGTTTCGCTGGATGGGAGTTAGGGACAGTGGGAATCTCGTTCATCCATTCATGCGCGTCACTAATTAGATGATGAGGCATTTGGCTACTGTGTGGCGGCGCATACCGCTTTCCGGATTGAATCGTGTCCGTCACGGCATCAGAAATCTGCACCATGTTGATTTGTAATCATCACGAGTGCCGACTATCCAACACATCCAGCGCACGCCGTGGGAACGTGCTCGACTCGAGTGGCCCTACCTCCGAAGCCACACAATTCCGTGGCACCGCAGCCACGAGGTATGTGTGCACCTTCCACCTTGCCCGGTTCGCACAGAGTTCCCCCACATGCCAGGCCAAGGCCCGTGCAGGGCGCGTAGAGTTCCCCCGCTCCACCAGTCCAGTGGGTGGGACCCGTCCTATCACCCAACAGCTGTCCCGTCGCCATTGGGGAGGTTGTAGACGCTGCAACACATGCCCAACCACAACCACATGCGCGACCAAATTTTGCGTGGTTCCCCTAAGAGACACTCACGACCGCTTATATGTCTGTACTTAAAGGGACGAAGGCCACAGCCTGCGACACCTCAGCCGCGGAAGGACAAAAGGGGGGCAATTCCTTCCGATTGATTATTTGGGACTTCAGAGTCGGCCAGGTCAAACTCGACTCGTTACCCGGGATGGTTGGTTTTGCCGGCGTCCGTGCCGTACCAGCGGGACCACGAGGAGGTACAACCATGTAACTACTGCTCCTCGGCCTAAGGGGCAGCTCTCCCACCTTCTACCCCTATTTATTGGCTGAGGACCCCCAGAAGGAAGTGCTAGTGACTCCACCGTTCCACGGCCGTAGCGGTACTGAGTGAAGCTCTATTCACCCCTTAAGAGAGTCATCGTTACGACCCGCCGTTACCATAGTTTCCCCCTGGAGGTTCCATGTGATCCTCCAGGGCTTGGGCGGTGATACCCCCATTTGACCTGCAAATGGGTGAACTCCTAATGGTTGGTCTGAACACCCCCCAAAAACGCTAGCCGTGTTTGAGGTAGTGTCCTGCCGGTGACGCCCGGAAGGCAACCGTGCACTTTGCCTACCAGGTATTCCCAAGATAGCCGCCAAAGCGGGTCTCTAGGCGACTCTGTTTCGAGGTGTTTAACGTCTCTCGTCGACGGGAACCCCGTTCCAAGTTCCCATTCGTCACCCATTGATTTGCGCCACATTGGAGACTGGCCGCTCCAATGTGTCGGGGTAGACTGTCTCGGTCGGGGTAGGGTCCCACCTTGACATTTCTAACTCCTCCAACCATACTCATAGGCCAAGGTCTTGGTGCCGCCCTCACCAAGATTTAAAAAAAAAAAAAAGTCAGACTTAGAGTTCAAACTTTAATTTAACAACCAGAGAAAAGGGAACAAGCAACATGTAAACTATACATATTTTCAGCGGGAGAGTTTCTTGAAGGTTTTGACCATCCTCACTGTCCTCTGGAGGGCCTTGGTGGACAGGGATCTTGCCAGTTTTCTTGCCTTGATCTTGGAGAGCCCCATCATGAGGAGCACTTCCATGTTGTCCTCGTACCATTTTCCCCTTGCTCCTAGGGGGAACCCGTAGGTGTGAACCTGCAGAAGATCGAAGGTTTCTGCGATCACTGGGGCGAACACATAGTACTTTTTGGTTTTCCTTCTAGCACGTCTCCGGAGGGTTCCAGAGCGAAGCTCAAAGGCGATGGCCACATCAATCACAATGCCAGTCTTTTCTTTTATTAAGATCAGATCTGGCACTGCTGTGCCAAACTCAGTCGAGGAGATGTGTTTTTCTTGGAAGACCATCCAATCCAGTTTTCTGGCTTCCAAAGCAAGTCGGTTGCAAATGATGTTGTGGTTCATCATTCTGATCTTTTGCAGGCTGTTTCAGGAGCTGACAATGTGTGGCAAACCCTCCCAGCCCTTGTGGCAAAGTCGGCAACTGGAGTTAGTCTGCGAGCCCCGACCAAGGGTAGTGAGGGTATTTACGGTATTGGATCTGAGATGTAGTGCCACGATAAAGTCAGACTCACTCAGCCAGCCTGGGTCTTTTAACCAGCTATTGCTGATAGGGTCATTCCGAAAGGCGTTTAAACCTCTCCCTTGAGATCTTAGAGAGATCCACTTCTGGAACTCCTCTCTCCTCCAGTTGGGCCCAATGGAGTGAGGTTCCAGCGATTCCAGTTTTTGCTTCAGTTTTACTTTCTTATCTGTTCCAAAAGCGACCCTCCATCTGGAGTCCAAGTCACCCTTAGGAAGGAAGGTCCCTGCAAGTGTTTTGCATGAAGGGTCTTTGGACTGCAACAGTTTGCTCCATCTCTGTAGCTGGGCTATTGGAACCACTTTGCCAAGTTTTTGGAGTCCTAAGCCCCCGTCTTTTTTCCTGGAGTATAGTATGCCGTCAGTGGTGCATGGCTTGAGGTGTAGCCAGGACTTGACTTCCTTACGTATCAACCGGTCAGCAGCCCCAAGGTCCACAGAGCCCACCATGCTCATGACAGAAGGGTACAGGACCCAAGGGATACCATAGGTTGAGAACAAGGTCAGTTTCTGGGTAGGTTTCAGAGGTGCTGCATTGACATGATCAATGATGTCCTGCAAACGGACTTGCAGGTTGGTTGGTACGATACCTTTGGTGGGGCAGAGATCCACCCCCAGGTATCTAACTGTCTGGTGTGGACTTAGCATTGGTACCGGGAGGCCCTTGATGGTCCACGGATCGCAGTTATTGATGGACACAGATCCGAATGAGCCAGAGGAAAAAGCCGCTGCACTTATGGATCTTGACATCCAAGCCAGTGTTGGATAGAAACTTCTCAAGAATCTTGAGATTGGAGGCCATACCTTTCCAGGAGCTACTGACAATCACCAGATCGTCTGCATAAGCCAAGGTGGTGATTTCAAGACCTTTGACTCTGAAACCCGTTCCCTTTCGGTCTAGGAAGGATAGGAGGGGGTCAAGGGCAAGGTTAAAGAGTAGAGGGGACAAAGGGTCACCCTGTTTGACCCCAACCCGCAGAGTGATCTTGTCAGACACCCCATTCCCTGTAAGGATTCTGGAGTATGAGCGGTGGTAAGAGTCCTCAATCAGGTTGCGAACACTGATGTCGACTGACTTGATCTCTAGTACTTCAGAGATGTGTTTGTGGGAGACAGTGTCGAAGGCCCGAGCCAAGTCCATAAGGACTAGAGCAAGCGTCTCTTTTTTCCTCCAAGCTCTTTTGATTAGGCCATCAACAAACATCAGGTTTGTGCTGCAGCCTTCGCCTTTGATAAAGCCGCGCTGGGTAAGGTGGGTGGGGCAAGCGTCACTGAGTCTGTTGCAGAGGAGCTTGGAGAGGATCCTCAGAATCACTGAGCTAAGGGTTATGGGCATCCAGTTCTCGATGAGCCTGAGCTTTTCCTCATCATGGCATTTTGGGACCAGGGTGGTGCGGCTTCCCTTTAGGATACTGGGAAGCTTGCCATTGAATAGGATGGAATTGAAAAGACAAGCCAGGAGTTTACCATCCTTATCCCATTTGAGAAGGTGGGATTTCCGTACACCATCAGGCCCTGGAGCAGTGTTTTCCTTCATGCCTTTGAGGATCCCAAGGACCTCATCGGGGGTGACTGGAGACCTCAGATGACCATTGTCAGCTTCTGAGATGTCACCAAAGACTCCAAGACCAGTGAATTTGTCTCGCCCCTCCCAGAGGGTACGGTATGTGGATTCGACCACATCTTTGTTCAGAGGGCACGATCGGAGACTCATGCCCTCAAACACCACGGTAGCAGCCGCACTGAAGTCTTGTTTAATAAGCCATTGCAGGTATTTGAACTTGTGGCTCCTGATTTTCTGTCTCCCATGAGAGTGGGTAAAGTTTTTGCGACAAACAGCGAGTTCACCCTTGAGGCTCTTGATGGCTCTCATGTTCTTAATGTATTTCCAAAGGGTCTTGTTCACCACCTTGGGGGGTGAATTGAGCGGGTGAAGGCCACCCTTAGGAGTGTCCCAGTCTTTGAAGGTTCTCTTAAGCAGTTTCCTGAGAGAGATCCCTTTGCGTTTCCGCTTACTTGTTTTATTGGTAGGATACAAGGGAGTGTTTACCAAAGCATCTTCCATGTCGATATTCGGGATGGCATCACACGTGGGCCTCTGTGCTGACACGGGGTTACTGTTGAGGTGTTTCCTCTTTTTGTGGAGGGAGAGACCTCTCTGGGAACCAAAGGAAGCCGGGCAAATGTCACAACCATGGGGTTTAGACTCAGGGGATTTGCTAGGTTTTGAGCCACACTTGCCGGAGTGACAAGGAGCACTAGCAAGACTCTTTTTCCGACTATGACATTTAAGGCAGTACCACTCAACCTTCCGAGCCTTGTGTTTAGAAATAAGATGGGTTACGCCCTCTCTAGCCGATGAAAGAGAAAGAGCATCCAAGCATAGAGGGCAATTTTGTTCCCGCCATGGCATTCTGAGTCCCACTGTCACGTAGGGGGGTAACTTGAGGTCAGACGTCATTTTTGACCTCCAGTTATTAGTAGTACTGAAGAACAAAAAGTTGCACCTAGGTGGGGCCAAAGAGAAGAGTCTCTTAACAGGAGGTGCAGACTTAATTGTCATAATAGGCATCTGATCAGGGCCCTCCTCAGGGGGACGGGGTCTCCTTTTAAGCAGAAAGCTTAAAAGCAGAAAGCACCTGGTGGGTTCACCAGGTGCTCCCTCAGATGAACAGGTTGACCGACATTCCACTCCTCTGACAGGTGTGCTCCACTGGGGGTTCTTGAGATGTAGCCTGGACATCCCGGTCAGATGAGAATGGTCGGTGTCCTTATCCGTGGAAGACAGGACTGGTTAGCTAAGTGCAAGACCCAACCAGCAAGCCATGGCACACAAAACCATCTAGTTGGAGAGAAAGGTTAGAGCGGATAACCAAGGGTGGGCAGAGCCTTGGTAGGTGTTAGAGGATAACACATTATAGACACATGTCACAGCCGGCGTAGAGAGTCATAGTTACTCCCGCCGTTTACCCGCGCTTCATTGAATTTCTTCACCTTGACATTCAGAGCACTGGGCAGAAATCACATCGCGTCAACACCCAGCGCGGCCGTCGCGATGCTTTGTTTTAATTAAAAAGTCGGATTCCCCTGGTCCGCACCAGTTCTTAGTCAGCTGGTAACACCCGGCCGTGGGGCCCCCGCCCCACCCCCACGGAGATGGGGAAGAGATAGGGGACCCAGACGGGCACCACAGCTGGGGAGATCCGCAGGAAGGGCCCGGCGCGCGTCCAGAGTCGCCGCCGCCACCGCTGACCGCATCCCCCCCGCCGGCCCGCCTTCCGAGCAGCGGCGGGCTCCACCCCCCCGACGGACCCGGGCCCCGCAGACGGGCCACGCACTGCCCCTCTGGCGGCGGGGGCAGGGGGCGACGGGGCGGCTGCTCCCCCAGCCGCGGCACGCGCCTAGCCCCGCTTCGCACCCCAGCCCGACCCAGCCCTTAGAGCCAATCTTTATCCCGAAGTTACAGATCTGACTTGCGAACTTCCCTTAACTCCCTTCATCCAACATGCCAGAGGCTGTTGACCTTGGAGACCTGCTGTGGATATGGGTACGGCCTGGCGCGAGATTTACACCTTCTCCCCCGGATTTTCAAGGGCCAGCGAGAGCTCACCAGGGCGTGGGCCCCTCTCTCGGGGTGAGCCCCAGTTAGCCGGGGCTCGGTCCCACCGCGGCGCACGTCTTTCCCAGTAATGATCCTTCCGCAGGTTCACCTACGGAAACCTTGTTACGACTTTTACTTCCTCTTGATAGTCAAGTTTGATCGTCTTCTCGGCGCTCCGCCAGGGGCCGATCTGAGGACCTCACTATACCATCCAATCGGTAGTAGCGACGGGCGGTGTGTACAAAGGGCAGGGACTTAATCAACACGAGCTTGTGACCCGCGCTTACTGGGAATTCCTCGTTGATGGGAAACAATTGCAATCCCCAATCCCTATCACTAGTGGGGTTCAGCGGGTTACCCGCGCCTCTCGGGTAGACTTGCCCTCCAATGGATCCTCGTTAAAGGATTTAAAGTGTACTCATTCCAATTACAGGGCCTCGACAGAGTCCTGTATTGTTATTTTTCGTCACTACCTCCCCGAGTCGGGAGTGGGTAATTTGCGCGCCTGCTGCCTTCCTTGGATGTGGTAGCCGTTTCTCAGGCTCCCTCTCCGGAATCGAACCCTGATTTCCCGTTACCCGTGGTCACCATGGTAGGCACGTAGCGTACCATCGAAAGTTGATAGGGCAGACATTCGAAAGAGACGTCGCCACCACGGAGGGCCAGCGATCGGCCCCAGGTTATCTAGAGTCACCAAAGCGGGCTGGGGCGGGCCCCGCCCCCCCCGGGAAGGGGGGAGGAACTGCACACCGCATGGGTTTTGGGTTTGATAAATGCACGCATCCCCGACCCCCCGCCCCGAAGGGAGGGGGCCGGGTCAGCGCTCGTTTGCATGTATTAGCTCTAGAATTGCCCCAGTTATCCAAGTAACGGTAGAGCGATCAAAGGAACCATAACTGATTTAATGAGCCATTTGCAGTTTCAATGTACCGGCTGTGTGTACTTAGACTTGCATGGCTTGATCTTTGAGACAAGCATATGCTACTGGCAGGATCAACCAGATAGACCCCCGCAGGACGGGGAGAGCCTAGGCCGGCGGCAGCGGGGGAGTTACCCCGGCGCTGCGACGACCAGTGTAGGATGGCTGGGACAGACGGGTCGTATTGGTCTCGCTACCAATGGGGCGACCGCGGGCTGGAGCTGGAAGGCAGGGGCGTGGGGGCCCCCGGAACGTCCGTGCCCAGGTCTAGAGGCGAGCCTGCAAGGCTGGAGGAACCTTCCACCGAAGCGCCGGTGCCGGAGCATCCGGGGCCGGTGGGAGCCCTCCATGGCAGGCCACGAGTGCTGTTCGGTCGGATCGTGTGTGTAAATGTGTGTGGGGAGCCATCCACTGGAGCTCCAGACCTCCAAGCGGGGCACCTAGGCGGCGTCAGCCCGCTGACAGTGCTCCGTCTTCGGCCTGGGTCCAGGGAGACTCCGCGCTTTTATTCCCGCTTCCATGGAGCTCCCCGGAGCTCCAGACCTCCAGTGGGGTACCTAGGCGGGGTCAGCCCGCTGTCAGTGCTCCGTCTTCGGCCTGGGTCCAGGAAGACTCCGCGCTCTTGTTCCCGCTTCCGCGGGGCTCCACGGAGCTCCGGTCCGACCGGGGCAACCCCCAGGCCTATCAGATGGGCCGTGGAGCCTCACCGGCCGAACGGGAAGCCGCAGCGTGAAAGCCCCGGTTCTCCAGACCAAAGTGCGACTTTTGGTCGAAAAAGCGTTAAAAACGGCCGAAAATGGGGGAAGAGAGGGCTGAGACCCGCTTGGATGGACTCCCGAGACTTCCAGGATCACGAAAATATGTCTAAGTGTTGAAACACTTAGTCATTTTTCCGCCCAGACCCTCTTTTCCAACTCTCTCCTGTAATCGTTCCGGCAGTGTTTTTCATTATAAGGTCCCAAAATCCACTTTGACTTTCACTGCCAAAAACTTTTCCCATCGTCTATCAGTACTACTTTTTTGAAACCCCATATCTCCCTCATTTTTTAAGATAGAACCATACGGACCACCCCAGGCTATTCCGCGGACTCCGGACATTCGAACTATACTCGATTTTCCCGGATAAAGCGCATTTTTGACCAATTTCGGAGCTCATTTCCGGGTAACCTTCTTTCGCTTCTACCGCCGGCTGGGAACGTCCTAGAGACGATCCGAGACCACCGGCGTGATCAGGAGGCTCGGGGCTTTTAAACGGTATATGGCATGCACATATTGGGGGCCCCGATCTCACGGGATAACCGGAAATGTCGTTTTCATCCATCCAGAGAAGGGCTCTCCATAGGGAATGAATGGGAGCCCACCCGACGTTTGAGCCGGGGCTGGAGCCACAAACGGGGTCCGATCTCCACGTGCTTCGGCACCATTGGAGGGGACATCCGGGGCTAACGACACCCCGAGTTTGACACGCCTAGCTCTTAGGGTCGGGTCTCCACGGGGTCTTTGGGTTCGGAGTACCCCAGGGCCTGGATCTCGGCCTTGGGGGGCGGTGGGCTCGGAACCAACGGTGGCACATGCTCCGGGGGATGGCCCCGAACCGACCCACCAAGTTACAGCCCTCTGGGATCCCGTTAAGGGGGTCTCCCGCGGTGGTCTTTGCCTCTATCCCATAACCTCAGAACAGCATTTCCCCTCATGGGGATCAGAAAATGTCCACACAAAGAAGCAGTGGTCCCCACAACTCCACATTGTAGACAGAAACAGTTCCCCACAAGGATATATGATATATGTGTGTGTGTGTAGGTGTGTGTGCACTTTGAACTGCCTTGTTGCTGAAAATGCGCTACATAAATAAAATGACCTTACCTTACCTTCATGCAAGCAGATGAAAGAGAAGGAGAAAAGACAGAGTCATATTTCCATAACATATACAACTACTATTCAGAAGTCAAAAGCAATGAACTGATAATATTATCTCTTGCTACATTGTGCAGATGCTTGTTCTGCACTGATGAAATGTTACTCGCCTTGGCTGCTTAACAAATGGAAGGCAGTGCTGCCATCTTGGAATCTTTATCACTACATCTAAAAACCTGGTTAGCATCAGTAGTGTAAACCTTTGTGTGATCCAATCTCTTATGTATTTAAAGGACTAAATAAGGGTGTGCCTTTCTCTCTGAGTGTCATACTCAGTTACTGCCCAGTGCTAAATAATAACACAAAGCCTCCAAGCAATGACGGCTCGCGTTATGCGACAGATTCAAAGTGACAAGTGTTGAGGGCAGATCCACGGCCGGCACACTCATGTCTGTGGGATTGTTGGAAATTCACCAAGTGCCTCGAACATTAACAGAAGATAATTTTAAAAGGAACAAAGCTCTCGAATGGCTCACATTTTGCCCTGATATTTATGCCAGTGTTTCATAAATGGCCTCATTTAAAATTTGCCACATCTGAGCTGTGAAACAAGTGCCGCAAACTGAGCCCAGACCCCATAAGGCCTGTGGGACGGGTCTGCGTCTGCGGCCAACATTTGTTTAACTTCCACTTTCTCTTTGCTCTTTTATTTTCAAGGACTTTCGTTGAGCAGATGATGTAGAACCTGTTTCCTTTTCTTTTTTCCTAAATGAAATCCTAACACTCCACCCAAGTGGTAAATCATCATTTACTAGTAGAACCAAAGCCACTTTGTCACTGGAGGGTGACTGCTACCGTTTACCCCGAGGAACAATTTAAAAGCAAGTTTGCGAACAGCCAAATCATGACTGGGATGAAAAATGTCAATATCCATTCCTGTCATTGAAAAATAGGAGACGATTTGTGCACAGCGTTCTGAAATTTTTACCCACGCGAGACGCGTTTCTCAGCACGCACACCACAAACCCTTTTCAAGCGATGATTGAGGAAAGGTGACAGTACTGATTATGTGAAGGTATTCCAGCCTGACCTGGATTTAAGAGGTTATTAGGGTGAAGTGCTCCAACTACCCGGCGCTCCGAACCCTCCTTTACCTCGCTCCATCCTTTCTGAAGGCCCTCATCACCAGCCATTAATGCAGAGGCATAGCTGCGCCTGAATCTAAATGTTTCATTATGGCAAGAGTGCAGATACCAATTTCTGCACCCATTTCTCCGTATTTTCCCAACGTGCCCCCCTCGTATGGTCTCCGCACCTTCTGCCTCTCCTCCAACTTCTCTCAGACTGAGGGAGGAGAGATAAGCATGACAAATTGAAATAAATGAGAGAGGAGAAAAAGGTGGTACGGGGACAATGCTGGTGCCTCGGCTCCTCCTTCTCCTCCTCCTCCTCTTCGGCTTGGAAAGGGAAAAAAACGGAGAAGATGACAGCGAAAGGGCTCAAGTGAGAAAAGCAGAATGTGAAGAAGAAGGAGGGTGAGCGGTGGTGAGAAAGACAAATTATTTATCCAGCCATTATTATCATTTCACCACCAGCTGTCCTCTCTGAGAACCACGGTGTCGTCCTACGCTCCCCTCTGTCCACCGCTCTGAGTAATGACTGGCAGTAATTGGGGGGATCTCACTGACCTTTTGCCGCCTTTGTCTCCACATGTGTGGATCTATATATCAACGGGTGTGCCACAGGGTTCCCCGCTCGGGGTTATGTAATTTACAACATTCCGTCTTATTCAATCCTGCTCGGAAAGCGCTTTTAACAATGTATTGCTATATTACATGACGTGTCAGGCCGAGCCTGTCAGAGAAGAGGATATGAGCAGTAACGGTGTCTGGTCCGAGAGGGCTGGTTGCGTCAAAACAATTCATACCCGGTCGGCTTCATTGCCACCTCATTAGGAGATTTGCAAGAATTTAGACTTTTCTTAATAGTATCTCACAGTTTTTTGGGGGGAGGGCTTTACCGTTTTTATTTGAAACTGTGCTCTTTATTGAAAGGAATTGCTTTTTAACCCCTAAACAAATAAGACTACCAATGACAAAGACTCGGGATGTAAGATATACCCAAGTAAAACAGGATAAAACACATTTCCTTATAAAGTCAATCCAAAATCCCAAAACGATGAAGACAAACAGCATCCTGGGGCATTTTTTTGCTCGTCTACCGACAGCTGTCTTGCTTGGAAGAAGCTCTTTCATTTTTTTACACAAAGTGAGAGATCTGGGCAGACAAGTGTTTTAGCCTGAGGAGACAGCGAGCCAAATTAAAACAACTGCCTGATGCCTGGAGCTGGGATTGTGATTTTTCAAATCAAGGGACTAGCTGGAGTCAGATTTGGGTGTTGCTTGTCTTCTTCAAAAACATTTGTGTAACTTTTTATGAACTGTGATTAAAGGGACATTTTTAGATCCTTGGAAAAATAAAGGAGACAATTCACACATGTAGTCTAATATCAGTGTGTAGGAGATGAAAAAACAAAGCTCAGTAGCCAAGTAAACTCCTGCACACTCCTTCAAAAAATCTGCCATTAATAAAGGTCTGGGACCGACTAAAAATGTTCACTTTCAAGTGTGAAGTTTATTCAATTTTATAGACAATAAACAACTATCTGTCTATTTTTCACTGTAGTTCAAGTTCAAGTCTACTTGTACAGAACATTTCAGCAACAAAACAGTTCAAAGTGCTTTAAAACCAGTTGTGAAACATTAAATGAGCATTACATTTTGTCAAATGTCATCATCAAAATTATCAATACATGATGATTTTGTGGTTTTGCAGTCTGACCATGTTAGGTTTAAAGGAGCTCAGTGTTTCAACTGTTTTGCAGTTTTCTGTCCTGCCAGCAGCAGCATTCTGGATCAGCTGCAGCTCTTTGACTTTTAGACAGACCTGTGAAGACACTGTTGCAGTACAGTAATCAATGCGACTAAAGATAAATGCATGGATGTTGTTAGATATTTTTTGGTATTATCATTATTACTTTAGTTCATATTCAGTCTAATGTTAATCAGTATTATTGTGATTTTTAGTTTAAAGTGTTCTCTTCCTTATGTGTGTATAAACTGACCTGGAGGTTACGACTGTCTGTTTATCTTCATGTGAGACAGTTAACTCTGTGTTTCCCAGATCTTAAATTCTTCTTGTGTTAGTTTGACCTAGAGCTGAACTGGGCTCAGATCGTAGATCAGATATCACACCTGGAACTGAGTTGCTGGTTTGTTTAGGTTAGAAGTTTTACGACCTTTGTTGTTCTTCCTGACTGCCCCTTTTGGTTGTTCTGCTTGACAATAAAACAGGGGCTCGCGTGGAAGGAGATCAGAACTTTCTGTGAACGGCTGATGAGGTTGTTGATGGAAAGTTCTCCTTTTGCAAAAGCTTTGTCTATAAAATTCATATACGTTGTCTGTGGTCTTTTTATGTAGGTTCGAGAAAAGTACCTATCAGATGTGTTTCTCCAGATCTTGACATTAGTCCTTTAATCATGGAAATGTTCTTCAGGTGATAGAAGCCTGGCTTTGTAGCTGCCTTTATGTGTCTCTGAAGGTTCAGGTCAGAGTTCATCGCTTGTTGACTGGTTGGTGCTCTGGAAAAAATTTTCTAGTGAAACAAAAATGTATTTAATGAGTTATCATATGAACAAACTTAAACACGTGTGATTTTAATTATTATTTAATAGAAACATCACATTTGCAACATTGTACTTTTTCAACATTAGTGGAAGGCTGACAGTTTTGTGTAGAGTGGATGTCTAAAAATGTCATAATTGTTACTTAATTGTGTCTTTGGTCACTCAAAACCATTGCAGTTGCTTTGGACACATGATGTCACTTTAGATGTTGCTACACTGACCAGTCAAAGCTGTAGTTTTTGTGGGCCCTTATCTTGCCCGTACCTCCTTTCCTTACTTTGGAAAGTTTCCCTGCTGCCGTTATTACTTCACCGAAGGTTTAACCACTCTTTACGACTTTCCCTCATGGGACTCCCTTCCATCTGTCTTTTCATCAGACATGGTCGCTGCCTCTCATTTCCTTCACACAGCTACACTATTCCTCCTCTTACACTATTTCATCTCCACCTGAGCATTTCTGCAAACCTCTGTCCACTTCTCTTCCCACCCATGATGCACTTTTGTGAAGCACATTGATTTTTTTTCCCCATCTCGTCACAAATGTTCCTCTTACACCCAGAAATCTTTTATTCCCTTCTTCTCTTTTGTCATCTTTCCTATTTCTGGTTTCCTTTTCTTTGTACGATCTGGGTCACCCACCCGTAAGCTGTTTTGTTGTTGTTGGGATAGAAAGACCAACAAGACACAAAGAAACAGATTATCTTTATTTAAGTTGAATTTTCTCTGAACAAACTTTTTCTTGAATGTGTAAGGGAAAAATATCGACTTTTGAATGTATTCACTGAATACTGCTCATCATTTTCTGGTTTGAAAAGTTAAAAAGAAAGCAAAAATGAGCATCAATTGGAAATAGAAAGATCTCAAATACAGAATGAAAGCTTGATAAATTGTTCCCAAAAAACATTATTTTTTTGCACAGACTTGGTTTTGTGCGGCTGTATAAGTTTGTGATGAAAAAGAAAAGAAACATTTAAACTGAAAATATGTTTGGTATTGTTGTACTATTTTAACATTAGACCAAATTGTGATATGCATTCGGAGAGAAATCTTTGGTCACGTCAAATGAAATGGATTTGACATCACCAAGCAAATAAGCAGAAGGATGTGTTCTGGTCAGATGAGACCGTCTGGACCTTTTGGATTTTACAAGAAAAAGAATTTAAAGCCATCTTTAGCTTTCAAGTCCCTTTATTCTGCAGTAGCTGCTTTTCTATTACAAATATGTGCATAACTTTGCCAATATTCCGCTAATGTTTAAAAAACACAATTTTGCAATTGCGTATAAGAAATGCAACTAAAATCACCTGTGGATAAGTTTGTTCATACAATAAGTCATTAGTAAACACGGTGCACCGTCATCCTTCATCTACTTCCAGTGGGAACATTTGGCTGTTGATGGTTTGACGCAAAAAAAAAAGTTTACATTTCCAGTTTTACAAAAAACCCAATTTTGATGTGACCAAAAACCTCATCATAATGCCAAAACCTTTTTTGAAAACATTTTTTCGAAATTGGCATTTCCTTTAAGTAGCTTTATCTTTGAAATGTCAAATTGTGCCGTTATGTGGTCAATGAAAACGCAGCAAAGATGCAGAGTTTCTTGTTGGCCTTCCACATCAAACCCCAATAAAATCCATCCTGGCTTGTGGTCGTAATGTGACAAAATACAAAAAGTTGAATGCATATAAAATCTAATCCAACAAACTGAAACTTTCTGAAAAAAAATTATGATTATTTTTTGAAAAATATCACCCTGTGTTGACTGCTTCCTCAAATTAGTTTTCGCAACTTCAGAGTCAACAGCAGTCAGACTGACCCTTTTTCATTCAGCTAAACTTTGTGAAAATACTTTAACAAACACTTATCTCCATTTCAAGGGCACGTTAACCTCGCAGATAATTTTTCTTATAACTTCTCAACACAACTCCCAACACCGGAGCACAGACACTGCTGAAGTTCTGTGAGGAGGCGGGCGGGACAAATCAATATATTGACACGCTGACACCGATGTCGTCTGTCAATTCAGAGGACTCTTCTTAGGAAAACTATCCATTGTTCTCAAGGTTGTAAAACTACCCCAAAGGTTGGTTCTGATCCATATAGAAGGGGATGTATTTTATTGTATCAGTTAGCAGCAAAAATAATCTCAGGGCAGATGACTTATTAAATACAATTTATCTGCCCTGGTTGTTTAGGAAGCCAGTTTAATTTGATGCCTTTTATTTGGTTTATATGGAGTGGTGCGTAATATTTAAGAGGAGCAACTTTGCAAAAGAAGAGACCTTCAGGAGAACCAGACTCAGAGAGGATGGGCAAATGGTTGGAGCAACAAAAGGATAAAAATACAGAAATCACAAAGTCAAAAAAACATTATTGAAAACAAAAATGTATTTAAAGGGGAGAAAAGTCCAGGTTGATATCTTCTATAACATGATTTAGGATCAATTGGAGTAAATACAAGTTGAGGCAGTCAGCATGACTCTGCATAGTAAAACTATAGTGTCTCAAGTCAAATGACAAACAGTGGGAATTATTAAAAAGGAATATTTTATGTGCAATCTTAAAGGGATTGTTAATATTTTAGAAGTGTAGATCTGCAGAGAGCTGCTGTTATCTTAAGAACTTTAGTTTGGAGAAACTGGAGGTGATCTGGATTGTATAGTTGCTATTTACAGTAGGGTCACTTTAGGCATGAATGAAATAACTATGGACTTCTATGTAAATGGTGTTCAGTGTTGAAGTTTACTTCGGCAAACAAAAACACTTTTTAACATATTAAATATATATATATATATATATATATATATATATATATATATATATATATATATATATATATATATATATATATATATATATATATATATATATCTTCTTATATATATTTTTTACTCTCATTAAATTATGTATGTGCTCAAATGACTTGAAATAGGATGTTAAGAACTTCGACTCACCTTAGAACTTTTATGTCTTTACTTGGGACTTGATTTGAGAGTTGGGTGGAAACACTATAGACTTACTTCTGACTTACAATAGAAAACTGTGTACTCATAAGGTTTACACTTTGAAAGATCCACTATATGTCAGAGTGTCTGCTTCCTGAACCCATTGTGGAAGCTAGCTCCCTAACAGAAGCAGAACAGACCCATCAAACTAAATAATCTTCTTAGTCTTGAAAATTTAGGAACAACATCATGTGGTCCAATAGAGAAAGCAGCAGAAAAAACTTGTGAACGATTATTATCGGTTCACACCTTTGCTTCAACTTCTATGCAACATGTAGAAGTTGCATAGAAGGACAAATGTTACTTTCTGTAGCCAATCACAAAACGAGGTCAATGGTACACCAGGAAGTACGGTGGACATCAAAGACGTCTTTGTATTGTTTCTTCTCTGTTAAAAATAGTGCACAAACAATCACCATTGCTTCTTCCCAGTCAGCCATGTTTGTTGACTCACGATTGATCTCGAGAGGTTTTGTGAGATTTCCCATCTGACGTTTGAATATTGGTGAGTAAGATCGGTTTATGTGTGGTGTGTTGCTGTTGCCATGTGGCTAGACAACCCTCACTATACGACCAAAACTGTTGTACCTAGGATCTTTTATCATTGTGTGTTTGGCATTTTGGGTTTTGAAAATCAGTCTTTTTTTTATTTTTTATCTTAACCGTGTGTACTAGGTGCAAAGCAGGAGAACATTGTTAATTACAATAAATGCATGATTTAACTGGGGGTAATGTTTGTCTGGTATTAAATTTGGTTTGCTGGTCTAAAACATGTAAATTTGCCTAAACAATTTGTAAGGAGTCAAATACTTATTTTTCCACTCAATACCTTCAAGTTTCCTGAATAAGACAACAAATTCCACATGCTTGTTTGCTTGGTTTGTTAAAACTTCTGACATTTCTTGGCTACATAAGTTACAGACCAAAGTTAAACATCAATTCTCCTGTCCAGAAAGAAAATACACTCTGCCATCATCACAGTCTGGTCAAGAACTGATTGTAGGACATGACAAAGAGTCAAAGATGTCATCCTGACCTCTAAAACAATCCCAGTTGTTAGAGTTTCTGTAATACATCCCACATTCTGCCACTTCAACAAGATAATCCTACATGTCTTGTTGTGCTACGAAATGCAAGATGGACCAAAATACAAGAACACAGAGTTTGGAGTTCAGACCAGAATGGTGAAGAGAAGGTCAGAGCAAATTAAACGGGGACTAAAATACAAAATCCAAGGCCAGAAATGTAAACAATTAAGTTCAAACTGAGTCATCCATGAAGTCCAACGTGTGTAAAGGACGAGATGGGGATAGAATATAAGATAAGATAGCGATAAGAAAAAAGATGTAAGCAGAAACAAACCAGAACAGATCCAACAACTGTTACCCTGAAACTCGATCAGCTATTAACTCACCTCACTCCACAGGGTCAGAGTTTTTTATTGGGGGACTGGAGCGGCTTTGAACAAGCAAAATATATATGTAAAAAAGAAAACAACAACTCTTTTACAGAGTCAAAACTGAACAGTAATAGAATGTGGTTTTAGTCCAAACAAGTGGATTGGTTCAAATACTGCCTGCACCCTAGGGGAATTATAAACATACTGTGCAAATCTTGACTGCATACATCTACGTACATAAAGCTATTGAAAAGCTCATATTATGACGATATTTTAAAACAAGTGTTTTTTCTTTCTGTAAAAGCAGGAGCTTCAGCAAAGTGGTGCATTGCTTACTTTTAGGGTTAAGTTTGTTGCTATGCCAACAGCAGATAACAAATTTCTGGAAAAAAATGACTCTGTTTGTATGATGGCATTTTATGATCCATTATGTGCAGAAAGAAACAACAGCACACTTTGAAGGCCATATTACTGCAGAGTGGCTTTCACTGCAAATAAGCAATGATTGTGTGCTCTCTGACAAACACTTTGCTTTTATTTGACTTGTTTCATATGTGAAGACTAAATCATTGTTTTGTTTTTCCTCCATTAAAAACTCGGGAAATATATATGTTGTGTTAGTGGCAAAAACTCTGCTTTTTGTTAAACATATGATTGAAATTATTACCTAAAATGTTAGATTTTTACAATTACTAACAAACATCCCATTTTGTGAATTGTACAGACTTCATTTTAAAACAAGAGATCATCCTTTTCTACTCAACTTTATTAAAACAAGAAGTGTGACTCAAAATGAAACCTTGATCTCAGAAAACAGCATATGTATTTATTTCACAAGTACAGTCTGAAAATGCACCAACTTTCTAAATAGTAGTTGTGTTTCCATTATATAATTGTGCAATTTTACATTTGGAAAATTAATTTGCTTAATGGAAATGTGACAATTTTGAAAAAACTCTCATTTTTGATAAAACTGTTTTGGTGTTAGAAGGAGGAATGTGTTTCTCTGGCTGTATCAAAATTGGTTGGTTTTGCAAACCTACAATGGAAACATTTCTCACGTGACACAAAAACATGGTCAAACCACAGAGAAAAATGACAGGATGGCGGTGCTTTTTTTTAATGACTTATCACGTGAACAAACGTATGTGATTTTAATTGCGTTTCTTATTTAATGGAAATTTAATGCCAAAATATTAGGCAAGATGAAAAACATTAAAGTGCAAGATACATTTGACTTGATATATGACAGAAACCAGCCATTATGACTGCATAAAGTTTGAGGTCTACTCATCTGTTTTATCATACAACAGAAACAGAAATAGAAAAAAGTTGTTTTTAAGCACTGATTCATGAGTACCGTAGTTTCTGCACTTTAAGGTGCACTGGATTATAAGGCGCATAGAATAGGCTGGAGTTACATTATGCATCCAGTAGATGGAACTGCACTAAATGGAATGTCAACAAAACTGTCCGACTCCGGTCGGCAAGGAGAGCCTTCCATGATTGGGCCTGGGGGTGGTTGGACGATGGTTCCCCTTCTCCATTCGTGCACAGCATGCTGGTGGAGAACGTGGTGCTAAATGACCTGCAGACGACCTGATTAACAGGTCGGTAGGTAAATAGGTCAAACTTTATTAACAAACCAGCGTTATGACAACTATCCCAGCATGCACCGCACGCTTCTTCTTCTACGGGCGAAAATGAAGTCGGCGGCTACTTACTGTACTTGCTAGACCTGTTGTGGCTCAATATTGGTCCATATATAAGGCGCACTGTTGGCTTTTGAGGAAATTGAAAGTTTTTAAGTGGGCCTTATAGTGCATAAAATACGGTAGCCACCCAAAACAGTATTCTGATGTGTTTGTGGGACTGTATGTCAGCAGCTGTAGACCAATGAATAAAACACGAGGCACTCATTATGACCCCTTGAATATTAACATATAGCCCTCATTCTCTACAATTGCTCACAACATGACTTTTAATTAAGGTTATAATCTCCAATGTGGTACAATGTAATGTTATCTAATGCATTTAGTTTTATTGTAAGTGAACAACTTTCCCATCAGACTAAGAGGAAAATGTAAAACCAATGAATTTTCCCAATATAATCTGGACTGCCAGACTTGTACATTTCATTTCACTCCTGAAACCTTTCAGACCCAGCAGTCAACCAGCCGCCTCGCTGAGTTCTAACTTCATCACTATTGTGATGTATGCTGTTTGTTGTGAAATCTCACCAACAGCAATGGTGCACTCAGGCTTCCCTCCACGACCAACAGACATTAAAACCACGGAGTCCTTTAGGGTACGTGCCAGAAAATTAGCCTTTGCGAATATGCATGAAATTACTTCAATAGGCAGAAAAGGGAAGAGAGTCAGACAAAGACGTTATCTGTGTAGCTGGCATAGATTTTGTCCGATAGGACCGCTTGTCGAAGAGTGTTGAAGGTTTAGGCTGTGGGTGTGTGGGGAAGCAATCATGCCAATTACGCTAATGTTTCTGAGTGTGTGTTATAATGAACCAGTTTGTCTTGAATCCTTAACTTGTTCATAAAATATGGGCAATGTGGATTCTCAGTTGAACTGAAAGGGTTATTTATTATTTCTGTGGAATAAATAATTCAGGTATTATTTTCAACTGAAGCTTTGAAACAATTTCTAACAATTCTCCTTACTGGTTTTGTAGGCCATGTTTTAGCCTACAAAATATAATGTTTACATCTCCAACATTCCCAAAACCAGTGGCGGATTCCATCTTTTTGACAATGCAGAGGATAGATAGATAGATAGATAGATAGATAGATAGATAGATAGATAGATAGATAGATAGATAGATAGATAGATAGATAGATAGATAGATAGAATTTTAATACATAATAATCAGAATTAATTTTATTGTGCCAAAATATTATTGTGTGTGACAGTAAGAAACTCCTTTTGAGAAACAATTGTCAAGAAAAATAACTTGGTATCAAACCTTCGTTCAAAGGGTAAAAAAAAATTGTCCCTAGTGGGAATTAAAAGAAAGGCAAACTACAGGACTTCATGCTCTGTCTTCTGGGTTTTGAGGAGAGCTTTGAGGGTAATGGAAGGTTGAGCAAACAAAACATAAGCTCTACAATACTATGCTTTGTTTTTTGTTTTTGTACCAAGGCAAAAAGACTGTACTGTGTCCTGTGTTAGACCTCAACAAAAGAAAAAGTCTGATGCTTTGATCAATCCCAGGTTCTCCACTGTGTGACATTTTCGCTCGAATCCGTTCTTGGTAAGGTTTTGAGAACACCAATGAATTGATCATGCGCTTCCAAGAAAAGACAATCATCTCATTATCTCAAGAAAACAACTAATGTCTTCTTGTGACAATGGAAGAAACTATCTCATTATCATGAGAAAACTGTCACTGCTCTTTTGTGATTTCAACATAAATATCTTCTATCAAGAGGGAAACAAACGTGTGAGTTCGACTGCTCAACGTCTGTATAAAGATGATTGCAAAAGTATGTATAAAATAAGTTAAATGAAATTTAAAATGTAAATGTATTTTCACAGAAACATTCTGTATTTTATACTTTCATATGTTCAGCATTCTGTGGTACAGTAGTACAACAGTGACTGCAGTTAAACACTATGCAATAATTAGTTTTACATCATATAATTAAGGTGTAACAGCAGCATCAGACATAAAGGTCCACATAAAACGATCTTTAATGTTTTAAAAGAAAATAGTATGATTAAATACAGAAGAAATAGAGAAAATGTAAAAAAAAAAAAACAGTATGATACTGTTTTAGTCGTACAACAAACTCTGTAAACTGTTGTATACAAATCATCAGGTAAAAGTAAATAAATGTGACAAGACAGGCTTTCATTTAAAGCCTGGTAGGTAATGACCTTTCAAAGTGTGTGCAGGCTTTTGATATCCACTCTGTCCTTCCTCTCTGTGTCACGTTTTTTCTTTCTCTCATCTTTTCTTTTCAAGTGTAAATTGGAAATAAACCCTGATGCAAAAAAAAAAAACATGAGAAAACACCATGAAAGGTAAAAAAATAAATAAATAAGAAATGCTATTGTAAATCTGTGACATAACATCCACAGCAACAGTATTTACTTCAAGCTTCTAGTGAGACTTTTCAGCTACAAGAAACTAAAGTGACATCCAGAGCCTCCTGAGTTTGATTTTCCTTTGATACTTCTGTTCTGTCTGAATGCCTCACTTCAGTTTTAGGTCTAATTTTTATTCTAGCTTCTACACCCCATCTCTCTTAGCATCAGATCACGGCAGATGAATTTGCGGAGGATTGAAAAATCTGCCCAACACGTCACTGAAGGCTGAATGCTGACAATGCAGCCTTTCGTCAAACCTTTTCTTACCTTATATTTGCTTTTCCTGCTGCCTGTTACACGGCAAGTTGCAAACCAAATCTTGCTCCAGCTGCCAAGGAAGCGGTAATATGACAACACCAGAGAGTACAGCTGTGCTAAACTACTGTATCTCAGTGGTAGCTGAAAAACTGCTTTGGACCTACACAGATACCTGCCTGTTCTAGAGTTTGTGGTTGGACATTAGCTTCAGCAGTCTTACTGCACCGTTAATGCTACGACGGGTATTGATAGGAACTGACAGTTTTGACTGCAGAAGAGTTGTTGACCCCTGTTTGAGGTCAGACATCTCCCACTGTTAGTGTGTATTCAAGGCCTTTTAATGAATTTAGCTCTGGGTTATTAGCTCACCCTCTTTGACATGTGTTCTGGGTCTGAGTGTTGGAATCAATGACAGCTGATAGAGATTCAGACAGATCAAGCTGGATGGATCATGCTGTTACACTTTCTATTTCTGCTCGAGAAAAATTACCACCATATTCCTGATATTCATCAGATAACATGTCTGACCATAGATGCGCCACAGGTTGGGGTTTTTCACTAAGGTTTCGAGGGATTTTTTTTCACCTCAGTACGCCTAACTGTAACGCTCAACCTCATAGCCTGTGTGACATGAGCTCTGTCGTCAGCATTGCCTGGTGTGTGACTGTCCCCTAAAAGCACCTTCACCTCGTGGTTACTATACCAGAAATGCGCAAATTGAAATTACAAAAATAAATTCGCTTTTGGTTCGTGTGCTAGGATGTAGTGGCTTTTTTTGCCCTATCAAAATTGATGTATTTTGCAAAACTGCAATGGAAACATGTTTTTGCATCACACCAATCATGTGAACAACAGATGGATGTTACTACTGGCAAAAACTGAAAAGAAGATGACAGGAAGTAGTAGGAGGATGCTGTTTTTGTGGGCGATTTTTTTTTTTTCGGACAATGTCCATCTGGCTCCACCAGAGCTCTCACAGCTTCACACCGTTCATAAAAAGTTGTGCGTCATTCTGAAGTGCTGAATTCATAGCTTTTCTGTAAAATGGCTGACTACAATTTCCACAAACATCTAACAAGTTATGGGGTTGTCACTGTAATGACTGAATAAGACCCCAACGTCTCCTCTGATGGCTGATAGATGATGAACTCTAACAGCATGGATGAATTATGAATATATCTCAAATAACCGTTTACATCTGTTGCTGCCTTGATCTGTAATGATTTACCACATAAATAAGTTTATTCACATCATTTTAATTTCATTTCTTATTTAACAGAAACACTGCAACTGCAAAAATGTGTTTTTCTGACACATTTTTATGACAGATGATTTGCACACATCTGTAATAGCAGACAGTGACTGAAGATCCTGGTGTTCCAATTTTTTCACTACAGGACAGAAGAACAAAACAAACTCACTGCTTTCCAATAAATGGGTCAGTTCGACTTTAAATTGTTAAAGAACATGACTAAAACATCTCTGGTTGCTTTTGGCTCAGAAGCATAGATGATAAACTAGGACTAGATCTACTTTGATGTAGCAAAAACTGTTGTATGCCATTTTGTTTATTTTTTTGTGTTTGTGTGGAAAAAACAAAAACATTCCAGTTCTACTGATGGAGTGTCTGCACTCCTATAATGCTGTGAGTGTGGGAGTGAGTTTGGTGCAGAGGTGTGCAGGGAGACTGAAAATACCCTGCAAGTTCCACTTGGGTGCCTCTCATGCTGTCAGCCGTCTGCGAGGCCGGGTCGCCTCAGGGTCAGCCCATTTCTGATTATCCAAGATGATTGGCGGCTCTGTCTGCAGCCACAGATGAGTGAGTCGATCTGACATCAAGCCTTATTGGAGGAGACCCAAGTTCACGGACAGGGTCAAAGGTGACAGAAGACCAGAGGAGGGAGATGTTAGCTTGTGATTGGTTTATGAGTGACAGCTTGACACAGCCAGGTAGGCAGTGAAGAAGAAAGAAACAAGAGGTCAAGGTGTTACCAAGATGTCACATTGGATTAGTTGCCTTGGCGATTGGAATGGGGTTTATTTAATTAAGGGAAAGCCTTATTATTTGTCAGATTGTGTACTGCTTCACATATCAGAGATATATTTTATGATTATGTGCCGATGTTTTTTTGCTCTCTGCCTTCTCCTTGCAAAAGTGAAGAAGCTGCAGAGCTCTACCTGTCCATACAGTCAGAACCAGACTGGCTAATCGGAATTACCAGCACATTTCCCGGTGGGCCGGTCTGATGTTTGAACCACAAAGGACCAATATTCTCATTTTTTCTAGGTCAGTATATGCAGTCATGGCCCTGCTGTATGGCAGGCCATTTTAACAAAAATATTGATTCCGTCTGATTATCTCAAATTGATATAATTGAGGAAAATCTGACTTTCTATTAAAATAGCCTGCCATTGTCTCTGAACCGTGTCCGCCTCCACTGGCAGGCAGCTCATTTAGTTTTTTTGTTGTTTTCATAAAGACATACTATGATGTGTCAGTGTAGTCGATAAGCGGCATTTAAAAGATGGAAAGAAGAAAGAGCAAAGGTATCACAGAGAAGGCTAGACAAGGACAATTCTGCTAAATGTGCAAAAACTGGCAATGTCAAATAAGTACAAGATCTTTATTGTGCAACAAACATGCTATGTAGGTAATTTTTTGTCAAATCCATACTCATTTACATTTTTAAAGTTTAAAGGAAATAGAATGAAGCCACTTTTCCCTGACGCCTGTATTTTTCTCTTCCTCCAGCAGATATTCCCGACCATACTTATAAACAGCCAGTTGTTCCAGTTGGTTTCTGCATTGAGCCGTAACCTGAGGAATCCTTTGACTTCTTCCACAAACCAGGACATTTAGACATGTAAAAGGTGAATTAGATTAGCAACAAACAAACATCAGCAAGCCCAGACGTCCCAAACGCTAATGTCAGCATCCACATTTCACATTTCAAAAGAAGCTTTCTTTCAAAGAAGCTACATGAATGGTCAGGGGTTCCTGAAACACTTGAAAACTGGATGTCTACAGTAGGACTCAATCTGATGGTTGAATAACCTGAAAAACATGAAAAACTATAAATATCTTTGCTCTAGAACTTATATGTCTATCTATTCATAATTCAGCAGTAGAAGGGCTTTTGTCAAGAATATGTCGCTTATTTTGTCAATATTCAGTTTACAATTAAATTGCAACTAATTAATTACAGACTGCAAGTAACTTGATTAAAATTTTAGTTGAGTCCCACCACATGTCTTTTTCTTATTAACCAATTCTTCTGTAATACTAGACAATAGTCTCTTAGAAAACCTAACCTGTTATGTTGGCTCCAACCCATAATCCAATTCTGATGCGTTAAACCAACCCAGGCCTGAACTGTTCAATATTTGACCCAGGTTAGCCTTGGGTCCACAATATGAATTGTTTGCAGCTGCTGAGCTCAGCAGCTTTAAAGATAATGGTACGAGTGTACAGTGGAAAAACTCTCAATCTTCAAAGTGAGGGCCAACGGAGAGCAAGAAACAACCTCACTTCACTTTTTAAAACACAAAATGTTTCCAAATGTTTGAGCAAAGTTTAGTTTTGAGTTTAGTTGTCGCATGTCTCTAACTCCAGCGCTAATGGATGAAAAACAGTAATATTTGATCTGACCCTGCAGTCATTCAGGTGTTTTTTCCCACAACCTATTCACAGCAACATGGCACTGAAATCTAAAAAGCTGCTATTCTTTCTGTTAGATTAAAAAAATTAATAATGTTCCTTTTTTATTTCTGACAAAACAAGTTCAAAAACAAATCCTGAGGGTGAATTTTCATCCACCAGTATGAAAGGCTCTTTATTATGACAGTGTTAAACTTGCCTTTGTCACGTTGGGGCATCGCTCACAGGAATTCACACCCTTTTTGTATGTATAGTCATATTGGAAGAAAAAAATGTGGATATATTAAATCGGATTAAATTATTTTTTATTTTTATTTTTTATTTCAATGCGGGTGACCTTGTACTCCAGAGGATGATTGAACTGACTACAGCGAGAGCGCTCTAAGTGAGGCACTCAGCGTTTCCGGGGACGGTGACTAACATCTGAAGCCTGTAGATGTACAGAGAGGCTAAATAAAGGTTAGGAACTATAATGTACATTTTAAAAGGTACAAGTTTCTGTGGTGTTTTAACACAGCAGACAAGTAGCGCAGCTGCTTCGTCTTATGCACCTCCATCTCTTACACTCTTAATTGCTGCTTTCAATTCATCCTCCCTTTCTTAATCATTCCTGCACTTCACCCGTACTTTGATACGCCGCCTCAGATCTCCACCTCCGCCCACGCTCCTCTTCTTGAAAGCCTTCATCCTTGAGTTTTCATCTCTGTCTACGCCGAAACTTATCCCCGCTCGTCTGTCGTTTTTCTGTTTTCGTCCCTCCTTGTTCGAAGTCCATCGTCGCCACTTTCTCTGCGCCATTTCTCTCCTTCGACGCTCTCTCAACCCTTCACTAATCAGTGTCTTATCCTTTACAGATACTCTTTTTCAGCTGAAGGAAGAAAAAAAGAAAGAAGGGAGAGCAAAGCAAATCATGTCCATTCTCCGGCTCTTTGTGGTCCATCTCAGGTAGAGTTCACACGCTGTCGAGGGATGTTGAGATCACATCAAATCCGAATCAAACCTCACCCCTGAGGCCAGAATAGGCAGATTTGTATTAAAAACTGCTTGAGCACACCGGGAAAATGTCAGGGCTCGCAGTCTGGAAAAGCTATAGCGCCACATGATCTGCTCATTTTATGGGGTGACAGGAAAATGTCAGGTGAAAGATTAGATAGATATGGGGACCTGACCAATGGCTCTCTTTTCTGAGCAAAGATGTAATTATTGTTGTAGGTGTCACTGAAAATAAGAACAAAATATGACCAATGTTCGCTGTAGCTGTTCTGAAGGTAATTCATGAGGATTGTGTGTGAATTTAGCTAAAAAGGTGAAAGGTAACTAGGCTAACCTTAATTAACAGCAGAACATCAGCAGTAGTGTTGACTATTTAAAAATATATTTATATCTAAACCATACTATAAATTTATTCTTGGAAAAGTAAGTATACCTTTTTTTTTTTTCGTCCATTTGTAACCGAAAGAATTCACTTCATTGTCTTTCATTTGGAGTTTATGTGACAGATAAATGGAAAGTGACGTGGAAGGAGAGGCATAGTTACCAAGCCTAAAGACTCCCGTCTAATTTCAGAAGCTATGTTTCCATCCAACTGTCATCCGAATTTTAAGGAAACTTTTGAAATGTCGCAAAAAGGAAAATGCACATTAGGAGCATTTCCATCTACCGGTTTGGAGCGAATCAACCAGATTAAGCATGGCAGAAAAATGGATGGAGATTTGGAGTTTGGTGCCTCTGGTAAGGCACAGACCCACCAGCCGACACAAAACACACGTATTGGTACAACAAGCAGACAAAGAGATACAATGATTTGTATCATTGTATCTCTGTATCATGTAAGAGCGTGCTCGCTCTTACATGATCACGTAAGAGCGACCTTTGTTAGCATGCTAGGAACTGCTTACTGTTCTGTAATTAGAAGGAAAAATAAAATGGGACTTAGAAACATTTTTTATGAAGCAACTTTCCCTCTGTGAATGATGCTACAGGAGCAATGAGACTGAATGGAGGAGAAGAGATTGTACCTGGCAGCATACAGTATATAATTATAGTAGTGAGATATATTTTCCTGCATTCAGCTCAGTGAAGCCTTACAAGCACTGGGTAAAATGTTCAAAACTTTTACGAACTTCTGCTGCTTTTCTTGATAGATGAATGGAAAAAAGGCTGCTTTACAAAACAAGCAGCTCTTAGCAAAACCTCCTTCGGATCAAAAAAGAGGGATGACTCCATTTTTCCGAGGCTGAAAATGCTCAGATACCCAGCTCTTTAGAAATAGATACCACCCTCAGCCCATTATTTCACCGTTTTTACCATTTTCACTAAATTAAACATGCCGTTTTTACTTTTGCAGAGCCAAAAGCGGTTTGATGACATGCATTTTCTGAAATCAAGGGTTGCGATACTGCTAGAGCTATGACATGAATGTCCTCTTTGCCACAATTAGGTTTGATTTGGCATGTTGTGCCTCTGGGCTATAATCACACATGATGCATTTCTATCACCGTTAGGGCGAACCGGGAGAGGGAGGGAGTGTTTTGTAGTTGTTTTGAATGAGTTTGAAGCACTTTGCATTCTGCTTTTGTGCTCCTGGCACCTCTCATTTATCCACTTATGTGGCTCTGCTTTTATTGAGGAACCACCTGCACTCTGAGGCAAAAAAAATGACCAAGCTTTGATGGGGCTCTGAGGTAAAAAAGGGCCGCGTTTCACTTTGTTGAAAAACAACTTCGATTGTCCAAAAAAAAAAAAAAAAAAAGTTTCCTGCAGTTTTTCCAGCGCCTGATACTTCAGCACACATACACAAGGTGAGAAAATAAGTATCACGCTGCAGCTGAAATAGATGCTAAGTTTGTCTATTTTCTCCTTAGATTAGTTAATTACATTATGTCTTCTATGACTTGTTTCCTAGCAACAGCGAAGGGACAGTTTGAGCACATCTGCCTGTGGAAAGCTTTTTCAAAATCAAGGTCTTCAACCTGAGCTCTGTAAATTGTGCCTTGTTAAATGACGTGGAATAAAACAGAAGCAAAGACAAAGCAAAGAACATAAAGAACAGAAAAGTATGAATGTTATGACACAAGAAAGTATCATGAACGACTGAAACGTGGTCCCGGCTCGCTTTGAGTACGCAAGACGACTGATAAATATGCTGCTGCTCTCCTCACACGTTGACCCACTGCTGGGCTTTGAGCGGGAAATGTCAGCTCTCGGGACGGTCAATATCTGATAACCTTTTTAAGCTTGATCAGAATGTTTAACACCAACCGCCAGGACAGACATCACTTTAATCAGTTCTCCTGGAAATGTTCAGGATTTACTTCAAAATATGAGAAAACTCGGCTAAACTATTTGCATTCTCGGAGGTGAGACGTTATAATGGCGATCTGGTTCTGTGACATTAAAGATGTCAGAGGATGGCTTCTTATCCTTCTGTTTTCTATAACGTTTTTTTTTTTTTTTTTACCATGGCATAGAACCGTCACACTAAAACCATGCTTTTAAAACAGACACCTCTTTACAACATTTAGCACGTTGAGGCTTATGATGGTATATCATACAGTGGAGGATTAGGGCCAGACTGAGATTTTATTTTGAAATTAGAATAAAGTGATAAAATTATGAGGGAAAAAGCTGTTTTAATGATAACAAAGCTTTGATAAATTATAAAGATCTGATGTGACCAGCTCAACAAGTTTATGGAGTATTGCTGAAGTGTTGCATTGATTTTTTCTTGCATGTTTGAGAAATCATTTAATCTCCTGGGCAACCATTCAGCTGCGCTAAACACCAGGGTGGATCTCACTCCGAGCTCTTCCTCGGAGATGCAGTTTCCAAGCTTCCGTATGGAAGCTTACCAGCAACCCAGAATCAGCTGAGCTCATTACAGGAGATACTTCTCTGTGAAACGCTGGTTAAACACGTTGTTAGAGCGTTAATAGAGGAGCCATGTTGTGATGACTTCCTGAAGGCGGAGTTTCAGAAAGAGCAGGAGTTTTTAAAGAGACAGAGGCCCAATTTCAAGGCGATAAATTATTAAATAAAATTTATTTTAAGTCATATTCAATTCGATATAAAGCATTTTTAAAACAACTGAAGTTTACATAGTTACTTGGTTATGATATATGTGCCTGGAAAACATGAGTATTTACTTCTTTGTAAAACTGATATAATGAATAACTTCACAAGATGCTTATCATTCTATATTTTATTTTTTAATCATATTTGTGAGGCATTCTCATAAAATTAATTCATACTGTGAGGGTTTGGTTTACTGTGTGTTTAGTTGTATTTAGTTCCTGTCTGGTCTGCCCTTCATTGTTTGCAGCTGTGTCTCGTGAAATCAGTCTTGCATGTTGCTGGACTGTAAATGTAGACAGTCATTTCTAAATGTGCACTCTGTCTCAGCCGGTAACATCAACAGCTTTTTCCATTGATCATATAATTGTGCAATTTGGAATTGTGAAAATAAATTTGCCTAATGGAAATGCCAATTTTGAAAAAAGAAAAATGAAATTTTTGTGCTACTCGGTAGTGCCAAAACTGAGTATACAACAAATAAACCTCTCAAGTATGTAAAGCATTATGCATGCATTATGCAAATACTAAAAACACTATAATTTAAAAATCATTTAATTGGATTATTAAAGCTAAAATGTGTAGCAAAACGTGATGCAAACAGTAATCAAGACAAACATACTGACAGCCACTCCTGCTATCCCTCAGTCTGCTTCTGTGGTGCAAGCAAATAAAAACAACCACACTTTCATACCCGCTCAGTAATTCATGCTTTAAGGGCCCCTCCTCTTCTTCTCCATCATTAATGCCCAGCTGATGTCTGATGCTCTGCGAATGATCAGTCCCTGGGCTTCAGAGGCTTCATATGTGACTGCTTAGTAGGGATGCTGATTCACACTCACACACAGTGATTGACATTTTACCGAGGCTAATGAAGGAGACATCTCAGTGGCACCAGGCTAATAAACCCATTGACAGCAGTAGCAGAATGAGTTATTTAACACCTTTGATCTTTCCAACGAGAGCCAACAGCCCTTTGAGCGCACACTTAAGTTCAGTTTGAACTCTTAACATTTCCAGCTTCCTAAAAACATTGAGTTTCAGGAAATATCAGCTGAATTATCAATTACAGCTTGTTGTGTTATGTCAAAATCACAGAGCTCAATTTGTGGCATTACAGATCAGTGATGTGGTTAATCTGTGATGTCAGTCAATGGCAAACTGTCAGATATTGGCAGTCCTTGACTGTACAGCTACAACAATGCTATGTCCGATTTAAAATGAGGACATAGTTTCAGTATTCTCTCAGGCACTTTCTTGCATTTCTCAGGGGCATAGGGACAAGAAATTGTCTTGTTGTTGGAGGACCATGGTAAAACATGCATTATTTTAAGTGATTTTAAGTGCTATGGCAACAAAAAGTAATCTAATGTTAAATAAACTTCTTGTTTGTTAAGGTGGAGCAGTGGCTCCAGCTCATTCGTCTGGATGAATAAGCTTCTCACTGTTAGCTTCTTGCATCTGGGATCTCAATCTTTTGGACATTGTTAAAATCTCACAACGAAAAGTCAGAAAGAAGCAGTGTTTTGGGCCTAAGTCTTGTTGTGTCTAGACGTCCCTTGTTGAAGGGACTTAGAGAGAAGTGAAGGGTCAAAATCAGAGGAGAAAATTAAAGAGTTTTTGTTAAACATTAAGTTTGTACTTAGATCAATGGGGAGTTCCACAGTGTTCTGCTGTGTCTATAGAGAATGCAATTGGTCATGACAATGTTGTCTTTTTTTAAAACAAATTAAATGATCAACTCACCATTTGCCTAAGAGTGTCTATAATTGGACTCTATAAACCAGGCGTGTCCCAGATCTTCTAACCTGGGACTTTTAGATGCATTCCTGATTCTACATCTGAATCAAATAATGTCTCTTTACCAGTCCTGTGAGGGGGTAGAAAATGCTTATAAGCCATTTGCTTCAGATGTGTTGGAGAAGGGAGGCGTTTTAAAGTTGTGGGAATATTGAGGACTGGACTTGGGCACCCCTGTCCAGTCATAGAAAACTGGGGTAGTTTATTGGCCAATCAAACTGAATGCTATTGTGAAAAGCAGTCCAGGAATGTTTTTCTTCTTATAGCATAATATCTTCCAAAGCCATTGAAACAAAATGCAGGTAGGCAACACAACAAGATAGCCAAGCTCCTAGTCTTCAGCTCTGTTTATTGTGGGTTTTCAAAAGCCCTCTTAGGTTCACAGCCATATCAAATCTCCCACACTGAATTACAATAATAGTTCCTAATATCATGGCTACCTCTTTGACTTTTCAGCCACTGTTAGGTCATTTATAATCCCACTGAATCCCCATATTTTCACTTGGCACACCCTAAAGACCAGTTGGATTCACCCTAACACCGGGCCACATAAAACTAGACCAAGTCCCGTATTACTGCAAAGGGTCTTTACCTTTCTGTCTATCCTGCAAAGACTGAGGCCCAAGCCACACCGTTGGAGTCCAATTTTTCACAACCCAAACAGATTTTTACATAACACAGGATCTGACACAACATTCCCTGTTTAAACCACCAGACTCACAAGACTATGTACTGGAAACCTGGACAGTGTCTTTAATTTTTGTTGTAATTCCTCAAAGCAGATGCGTTTTACTTGGCCACCATGTCTCACTTCCTGTCTCAATCAAGACATTCCTGTCAGTTTGCTGTGAAACTCCAAACAAGATAGACAACTTGGTCAAACATTCGGAGAAGTAGTCACAGGGAATCACTAGCAGTCTGGGAGGCCCCATTGACTTTAACATGTTCTAATTGCTGCGTACATCATCCCACCTAATTTTCTATTGTATCGGATGCCAAAACAGATCCGGGGTGTTTTGGGCCTTAAACTCCTCCACCTGAGCCTTGTCCCAACATTAAGGTGTCAATCATCAGAACACAAGGACTGTAAATATTTCCCTATTATCACAAACTGCTAACAGTTTCATTTGGTTATCAGTGATTCTTGAGAATAGGGACAAAATGGGTTTTAATTTTCCCATATTTTTTTTTAATTATTTCTCAACCTTATGTATGCAAATATGACAAATAATGTTTAGAAAATATGAAGATGCTAAGGTACAGGCTCCCAGTTGCGAATTTTTTTTTAAAAATTACATTTTTAATCGACCTGACCCAAAACTTTGTCATCACCATCTGACAAAAATAAATCTAAAATGATTTTTAAAATACCCCATTAGTGATATTTTTACTCAATTTACAGACAAATGCTTCTCAAGAAATAAAATAAATATTATTTAAAACAAAAAACAAGAAAAAGTCCATCTGATGGAGTTGACAGTGCATGACGGAGTTGACACAGAACTGAAGGTGGTGACAAACTAGTGAGTAAAATGAAAAACTTGGTACATGTGAAGTAATGCAATTCATGTAAAATACATTAAAATGAATTAGTTGCACAATTAAGTGAGATTTGACAACAATTTCACTGAAAGAGTCAGAAAAACTCTGACGGAGTTGACATCTGACGGAGTTGACGAAATGCCAAACTACCTCAATTTATATGATGTTATTCTGAAGGAGGTCATATTGTAGCTCGTCAGGTCCATGAAATCTTTACATTATACCAAAATTAAGCTTTTATTTCACAAAATTTCATCAAAGTTTTGTAAATTGTCAGTTATGGAGTTGACACATCATGGTTGTGACAAACAACTTAGGAATAAAACAGAAGAAAAAACTAAAGAATAACTTAAGCTAACCGGAGCTAACTAGCCCTCCTAGCAAAGGAAGAGAAAAGACAACGTCATGGGGTCCTCAGAAGTTCTGGTGCCCCCCAATAATGCCTGATTTTTTTACATTCTTTTCATTTCTGACGGTGTTGACAAAAACTAAGGACAAATTTCAACGGAGTTGGAAAATATCTAAAAATTATTTTTAATTCAATTTATCGATACTTTTATAATTATTTATATGTCTACTTATACTTAATTGTCATAATATATAATTTTAGTATTTATTTAATTGTTTTAAACTATAAGAATGTGTTGAGTTCTGCTCCTGGACAAGGGCTTTTACAGGCATCATCCACCGACTACAATGTTTAAAATAAAAAAATATTCAGCAATAAAAAGAAAAATATACATTGTTGTGCTCACATGACCCAGGTTAGTTTAGTTAGATATTTGAAAAAAATATATCTTGTGTATATTTTATTCAAATTTCATGCTTTATCCATAGGACCTGTTTTGTCCCTATTCTCAAGAATCACTGTTATACAATTTTCATGAGGTCCTTTAACCAAACATTTGCCAAAGACTTAAAGTTTCCCAAACATTCTCCATTTAGTCATATTTGTTCCCAAACAAAAAGTGTTTTCAGACATGCAAGCATTTGTTGGAGTGACAACAGATTTAGAGAAATAAATTTTTTCTCGAACATTGACAACATACATGTGAATGAGAGTTGCACAAAGTTTTTTTAGCAAGAAAAGGTTGAAGATAAAGAGAGCATGAGCGAGGCAGAAGGATGAAGAGTCATGAAAGAGAAGAGGGAGAAGGATGTGGGGAAGGGTGAGGATCAAAGCTGTTTTTCTCACTTTGTGCAGCTCTTGATTTCTACCAGCAGGAGGTTGTGTGATGTGAGCTGCTTCATCCTCAATCAAAGATCTCCAGCTTTGGTGTCATTGAGGGAGATTCACTGTCCCTCCCTGTGCTGCGTACTGTACATCCCAACCACGGTGCCAGCACACCCGGACCGCTCTGGAGACAGGGGGTGAGCTTCCATGTCCTCACATCCTCAAGTTTTGCAATCTCTGCTATTTCTTGAATTTTATCTCCTCAGTACTTACCCTTTCTTATCTTTCAGTCCTTTCTCTTTTAATTTTTTATCATAAAATCAATGTTCATTTTTTCTTCTTACCAGGAGTACTTTTTGTCTTCCAAGGACTTTCTTTGCAGCCTGACAGTTCCAGAACAGCGGAGGTGGGAGTGTTTGTTATAAAACTTAAGTGTGAGTGTGTATGGGTTTGGAAAGGGGGAGAGATGATTAAAGCTACTTTTACTTGTATGCTCCACTGAACCACTCTTTATTTCTCTTTCTCCATCTTCCACACATTTTTATTCACTCTTACTTTTTCTCTTCATACCACATGGTGCAGCAGGCCTTGAAACAGATGAGCTTTTTTCCCACGTTTTCTTTAAAAAAGTTCAAGTCAGGGCGGCAAGAAAAAGAGTGGACTCTAATAAGCTGCCTACATATCACAGTGGAGGTTGAGGTTTGTGCTGCACTGGCAGAATGATTAAAAGTTACCTGAGCCAAATGAAACGCTGCGCTGCCCCGGGTTCAGCCCAGCTGAATGTGAGGTGGCCTTTTTCTCTAAGCCAGCGGAGTTTAATTAAAACACAGTCAAATGAGATTTTGTCACAATAAGAAATGATAATGGTTTGGCTAACTGATGGAGCCTTATCTGTTCTCATTAGCCACTCCCTTGATAGCAATCTTGTAATGGAAGAGTCCATCACTTCATCTCATTTTGGGAAGACTGAAGAGGAGAGGAGACGAGAGGAAAGCGATGGTGAACAGGAAGTGGAAAACAGGAACTAATGCGGTTAGGGAAGTGCTAAAGCTTTGAGTGTCAGGTCAGGTCCTGCAAATGATAAATCACCAAACCTCCAGTTGTGATCATACACTTAGCTTGACAGTCATTGCTCAAGATTCATTGTCCAGCCCAGGGATTCCTAAATTTTATCGTGCCATGACCCTCCCAAACAGCAAAACACGTAAAGAAAAATTACCATTTAGAATGTTTTCTCACTTTTATTAATATTTTTTTACATTTGTTTAGCATATCTGCCTCATAGCTTTAGATTTTTAGTTGGCTAGGAGTTCTTAGGATTTTTAGCAGCAACTCTCTCAGACGATTCCTTCTGTCTCTTTCTTGATAGAATTTTTTTTCCATTTTGAGCTTGATTGCTATGGCAGCTTTAGGAGCATAGCAGCTTGATAAATATGACTATCAATGCGAAAGATAAGCATGTAAAATAACATTGCAATAAGTTACTTTAATTTACATTTTATAATATAATTTATAAATTATAAGTCAAGTTCTGTGAATACGTTCCTGTTGTATTGTATGTTATCTTTAGCAGATTTGTCACCATGACCAGAACAGCTACAGTATCTCAAGCTCTGGTAGAGAGAAAATATTCAGTCTAACTGTTGAAAATAGTTTTCGTGACACCTGAAGGATGCTGGTGTAAAAACTAAGTCTGCAGTTTTCATGGTATATAAATGGGTTTCAAAGAGGAAAATAATTGATATTCCATACCAAAAAAAAAGAGCTAAACAAGGGACTGACCTGACTGTAATCTTTGTGAACAGTTTATGTATGAACACATTTTTGGAACCGATGCCTTAGTTTTTGTGATTACCTTTCTGTCTGTATCTCTAAACCAGAGGTAAACAACCTTTACCTATTCTTGGTGTGGGGCTGTGATATCTGGTGAGGGGGGCAGAAAAACTATTTAAGCTGTTTTTTGTGAAACATTTACATAAATGCTGATGTTTGAGGTCTGTGTTGCCTGTAAAGTATATTGACCAGCAAATATAATCATTCTACAACTTTCAGCATAATCATAGAAGGTCATTAGATCATATTTAATAATGAATACTTTAGGGTATTTTGGAGGAGTGCTTGTAAGAAGGTCAAAATGTGACAAAACTATGACAAAATACATGTAGGTGTCTGGGTGGATCAGTTGGTAGAGAACCTGCACCATGTACAGAGGCTACAACCATTGAAACAATTTATTGAAGAATATATTTAACGTAACAGATGAAAGCGAAGGTGAAAAGCTTCTGATTTTGTTTAACAGCTGTGCTTCTTATGGCAGGCTTATTGAAGTTTTCTTCATTCTGTCACATAATTGAAAGCTCTTTTGAATTTCTATTTCTTGGTACAGAAAAAAAAACCCACAAACTATCAAACATGTCAAGCTAAGGTTTTAGGGTGTGGTGAGGTATGTGCAACATCTGCTGGAATGCTTCACTGAAATCACTCATACAAACAGACAGAGGCATCACAAGGTCTGTGCAGACAAACCGCCACAATGACACAAAACATTTAGACCCTTGAAAGTGCTCTTGGGATTAGTGTTTGGATTTCTGCTCATTGACAGAATGGCTCTGCATGAACACATGGAGGGATACTTACGCCTGTGACATTGGGTAAATATGTGAAGGATAAGGAGATGTCAGACTTCTAACAAACCAAGAGAAGAAAGAAACATGGAAAGAGATGCATTTTTGAGGCCAGAGGAAGAGAAACTTTAAAAAAAAAAAACAAAAAAAAAACAGTTGGATAGTCTGTCATGTATAGGGCGCCATTTTTAAAGTTACACAGGAAAAAAAATACCACAGAGTTTATTTAGCCAGTCAGTCATATTTTCACCATGGTGTTTGTACATTTCTAAATGTCATTTAGTTCCAAAATATTTTTTGTCTAAATGTTTAGCTCCAAATTAAACATATAGTTTGTTAAATAAATTTTTAGTTCCAAAGTAAATGTTTATTTTCCAAACTAAATTCATGTTAACATTGACTTCAAGGCCAATTTTCTTTTGTGAAAGTGTGAATGTTGAACACAGCTGGTTTATGCTAACTACTTAGCATGTAGCAAACCTGTTCTCCAGTATGAAATAAAATAAATAAAACACTGTACAAATATTATTGTAATTGTTCATATTATTACCATAACCACCTTAGTCTTTAGTGTCTGAAAGAGGTTCAATGAAGTTTGGTCAGTTTGTTAAAGAACTCAAAATGGCGGCGAAGTCACTCAACAAACCGCGCTACAATTACAGATCTTTATTACAGAAGTAATTTAGATGGAACTGAAGAATTGAAAAAGTAAGATTTCTGTAATATTTTTATTTTAATTCAGCTTTAGAGCTTCATTTTGTTTTTCTTTTTCATTTCTAGTCCTGGGTTCTCTGTGGGAATTTGTATTCCTAAAGAAAAGGTTACCAAGGCAACAGCCTGAGGTTAAGATCTTCTTCAAAAGTCTGGTTAGATTTTAGTTTAAAAGGTGCGTGCGTGTGTGTGTGTGTGTGTGCGTGTATGTGTGTGTGTATGTGCGTGTGCGTGTGTATGTGTGTGCGTGTGCGTGTGTATGTGTGTGCGTGTGAATGTGAGTGAGTGTCAATGTCTAATGAATATGTCTTCCTAGTCTAGCCTGTGCGTGTTTTTCAGTCTTTGCTTTTAGATGTGTGTTGGGTGGGAAGTCATTTTGTTCTTTTTGCTTTTAAATGGGTTTCTGACTCTAATAGAAATAACATTTCAACATAATTACATACAATCTTCATTGTAAACAAAACACTGAATAGGAGTTTGATGTTCAAAAAGCAGCGCACATAAGAAAGTACGAGCATTTATAAATATGAATTGTCCAAGTGTGTGATAATTTGCGTAAACATGAGCATATGCGTAGCGTGTGCTTCAGTCTTCCCTGGTTTTCCCCTTTTCACCTGAACATGTTTGCGCAGCTGATAAGAATAAGAATAGAGAATCTCCACAAAGAGAAGATTGCAGACATACAAAGGTCTCTTGTTTGGTCTTATTTTACATACTCATATTCTGAGACACCTCCATCACTACTGAGACAATCATTTTGCTTTGTACCCACCTCAATAAGAAATCACATTTTTCAAAACATGCTACAAAAGGATCTAGGGGGACTAAACGGGGGAGCAGCTGGGAGGGGAGTGAGAGGAGAACACAGGGAGGGAAAATAAAAATAATTGTTAGAATTCTCTATCATTATGGGATTTTCATACCAAAAAAACCTATTATGGTGTTTGCTGCATGATTACATGTTGTGGAGTGTGAGTGTCTGTGTGCATGTGTGATATGTGTCGTTCTTTAGACGAGGTAATTAGAGGTAATTACAATGTGACTGTATCCTCCACTGGCTCTGCTGCTGCTGAATGGGATGCAGGAGAAGACGGTCCGTTCTCCGTCCTCTGACTTGTGTTTCGTATCTCAACGGCTACAACGAGCCCCACCAGGCCTGCCCCGTCAGGCCGGCACCGTCAGGCCGGCACCGCCAGGCTGGATTGCCCTGAGTGTCAAAAACAGCCGCAAACCGAGAACAGGAGGATTATGAACAGAAAATTTGATTTTGCAGTATATTAAGGGCTTTGTAAGAAAAAGTAACTTAAATTTATGACAATAGTCATAAAATTTAGAGAATAAAGTCTAATGGGAATAAACTCAAAATGATATGAGAATAAAGTCTTAATAATGAAAATGAAACCATACTATTACTAGAATAAAGTTGTACATCCCCCAAACCCATAATGTTGTTGTGTGTCATTCAAAATGTTATAAATAGAAAATAAAAATAAAAAAGTTGTACAAGAATAATGTCATAATATTATGAGAATAAAACTAACTTTGCAGTACTATAACTTTATTCTCGTAATTGTATTTATTTTCTTAGCATAGCTGAGAAATGTTAAAGAAATGTTAAAATAAAATTCGTAAAAATGTATTTTACAAATTTTTGTAAGTTACACACTGTAGCTTTAAATGTAATTGAACATGTGTTCTTTAAAAATTGTGTTCATCTCAAATCATAAATTAAATGTGTAACTAAACTTAAAAAGTGTAGAAAAGTAATTCTAAAATTGCAATTCTGTATTGTACAGTTTAATTAAATTCAGCTGCCACAGCAGTCTTACTTTAAACCTTAATTGTCCAGAATAAACACTTTAGAAGTAGACAAGGATAGAAAGTTCAATATTTGGACTAATCAAAGATAGACACTGATTGCAAATGTCATTAATTCACAGTTTGGACTTTGGAGAAACTTTTTTTTTTATATTAAAGTAAACAAAAACAAGGTATTCTCTGCTTAAATATCATCATTACCTAAACCATGGATCATCTTGTCTGAATGTATGATGGCATCTCATTTACATCCCTATCCTTTTAAGTCCGAAAACATAGAAATAAACTCCTAGACGTAAACAATTGACATTTATTTGTTTTCCTGCATCATCTTCGCCTGTGGAACTGAGAAGCTGGAAGAATAAAGTCTTTCATGAAGTTTCTCTGTAAATGCAAATAAAAACTTGTTTTCTGTGCTGATAACTAATTCTCATCAGGTGTTTTCAGTACAATTGAACAAAATTGACAGAGACATGATCTGACAATAGACACAACAGCAGACTGAAATACTGTGTAATGACTATTGATTTGCATGAGGAGCAATTTGAAGCGTTGCTTGGTGTTTCATTATTTTTTCTTCACAAGAAGAAATTTTGCTAATCAATGTGAAACAATATTTTTGCTGTCATACAGGATTAGCTATCAGTATATGTGAAGGAAATAAAGTAGCTTTAAGGTTTTTGTTTAAGTTTTGTTGATTATAATTAGAAAAACAGAAAAGGCATTTTAACAACAAAAATAAAGAACATTTACCTCTATAAACCCCATGATTCCATCAAATGGTTTTTCAGCATTATCATGTAAACAAGCAGTTTCTAACTGATCATTTGGGGATATCAGTTATAATACATAATTCTCAATTATCTAAAAAAAATTGCACCAAATAAAAATACTTATTTCAATATTTACCTGTTTTCTAACTATGACATAGTATCAGACCCACGGCAGAAAAATAAAATTACGAGAATAAAGTTCTTTGACAATAAATTCATATTATTATGAGAATAGTATTATGAAAATAAAGCCGTACAAGAATAAAGTTATAGTTTTGCAACAAAGTATGACAATAAAATCATAATACTACAACCCTATCTATGACAACTCTCATATTATTACGGCTTTATTCTCGCATTATTTCAACTTCATTCTTGTAATGTTGTAACTTTATTTTCGTTATATTATGACTTTATTATCATAACAATCTGACTATTTTCATTATTTTTTACGATTTTATTTCTGTATGATCTTATTCAAGTAAGATCACTTAATTCTCATAATTTTATACCTATTTTTGTGATTTTATTCATATTTTTTTCCCCCATCATTTCTTTGTACTTCTCTAATACTCCGTTGTCTCCAACATTCTTATTTGTATTGAGAAAGCAGGCAGGGAAGGAAAGTATACACTGATGAATTATTATTGATCACAATTTATCTCTTTTTTTGCCCACAGCAGAACTGCAGAATTTCAGTGAAGACCTTTGTTTTGACTCCTCGTCTGTTTGCAGCTGATGGGAGATAATACAGTAATGACAGGAACTGTTTCACTTGGAGAGCAAGTTTAACTCACTGCTGCCCCTGGTGAACAGTGCAACATGTAACCCTGACAGGACAGCTCTGGGGTTCAGACATGTCCATGAGTGATTATTGAAACTGCATTCAATTTGCTATCAAAGCAAAGAGCTTCACTGTAATGTTCTCTACTGCAGTTAATCCACAGCCAGGAATAAGGTTGAAAAAACAAACTAAAACATACAATTTCATGTCAGAATAGAACATAGGGCCGTTAAGGCAAGATTCATTTTTACCAAAATCTAAACCCTCTACAGGTTTGTCACCATTTGAGGACAAAAACAGTGTCTATCAGTGTGATGTATAAATTCATTTCTTGCATTTTTTTTTCCCCCTAATGCATCAGGGGAAAGAAAAATCAACAACAAAAAGCACATTTCGTGATGAAAGGCATTTTTCCCCAAAGCATGTCTTTATACTTTTCAACAGCTTGCAGAGAAATTCTGCAAACAGCTCTGCATTTGAAATGTGTTTGCTGAATAAATAATATATCACAAACATCAGCGTTCATAAGTAATGGACCTCTGAGGTTTACAGCGGCTCTTCTGATGAGTTACTGTTAATTTTCTTTAAAAAAAAATGCAGCACTGTGAATGCAAAGTGAATGTGTTCACTTTGCTCAATAGTGGTGAGATGAATATCAGATATTTTTAATGTTGATATTTTGAAACCAACGCTTTATTTCATTGCCCTTTAAGTCTTTCAGGACACAACATTGCAACAGTGCAACAGGTTGTCCAGATCCAGTCCCTGGTATTAAAAAGTGGATCTTTTTAATACTCTTGGTTGTAGCCAGGGACATGGTAATATCTAAATCCAGTTGTGTGTAGACAAATTCTTCCCATTGCCATGTATTCCCCAAACATCTGGCTCAGCAGCACTGAGGGTGGAGTCAACTAAAAGTGGAGTAACAAGACAAAAACGGAAGAGCTGAACATCAAAAACAAGGTTTTATTTGACTGTGGAGCTTTGAGCATCTGCTGAGGTATCGAAGCCAATTACTCCTGTTGGTTAATAACTACAACATTAAAGATAATTGTCTTCTTTACCGGTGATAAGATGCTCTAATAAATTGTTGACATGAAAGTAATGCTGCTTTAAAGCTGCCTCGGCTTCCCACAGCTGGTGGAGTGGTGCACTACAGCAAACACAAGATGTTCATGCATACATTTCAAATGTGAGGCTTTATCTTGAAGATGAGAGTGTAATTACTTTTAATGAGGGACGTAAATTAAGCCATAAATTGATTGTGGCCCTACAGTTGAGACTGCAGAATGCCAGGACTGAATCCCAAACACTGTGTCTTCCTGTATGTTTGGTGTTCAATCCAAAACAGCATCAAAACACAAAATAGACCCTGATATCCTAATCCACTTTGAGGAAAATACACCTACTTGCCAATTTATTGGAGATTTTTAACACAAATTGCAAATAGGCCAATCACACAACAGCAGTTCAATGCATTTAGGCATCTGGCCATGGTGAAGAGAACTTGCTGAGCATCAGAAGAAAGGAGATCTCAGATTTACAAAGAGACTGAGCTGAGTGTTAGTTGTGTGGGCAAACATGTTATGTTGAATTCAGAGGTTTGAGAAGATAGAAAATATATTAACCACTCACTACTACCAACACATGTGGAAAACGGTCTCTCAATGCCCAATATGCCAAACCTTACAGCCGAAGGCTGCAGCAGCAGCCCTAATGCCCTGCACCACACTCTGCCTCTCTGAATGCTCACATCTTTCATCTGAAGCTCAGCGGTTACAGATTGTGAACCGTTTTCACACACACCTTTCATACAATGCCGCAGACCGCTGCTTCAGTATACATCACACCCCTAACTGCCAGGGTTCACACAAACCCAGAGCGCCACACTTTTCAGAAGGCAGCCTCACCCCTGGACAATGTTGCAGTTTAAAGGATTTTTTAACCATTTATTATTATTATGGTTGTAGCTATTTATTGAAGAACCATACAAATGTACATAATTTTTCACTACGTTAACATGTAATTTCAAACTAATTTTTCAAGCATGACACTCTAGTAATGTCCTCATTCACAAATATCAGTCCAAAACAGATCCTTTGGAGTGTGCACACGTTCCTTTTGTTTGTATTTTGATTAGTAAGTAATTTTCAAGAGTGTGGCGATCTCTTAGCAACACATACAGACATTGATTTGCGCACATGCTGCATGTCAGACCGGCCCAGACGACTGAATAACAGCTGGACGAAAGGAAAAAAAACATTCAACAATCATCCTTGCAATACAACAGGAAAGACTAAGTTTTGCCTGTTTTCCAATATTGCAGAAAGAAATGCAGCTATGAGTAAAGAAGCATATGTTCACCTTTCTATATGGCATCTGATGCTTGAGTCTAGGATACATAGTCTGACCTACAGTCAAACCACACAGATTCTTTAAACATGCTAATAAACTGAGTTTGTCAATTGTCCGTGGGACGTTTTAAGATACACAGTTTTATTTCTACAGTTAAAGGTCCAGAGGAATCTCCAGAAGGAGGCGCCTGCCTGTTTTGGTTGAGTGTGGCTCTCTTCAATTCTTGGTTTAAAAATGGAAGAGGGAAAGCCATCTGTTTGGGAGGAGCTGCTGATTGATGTTACTAAGGTAATGGTGTTTTGAAGAGTACAGTTAATATGAAAACAACCATGTGTCTACAGCTGCAGACTGCAGGCTAGTTAATGGAGCAGGTAACCTGATTAAATAATTAAACACTTTTCTTTCTTGTATTATAAATAGTATTATCTGTATTGTAATTTCCAGCTTTAAGAATTTTATAACTTCTACACAGTTTTAAAGCAGCTGATTTTATTCATAAATAAACTAAAAACATTACACCTCATGACAGCAGAGTAGCACCAGACAATTCACATCTCATAGATACTTTTTAATAACAATAATAATAATAATAAACTTAAGTGCTATCCTAAAAACTCTGACAATTTACAGGAATCAAGTAAAATTACAAACAGAGCACTAAGTGCATCAAAGAATCATAAAAGTAGAATTCTTACATGAATAGCACACAAAAAATTCAACAGAATAACAAATAATAATAAAACAGGACAATGAATATAATAAAAGCTGTTCTTAAAAGCTATATATATATATATATATATATATATATATATATATATATATATATATTCAATCTGGAAAGACTCAGACGAAGAAAAAGGAACAATTAAAATATTTAATGACAGCAATTCAGTTCTTTGGCGCTCGGGCCCCGGCAGCTGATCTGAGCTGAGATTTGATGAGAACTCGATGAACATCCCGATAACCGATTAGGGATGCTCTCCCCCGGGGCCCGACACTGGTGGTGGAGGTCTGGAAAGGGTTCCATCCTGGAGAACCGAAGGATGTGGGTGGAGAAGGGGAGGTGGTAGGTTGAACGCAGCTGGGAAGCGGCTGACAACTTGGGTGTGGATCCTTTTATGCTGAGCTTGATTGATGATTGGACACGCCAGGTGAGGTCCAGCGCTGAGGTCGGAGATGAGCATGACGCCGATGGACGAACGGAGGTGATGGAGTCTTCCAGGTTGAATTTTCGCTATTAGCTTCATAATTTGTCCACAATTTTATACACATTTCCGAAACACTTTCACTAGAAGAATACTTAAAACACAATAAATCATACATATTAGTCTAAGTTGAAAAAATCTAAAATATTTCTTTTTGGATCAAATAAGGAAAAATGAGCTCCATTTGAAACCTTTGAGAACCCACAAACAAAACAATACACTAAGAACCTGTGTTGTTGTTGTAAAGGTTTTAAATCTGTGGTGAATGTTCACTCCAGTTTCAGATGCTTCTGAAATAAAAAAGATTATAATAAATTATGACCTACCCTTCATGGATTCATATTAAATAATTGACAGCAATGAATACCATTGTCTTTCATCTGCAGAATTCTCAGATGGTTTGGGATGTAAATACCAGAACAGGGCAGCACTGATCCCTGAAAGCTTTGGCTTTACCTGAAGCCTTGATGTCGTTTCCCTGATTTTAGAGGAGGATATGCAAAAGAGTCAAACATCATTTTGAAAAAGTATTATCTAAAAATGAGAGAATGAAACTAATTTTTTACTTAGGAAAAAAATATATTTCAGATGCTGTAATAGCAAAATCCACAAGAATAGTATAATAGTGCTAACTGACTAATTGACTGGATACTAATAAGAAGATCAGACTGATTAATGTTATAAAAAGCCAGAAAAATGTAAAATTACCACACAGTAATGATCGGGTTGTGATACCAGCATATAACTGAATTATTTTGAGCCTTTGTAATTTAGTAAAACCACCTGTTAATGATATGACAATGGTTTTGACCAAAAACTATTATTTTGAGATAATGTTTTGCCAAAAAATGGATGCCATGTGACAATGTTTCCCTTTGTCACATGAATCCAATCTGAGCCTTGATATCTTGTCATCGACCACATGTTTAGCTGCCTTCAATTATTTCAGTATTTAAGCTACGTTGCTGATCGGACCACCTAAAAAATGGTTATAATAGAGATAGACTTTAAAATACTGTTAGTTTGTAAATGACTGAAAGGCTTTAAAGATGTGTTGTTGTTGTATCAACCTTCCAGACTTCAGGTCTTCTGGTTTAGGGAATGCAGAGCAGGACAGGACAGTAGTCAGACATGGAGAAACAGCATTCAGCTGAAAAACAGCTGAAACACTGAGTTCCTTTAAATAAGGGCTATAAACCCACCTGGTGGATTTTGAATCATAATAAATGAAGGACTAACTAATATTTGGATGTGTATTGATGATTTTGATGATGGCACTCAACAAAATAATGTTTCTCACTGGTTTCTCAATTGGTGGTTTTTTAATTTTTGTTTTTACAATGTACAGCACTTTGGACTGCCTTTTTGCTGACATTTGCTCTACAAATGAACTTGGTTGATTTTTAGAATTTTTAGGCTTTGGCAAAATATTCTGTTCATTTTTGGCCAATTAGCAAGCTACAACACAAAGTTTTACATGCTATCTTTAATGAGTAAATTTGCTGTGGAGTGATAAACTGTTCTGTGCTCTGTTTTGTCTCTTTCAGGCCTGAAAGAGACAAACTCCAGAGTCTCAGCCGTGGACGGCGGCAGCATTTTATTCCTAATTAATTCCCATTTTCATTCCGGATCTGATTGCAGGGGGAAGAGATGCGAGAGAGGCTGCCCTCTTCAAAACGCCTAATGAGTTTAATCGACCACACTCTACAATCTTTTTTAAACCAGTCTCTTCGCCCATGAATTAAACTATCACAAAACTGCGATCGCGGCTTAATCACAGCAGATCGCTCTAATCCCGCATGTCAGCGAGACATGGTACGGCAGAGTGATGCATCCTGGGATCTGCTTCTCCAGGAGGCGCCGATACGCGTTAACACGTGTAGCACCAGTTGTTAGGGGTTGGCGTTTGTTTTCGCAGCCACGAGACGCTGCATGCGGTTGGAGTAGCAGCACTCATTTTTCCTGTTTCCCCTGTGGGGGTGCAGTGTTTATCGTCTGTTTATGGCCCCTTCATTCCTCCCTTCTAACCCCTCTCACCACCCCATTGCCTCTGTTGCCCCCAGCTAACTCTATTTCAACAAACCCTGTTAGCTGATTGTTCACTTTTCTTGTTCTCTACATGTTCTTTTCTTTCTGAACTCGTGTTTGAGATCTTTGCCTCTGTGACACTTCAAAAGGCAAAATGCAGAGTCAAACTAGGATAAAGAGCAAATATTAGAAAAACTTCTCTGTTTCCAGCTGAACTCCTTGTGCTGTGACAATTTATGTTGAATTTTGTAAATGATAAGTTCTTTCAGTTTAGTTAGTCCTTGGGAAATTAGAATATACTAAAGTTGGTTTAGTACGGAACCAAAATCTGTAATAAATGTTTTTATTTGTAATGGTTTAAATTACTCTGGTAACTTTTAGATCCTCCCTTCAATTTTAAAAGATTAAAAACACACCGGGGGGCGTGGTGGAGGTCTTCTGTTTGTCAAATGTCTGGTGTGACGGGATGTTTGGTGAACTGATTTTTTAACTTAATTTTCCAAACTCGATTCAGAAAGTGTGTTGAAGAAACAAATCACCTGTTGCCACCAACAGCATTTCTTGGAAAATTTTAGTTTTGGAACTTAAAAGTCTTCAGTGAATCACTGACTTTTTGTCAGTCTGCATGTGTGTGTGTGTGTTTGTGTGTGTGCGTGTGCGTGTGCGCGTGTGCGTGTGCGTGCGTGTGTGTGTTTATTTTGTATTGCTCTCTTCAAAAATGTTCTGATTGTGGTGTGGGCAGGATGAGTGTTTTATCTAAAATATATGAGTAACTAGAAGACAGACAGGCCAATTTGATATTTTCATATGAATGATACAAGAAAACGTAGCAATGATTTCTCTGAGTAGGAAGGGAAAATAATATATTTTTGAAAGTTTAATTTTTAAAGGGGCGATATTATGTATCTTCCAGTTAGTGGCATGATGTAGAACAATTAAATAAGTCTGTTACCTTTAGTTGTAATGAAAATATCAAAAATTAATTTAAGATATATTACTGCAATTTTATGCCTTAATATCGATTTTTGTATGACTATATCAAATGTAAAAGAGAAGCTAATGTGTCAATTTTGATATTCTTTAGTTGTTTTAAAATACTTAAAACCTTTATAGCTTCTGTTATATTAGGATCAAGTTAGATGTAACAGTTTAAACATTTGTATGAATTTAATATAAACTCAAATTTAATTATCACAAAAAAAAACATCACATCTATTGACATCAACAGGGAATATATGAATTAAATACATAAATACACATTCAATTCTTTTTTCATAAATAATTATATAGCATTCTGTAAAATTCCTTACACCTGTAGATAATGAGTAGAAACCTCTGCTCTCAAACAAGTACGTGAAATTTGCCAAGCCTCTTTAATGGCCTTCATAGCACATAATAGATCAAAATTACATACTGCTGATGTGGAAGGCAGCAATTACTCCTTAAACATTAACTTGGTTACCATGGTAACAAGCCCTCCCACAGGTGACACTGAAACACCAGCAGTTTGGGGGTTCAGTCTTATGGCTACAGCGTTAGTCCACACAAACTTTGAACCCCTCACTTAAACTTCTGTTTGCGCGATAAAAGTGGATCAGAACCAGAACACCACCAGGTTCACCACCCTGGCAATGGGTCAGATTAGCCCTGATAGTATGGTATCTGACTGCCCACAAGTTGCATACAAAATGTTATCTAACAGGCCAACTTGTTTTGTACATCTTACTGGTACTGGACTTACAGAGCACACAGCTTCAGTTACTACAGCTGGAAACATCAGACTTTAAGCCTGGGTGTGGTGACAGACTCTGACCTTGAACCTTCAGAAACACATAAAGACAGTCACAAAGTCTGACTTCTATGACCCCAAGGTTAAAGGACTAATGCCCCTTAAAGACCTAAAGAAACTCATCCATGTGTTTATCTTTAGTTGCATTGATTACTGCAGCAGTGTCTTCACAGGTCTGTCCATCAAATCAGTGATCCAGTTGCAGCTGCTCCAGAACGCTGCTGCTGGTGTTCTGACTAAAACCAGGAAGATAGAGAACATCACCCATTTGTGAAGTTCTTCCACTGAGAGAATAGACTTTAAAATATTGTTACTAGTTTAGAAATCACTGATTGACTTAGGACCATAACACATTTAAGATCTCCTGCTGTTGTATCAACCTTCCAGACCAATAAGGTCTTCTGGCTCCGATCTGCTCTGCATCTCCAGAGCCAGAAAGAGCATTCAGCTTCACAAATCTGGAACAAACTTCCAGATTTTACAACTATGCCAAACTAAAAGTCACTTAAATTTCCTTCCTTCTTCATTGTGATGCTCAGTTTGAACTTCAGCAAGTCATCTTCATCAGGCGTAGATGCATAAATGCATTGAGTTAAAGCTGCTAGTTGATTCAAGTGGCCGGTGTATGTGTGTGTGTGTGTGTGTGTGTATGTATGTGTTTGTGTCCCCAAGAATATATTATGATTTTAGCATGAGTTGGTTTCTTTTAAAGACTCTTGCTGTTGTTAAAAAAAATGTATTCAATGACTAACTCTGTCCTATAAATGATCCTCAAATGTGAAGGAGGACTGAAAGAAAGAAAGTTATGGTTGACTCACTTGTCTGATGTTTGAACACTTGGCGTAAAAAGCGATTGATAACAAGTCTGTTATTTCAGTAAACCCTGCCATGTCATGTAAAATTCAAGAAGAGTTGGACTTTGTTATAATTTGTTGAATGCAAATGCAAGGAATCCACTCTGCTCTGTATGGAAATGTGCTCTTTTTAATGGACACTCATAAAATTAAATGGATCCAGTTTATAAACCTGATTACTGTAGTTTTTTTATGTTTGCCTCTTGGTTTACAGTGTAAAGGGAGTGATAAAGCTGCAGAAATGGGGACACCAGATGGATCTTTTGGAAACATTACCATTCTGAGTACCTCAGAATGGTATCTCAGAATGGTCAAAGAAAAGATGGTTATGGCATTAAGATGGCTGTTATGTGAATAAAATTCAGTCAAATATTTGTATAAATACCTGTCTGCTATAGGTGTTCATAAAACTCGACCTTTTCCACATTTCTGACGTCCTTTTCCTTTCACTTCAGCTGATACATGCAGTAGATTCAGACTTACTATATTGTCATCGCACAAAAACATGACAGTGAAAAATGTTGTAGCTTGGCTACCAGAGCACACCAAAAAAATACTGAGAAACTGTAAGTGTGGTGACTATTAATATACCTATACAAGTGTTACTGGTGCAGGTAAAAGAGTAATAATATATATATTTTTAAAAAGTATGGTATACAGCCCATTTGAGTCAACACTTAGTACTGCAGAAACACCTTTTAATATATGTCCTTACCAGTATTGTACACAACAAATTTCCTGCCCATTTTTGCAAAACAAAAGTTTGATCTCCCACCTGAGCAGCTGACCTCTACAGCACCTCTTAGTCGGGTTGCAGTTAAACATTTTTCATTTTCAGATGATGCACAATTAAACAACCAGTATGAATGTGGCAGTCAGGCAGGTGTCGGTAAACTTCGTACCGGTCCTGTATTCGTAAATAATCATTTTAAACACAAAACCCTGAGGGACTCCAGACTTAATACAAGGTCACTAGAAAGCTTATATCCACATATATTGTATCTATCTTACATCAGAGAAATATCAAATACTTTGAAATCTCATACATGTTGATGAAGCCTGCTGCTTCACAAGCATTTTTTGCTGTTTTTGAATATCTTCATGATAATCACTGAAACCCAAGTAAAGTCTCAAGTTGAATCTATAAGATCATTTCTGAAATCACATTATCTCTATCTCTAGATAAAACAAAAAAGCAGTTAACTTATTAAACTGATTTTGACTATATTGTATAATAAATAGGATCAAACTAGCCTTGGTGATCGGATTTATTTGATGATATAATGCATTTATGTGTATAAATATTTTGTCTCTAATGTTTCTAAGATGTAGTTGTGAATTGGCACTTTATAAATAAAATAGACTTATAATTGAATCAAAAACATATGCTCATGTGGCCTTTTTTGCATACTTGTTATGGTCTCTCATATTGCAGATTTAATGCATTATTACCACTGTTGATCCAATTTTTTGATGGTTTTCGTTTACATAAACCACACAAGGCTGAAGCCACTAAGCCTTTACTTTAAAACGTTGACTTTTTTTTCTTTTTTTGCTTCATTCTTTTGTGCTGCAAGTTATTTATAATGCCACCACAGTCAAACAAATACAGCATTTTTTTTCTGAAGCAGCATTTTTCAATTTGCTGTCTATTACAGCGACAGAAAATAACAAGCTCTACCAGATGAACTGCCAAATCCCCACACAATTACAAATACACTGCAGCTGGAGAATCAAGTGCATAAACTGTCATTATTGATGTGAGAGAGGGGAAAGCAATGCATGTGCATTAAACCAAGGTTCCCAACATGCTGTTTATTTTTTTTCTTGTGTTTGTGAAGAGCTATCATTAGGGAGCAGAAGAGAATCTAAGTCTAATTAGGCTGTTTAGTACAGAGCCAGGAGGACAAGGGCTACCCTGAATCCAACTCTGCTGCTGCTACTGAGCCCACTGAGAGACTCTTTTAATGAGCTCCAGGCTGTGTGTTTACCATCATGTCGCTCTCCCTCCTTTTCAGCCATTTCTTTCACTCATTCTTGCTTTTTTTAACAGTTCTGTAACAGAAAAAACCACATCTGTGTTTATTATTCACAAAGAAGCACAGGGATATATGGTATAGAGCTTACAGCGAAGGCACACCTAAAAGCTTAAAACACAATAAAAGCAACACCTGCAATGTAATCCAGACTTTGTGAAGCTTTGTGATAAGCTCTTACTGAAACCAACAAACAAAAAAATGGTATAAACAAAGAACAAGAGGAGGCATTTCTGCAGCGCTTTGACTCACAATGAAAAAAAGTATCTGTCTTTAGCAGAGTTAAATGTGAATTAATATGTATATGCCTTTTTGATACACCTGCATTGCACCCTTAGTGCTGGAATGTTGTCCATTAGCACATCTCTATGCTCTAAAAACTAGCTGCCTCACACATTTCTTCTGTTTTTGCTTTTGTTTTCAACACCTTATGTTTCAGATGATCAAATCAGGTTTTGAATACGAAAAACTTACCCAGACCAAATGCAAAAAGCAGTTTTCAAGTGATAATTTTACATAAAATGGGAAAAAGGAGAATTCCAACTACACAGGTATTACATGAAAAGAAAACAGAACAATTTTTAAAAGATCTGCAACCCTTAGATGAGGCCAAAATTCAAGAACAACAAAAGACGAGGTGAAAATGGTATCAATAGGTGACTTCTATTGACTACAGCCCAAATTCCCAGATGAGTTGAAAAGGTGAATGAGCAGGACCAAAGAGGAGAGCGAGAAGGAGAAAGTTTATACCAGCTCATCCATTGATTGAAACGGATACCCAGAATTATTTGGTAAATAAACTTGATTAACTTCAAGGGCTAACAAGGAGCCAGTCAAAGTACAGGCAGTGCATTAATAGGTATTTCACAGAATCGTGACAGAAGGATTAGATCCTGGACTCCAACATCTCTTGATTGTACAACCAAAGCAGCTTCAGGTCCAGATGATATCAGTCCAAAAGTCCTGAAGGCCTGTGCAAAGGAGCTCTGTGAGCTTTTGAAGCACCTGTTGCAAACAACAGGTGCTTCTGTAAAGCAGAAAACACTGTTCTTCAATGTCTCCAGTGCCTTAAGCTCAACGTAGTCGGATTTGCTTTGTTGAAAACTCCAGCAGACACAGGTAGAGGCCTCAACCATCACCTGGATCAAGGACAACCTGACAATAGACCACAGTTTGAGAGACTGAGGGTCTCAAGGTCCCCTGTGGGGAAAACTAATCAACTTAGTATTCATTAATGACACAGATAAGGCTTTTTAAGGACCTGGGTTTTGGGGATAATACTTTAAAGAAGGAGGCAATGTCCTTGAAAATAATGATTGACCTGGAGTCGTGGAGTCATCAGCACACTGTTGAACTATAAATAAAGCAGACCATGAAGTTTGAAAAGATGTTCAATGATTCATATGGTAGTTCAGTAAGTTTCTATAGGTGCAGCTCTATAGAAGCATTGATTTTCATTGCACAGTTGTGAGTTACTAGTCCATAAGTTGAGAAGTTCAAAAAGAGTGAGCAGATCTGTTTTCTACAGGGCTCTGGACATTAGTGGGAGATATTGATGGATGTACTGGTGAGATGAAGAATAAAGCCTTGCAACTTTGGAAAGTTAACATGGTAAGACTTTCAAAGGGCTTGTTGAGATTCAGATGATGAATACCAAACATGTGGAGACTGAAAATGAAGCCAGCATTAGGAATGCACCAATACCTTACTGGGTTAGAGCATTTAACAGGCTAACAGGCTGCTAAAGAACGATTAAAAGGAATCTTTCATCACGCTTGTATCACCTCCTGTAGTATCAGAGAACTTCAATGAAGATAACAATGACTACATAGATTCGGCTAGACATCTCTTATTACTGTGTTAATTTACTGTGACTTGTGATATTTTTGTTTTATTTCTTTGTTCAGTTCCACTGTAACAAGGTTATGTTTTCTTAACTTCCCATTTTCTAGAACAGTTTGTTTTTCATTTCTAGTATTTTGTACTTTTTGAGTTGTCATTTTCCAGTATTTCTCTGTCTAGTGATCTGTTTGGTGTTGCGGAGCTCATCTGAATTGATTTTGAGCGACTGCAGTTCTGGTTCTTGTTTATTATTTTGTTGCTTTCATGTACATGACAGGGCCTCATTTCTTTGTATTCTATTTCCATTGAGCCATACTGCCTTCTTATTTTTGAAACTGGTCTTGAGTGGTTGTGATTCTTTTAAAATGTGAATCTGGCTGCTGTCTAAGTCCACAACATTTAGCTTTTTTGATTTTGTTGAGCATTCTGCTTCCTATAAATCCAAAAACTGAACTAAGAGTTTAACACAATGAGAGATCGAAGTCATTTTTAAGCTATTTGAGTGTTACACTCTGCTTTTTGTTCCCCTTTTATTTATTGGATCTATTGTTGACTACATCTGTTGGATCTTTTACCTGTGAAAACAATACATTCCATACTGTAGTCACTGTGTAAGGCTGCATAAACAGTATATGCATTCACAAACATAGTTTTAGTTGCAGCTCTGTTTTTTTAATGAGAAAACTCTCTTACCATTGTGATGTAGTGCAACTCTGTGGGTGAAATCCAACATTTAACCTTAAAATCCTATAACTTGAAGTCCAAGGGAGCTTTCACATCATTCAAAACATGGAGGTCCCATTAACTGAACTGGCCACAGCTCCAGTGAGCACACGCTAATTGACAGTTGGTATGTTCCACTGACTGAGCACCACAGGTCACCTTCGCTCCTTTAAATGTGAAATTCCTGTGGGAACTAATGACAGTTTTTGAATCAGACATGCTGACCACAACTTTGCTTTTAGTCTTTTACACTTTTCACCCAAATCTGCAGTATTTCTCTCCTCCTTTTGTGTTTCTGTTTCACCAATTACCAATGGAATCTTTTTGTTTTGTACTTCCCCTCATTCATTGTCATTTTTTTATACACCTGTCCTCTTTCGTTCTGTCACCAGTCCCCTCATGTCTCACTCCCATTTCCTGATTCCCCCCCATCTGCTTGTTAAGGCCAGGCTCAGGTGGCTAGGTGAGGCAGAGATGGATGAGGTGTCGACCAAAACGTCCACCCGGCGGCATCCTCAAAGAGTCGCACCATCAGCCCAACATCCCAGTGGTCTGTCAGGTACGACCGAGTCAAGTGACAGGTACACGCTGCATTCCCTTTGCTTTCAGGTACAAACCATTGTTTTCAGATCATAATCTGACAGGCACTGGATAGGATGTAAATCACCATTGTAGTTGTATATGAACAATATTTGAACTTAAAAGGTGAGCTTTTTCTGAACTCGAATATTTGAATCTCTTATTGTTGGTTTGATGGCACTACTCAATTCTAAAAGAACACATGTGTTCACAGAAAGGGTTTTTGTTTTTTTTAGTCTTAGTACCTTTTGTAGATATCTTTATCTAAAGTTGAAGGCCTCCTTTTGTCAAGCTTTGCCACATCTGAACATTCTGAGAGCCCTCTTTGTGTGCTTTCTCTGTTGCAAGACTTGGAATGTGTGCAATTACTTCGAGAAATCAATGTCCTCTTTAAAGAAATCTCAGCTTCAGAGCGTTCGGAGTGATAGATTAAAAGCCTTTATGTAAAAGTTTTAGGAGGAACAACCTCCACTTTATAATTTAGATTGTCAAACCTCTTTCTTCTTCGTCGGCCCGATCAATTGGCAGTATTTTTACCCAACTTAATATTTTATAAACCTACTTGATACAAACATAAATAAAATCAATGTTCCATTTTCCAGTGAAGTGCTTCTGGAGAGCTGCATTTTATTGCTAATTAGTGCTAGCAACAGGGAAGAAAAAACAATGAAAAGTGGGAGAAAGAGAAGGAGAAAGAGGAAAAAAAGACGCCGATGCCAGCCCCTTTACTACAATGATGATGTTTAACCTCCCAAGAAACCACTGGCTATTGATTTGCTAATTGCCTTCACTTTCAATTCTATTGTTCCTTAAGGTGGTATTTAACCCCTGTGACATGCAGTATTCACTAAGGACAACGTCCTCCCCCCTACCATTTTTGACTCCAAAGACCTGAGTGCTCAGTCCATAGTCATGACCAAAATAGGTTTAAAACTTGACTTTTCATTGTATGCATGTATATTTCTGTCATGTGGCTATTAAACGTTCTCCACATACACTGTCAAATGAAATTCTAGCTCAGTTCTTAACGCTTATTTTCACCCATGGATATGCAAAGTTTAATTTTGTGTGAAGGACAAAATAGGGCACCACTGTGATATCTGCACATGGTTTTGACTTTGTGGCATGCCTCTGCCAACTTTGTTTGAGTACTTTGAGGACTTTGTCTTCCCTGTTGCTGACCTGGACTGTTGACTCCTCCATCAATGAACACCTGATTGCTCCGCAGTTTATTCTGTGAGAAAGATGTGTGTATAAATCTAGTTCCCTCACTGCCAGAGTTTTGTTACATCATTGTTTCCATTTTCCAGTGTATAAGGTTTTCTCCTATTGTCCTGCGGGGGAAACAATCACCAGTAAGCTGAACATTTACAACTCGCAAGCAATATAGTTTCCTCAGAGATACTTTTCAGGGAGATACTTTCCAAACAGTATCTTCCTGAAAATCACCTCTGTTGGCTAATCCTTCACTTTCTGTCTCCACATTGTTTCCTGTTTGCCTCTCGGTTACTCACTTGTTAGAGTCTGATCTAAAAGTCAAGTCTAAAAAAGCTCAGAATTATCTTATGCATTCTTTTTGTAAATAAAAATTGTCACTTTTCCAGGAGAATGGCCTCCATTCTTTGTCCAATAAATACTTTATCCATTAAAAGGTCACAACTAGGCTAATCAACTTGATCTTGAACTTGATCATCACAAAAGGAGCCCTACAATTTATTCTTACATATACTGTTATGAAATGCATAACAGTATATTGTTTTGTTTTACATGACTATCCCTTCAGAGAACATTCCTGCTCGGTGCTGCCATGTTTCCTGGGACATTTGATCACAAGAAGATGACTAAAAATCCAACATGTTGTGGTTTGGACCTCCCGGGTCACACTTCGATGCAATCTGGGGACATTTAATGAGCACATTAAATGAGCAACATGAACAGGAATGCATCCACTAGGGAAAGGCACTGCTAATGTTTGTGCTAATGTTCATGCACTGCCTTCTGATTTTAAAACATAAGATTTCTTCGGCTCTTTTGAAATAGTGATTATCTTACAGCATTTAGTAATTAACAATAATTGTGCAGTTGGTGAATTTTACAGAAAAGTGAAACCTTTTTTATTATTATTGGTGGTAAATATGTTATAAAATAGACATTCAACACAAAAGTAATTTGTAGTTCGTGGCAGTTCATTACCAGAAAAAAACGCTCATCTCTTAACACCAAATTAATAAGTAATATTATTATTAATAAAACATAAGCTCTTTTGAAATGCTGCTTATCTGCTTAGACACAAGAAATTTACAGTTGGTAAATTTTGCAAAGTAAAACTCAGATGTTTACTTCGTGGCAGAAAACACAATCATCTTTTAGCAACAGATTAACAACAAATATTGTTATTGCTATTCTTCAAACTTCTACTGGACTTTTATCATTTAATAGTCCACCTTAAAAATTATGAAGTCCATCAACCCCTAATATATATGCATTAACATTTCTGCCTGCCCCGTGTATCCATGGCTAGAACCGGCCTTAGTGGGACATCACACTGTCTGCAGGTTACCATAACGGTTTTTAAAGCTGTAGAACAAGTGCCGGGATGAGAAAGAGCTTTTTCTCCCTTACACATTTCTTCTTTGTTTGCTTGTTTCTTTGTCAATGATAAGATTGGCCAGTAAGTTTCCACACTACACAAAGATATCTTGAGTAAATAGGGAAAAAAAAACTTCACTAATGGTGACTTTTATGTGAAAGAACTATAGCTGCCATGCTAAATTATCTAGATTCAACCAGGGGTGATGGCTGCCAGACCTGTACAATAAGAAATGAATTTAACAGGACTTATCTGACAACATGAAACAGGTTAAACAATGTCTTAAAGCAACACATATAACAATTTAAAAGAATTCAAGCACTTTTGCTTGAATTAGATGTAGAGGAAAATTACTTTTTCGCTTAAGGTCAGATTGGGTTGGATAGTGTTTTTCTTTTAATATATAAAATCATCAGTTACAAACTCCATTTATTATTACTTGGTTATTTTTGTATGATATTAAAATAAGTTTTACAATCTCAAAAATGTAAAAGTGACATAATACGGTTCACTCTCACCACTGTACCCCAACAGGGAAAAGAAGCTCTTTAAGGACCAACGTGATAACAGACGTAGCAAAACAGTAGTGCTACAAAACTTTGAGAACTGTTTGACAACTTCAATAAAATTTTGTTTTTCAAATGTTTTTTTTTTTACTGCAGTAAGATTCTTTATAGACTTCACTGGACCTGCCTAACAAAATGGTACTGCTCCTACTTTATGGTGGCATATTTTAGTTTCCACAGTACTACTTGTTTAAGTGCTTTTGCAAATCGCAGCCAATGCCATTATGAGCTTTATCGATGTAGTTGTCTGTCTCTGCCAGCCATTTTATTAGGTACAGCTTCCTATAACTGCATTGGCCTCTATTTACCTTCAGAAGTGCCTTAAGCTTTTGTGCTGTAGGTTTAATGCCGTCTAAAACATTGATCAGAAATGTGGGTATACACAGACATGAACCCACAGTTGCCATCATGGTTTTATTTTCACTGGTGCAAATTATCCCATTCCACCACATCCCAAGGGTGCTGTCCTAGATTGTCATCTGGTGACTGTGGAAGTCACATGAATACAGTAAAGTCAATGCATTGTTCATAAAATAAGTTTGAGATGACTTTTGCTTCGTGGTGCATTATCCTGCATAAAGTAGTAATCTCTTGCCAAACACTGAAATGTTCAACTATATTTGGGTAAGGTGTGGTATTCAAATGCTAAGGGGAGCAAAGTGTACCAAGAATATGACCCTCACACCATTATAACACTACCTTCATACACTATATGACTTCATGTTTATGCCAATTTTTGGCCAGACTATTTGAATATTTAAGCTGTTTTTAAGCTTTATTGGAGGTGTCAATTTTTCATCTATTTGTCTCTATTTGTTGATTCAAATATACATGGATTTTTCTTTGAAGCATAGTTTCAAATTCCATCCATCCATTTTCTAACACCCTTGTCCCTCAGTGGGATCGGGAGCGTTGCTGGTGCCTATCTCCAGCTAACGTTCCGGGCGAGAGGCGGGGTCACCCTGGACAGGTCACCAGTCTGTCGCAGGGCAACACAGAGACAGACAGGACTAACACACAAACCCCCCCCCCCCTGGAATCAAACCCAGAATCTTCTTGCTGCAAGGCAACAGTGCTACCAACTGTGCCACTGTGCAGCCGTAGTTTCAAATTATTTGTAGTAAATCCACCTATTGGCAGATTTTTCAGGCAAGCATATCTTGCCTGAAAGATGCTACTTGACACACTTTTGGCTGATGTTTGCAAAACAGCCAATCCAGGGGAGTAACTCATGTTAATGGTTTCTGATTGGCTGCAACCACAAGCCAAGTCAAGTTGATCTGCAAAGCAATTTCAGCAACAAGGCAGTTCAAAGTACTTTACAACATAATACAGTTACCAGTTATGAAACAAGCAATTAGTGATGTGTTGTTTGCTATTATCAAAATCATCAAGCAAATGCACATCAAATATATTGATCAATGTTACAGTTATTAGGAATCAAAGCCAACTCTAAACAGCTTTAGATTTTAGCCTGGTTTTAAAGGAACTCAGTGTTTCAGCAGTTTTGCAGTTTTTTAGAAGTTTGCTCCAGATTTATGGTGCACAGAAGCTGAATGCTGCTCCTCCATGTTTGGTTCTGGTTCTGGAGATGCAAAGTTCTTAAAAGGGGATCTCAAATATTTGTAAGTTTGAACCATTGGTGGACTGAACAATTCAAAGTCACCTAAATTCTCTCTCTCCTCCTTTGTGATGTTTAATATGAACGTCAGCAAGACATCCTCATTACAACTAGTTAATGCAATGCACCACTGCCATGCGATTGGCTGAATTGCCATCCCTGTTAACTGATTAAGGTGTACCATGCAGCTTTGAGTGTAAATCGCAATATTTACACTCAGATTAATACTGTGAAATTCCTCTTACCAGCAAATTGAACAATTTCTAGGGACTACATTGTGTAAATTCCTAACATTTTCTTTGTTTTCTTTAATAGTCTTTGCTTTAATCCAAACAAAGAAAATTACCATACGGAGCACTGATGAAGGTGCAGGGGCCGACGTCTCCAGATAAAATTAAGATTGATCTTATAACAACAATTAATTTAAAGGCTAAGACTTAATCAATAGTAACTGTTTAGTACAAGGTGTTTTTATTAGCCTGTGGGCCGTTCAGTGCCTGGTGCAGCTCATCATTATGTTTGCAGGTCTTCTCGTCTGATCATACCTTCCGGTTAAGCTGCATTTGCGATCATTAAACGTGAAGCACGGGGTATGAATATCAAAAGACGAAGAATCCTCGAGGCTTCAGATAAAGTCTGAGGCATCAGCTGACTGAGGTCACACGGTGTGTGTGTGTGTGTGTGCGTGTGTGTGTGTGATCTTTAATGATTTTGACTCCCTTTTGAAGCCAGTGAGGTCATTTTAAATATGTGATTTTTACAACTAAATCACCAACATCAAAGCTTGTTGATCTGTGTCAGCGCCCATACTGATGTCATTAAAGGAGTCAGTTATTTGCCAAATGTCACCCAGTCTAGTTTGGCCTTTTTCTCTATGTTCTGCTCATTAATCTCTGATATTTGTTTGAATTGAGGCTGTGACTTTGAGTGACCGAAAGTCAGCATCAGAAAACATATTAAATTTCACCTAAATATACTCTACAGCACCTTGAAAAAGTAACTCTCCTTGAATATTTTTTTTCTACAACCACAAACATGAATATGGTCCATCGGAGTCTGATAATTACTGTAAACTTTTTTCCACAAATACAAATCTGAAATATTTTGTCACTCAAATGAGTGTTAATCTCAATAAAATGTGTGTGTGACTGTGCTGTTCTGATATATGAATATGTTTTGATGTGTGTTTGATGTGTTCATGATACTGGGTTTTTCCCCCTCATACACACACAGAAGGCAAAAAGTTCAGCTGTGACTTTTGGATTTCTTTCAATAATGATTTTTTGCCACTCTCCTATGAAGATCAGATTTGTTTAGTACACGAGGAACAGCTGTCCACTTGACAATCGCTGCCACCTGAACCGGTTTTCTCTACAGCTTGTCCAGATCAACCTTTCCCCCTTTCTGAATTATGCTCTGCTTGTCCATGCTGTCAGTTTGGGTCTCGGTAGGTATAGAGTCGTGCTGTTCTCTACGTTGTCCGAGAATGGACTGAACTGAGGGCTGTGAGACATTCAAGACTCAGAATATTGTTTGCTAATCTAATCCTGTTTCAAAAGTTTTTACTACTTTCTCCCTAACTTGTCAGCTGTTTCTTAGTCTTCATGTTTCTGTTTCTTCTGTTTCTTAATAAACCTAAGAGGATAGAAACAGAACAGCTACAGATATTAAGGTTTTGTTTACTCATAACATTAACTATTAAATACAGCCAGTTTCTGCTGTCTGGAAACTGCTGGTATTTTTGGATGCTGATTTGGGAAAAGTTCCAGGTTTAGCCGTTGTCGTCAAAACACTTTGAATACACTGTAGTTGTATTGAAAGTGACTTTAGCATGGATCTGAAACATGGATCTGCTTGTGTCCCGTAGCCTTCACCCTGCTAGCTTCCAGACATATGAATTTAATGCTCAGGTCCACTGACTTTAGGATTTACAGCATAAATTTAATCAGGTCAAACAAACCTCACCAATGTTTTTTTCTGTTTCGCTTTCATCATTTTTGCATCAATTCTCTCCTAATGCAGTATTTTATGCTTCCCTCTGGTTGTGAAGACAAATAAGAAATCAATATGTCCCACTTATCCAAATGCTTACTTTTTACAAATAAAATGTGAGAGGTTAAAAAAGCAGCCCCTTCCCCCCCTTGGGGGAGGGGGGGCTTCATATGCATGGAATACGGGACGACCCGACAGTGTAGCTTGTAAAGGTATCCCACACAGCCACTCTGAGTGTATGTGTGTGTGTTCTCACATGAAAGAGATCACAGGCCTGCTGCTCAGATCCTGTTGGCTTGAGACGGATCAACTGCAGCTGGCGCTGTGTCCTTCTGCCAACAGTGTGTGTGTATCTGGGTGTGATTGTAGCTGCAACAGATCTCAAATTCCCATCCCACCATAAAAATCACACAAAAGGCCTTGTTATGTATTAGCAAGTGGCTACTTAACTGTATTTCTGTCGTCGGCATTATTAAATATTCAAAGCAATAGAATATAGAAGTCTCTATAACAACATTTACTAGGAAGTTGTGCTGTGCTGTCAACTGTTGGTTCTGTTATTAATTCAGGTTAGCCGTTTACACTTAGCCGCAAAACAATTAAAGAGGCCTGCACTGCTTTAAGGTTGCTTCCAGACCTGATAATCACAGTCCCTGAATCCCAACATCTGTCATGGTGTCTTGTGTAATAAAGAGCTGTAGTTGCAAAGGGTCAAAACTCCATGTGGAAAGGCCTGTCCACTCAGGATTTGTACCAGCGTTTTGCCAAAGTATTTCATTAAGAAAATTTCCCTTGTTTCCTTTACCTTTACCATATTTGGCATGAAAGGTGATCTCTTTGTTTTCGCAGTCATTAAAATCTGTCCTGAGCAACCCCACTGTGCCATTCTTTCACATGTCAAACCATAATCAGGGTCAAGTCTCAGGGGGAAACCTTCTTGATCTGTAACCCTGGTCATTCCTCTCAGAGCCTCAACCTGCCCTCCCTCTGGCATTCATCAGGAAACCCTCAATGCACCGGTGTAATTATGGCCAAACAAGTCCCACAAGATCACACAGAACAGGCATGGTCAGACACCAACGAGCACGCACACACAGACCAATGGCTGCACAAACACCAATGCATCACACCCGCGCAAAATGTATGAGAGCACACACTTGTATAAATGAACACACAGGACACACCCCATCTGAAGGGTGTAATAGCATGCTAATCAATGCAAAGCCCTTGATGTAGGGAAGCAGATGGCCTGAGGATGGGCGGCACAGAGCTGGCAGGTACATTTCTCCTCCACTTCCTTTGTACATTTTCTCTCTTCTAATCCTACAGCTGTGTTTTTCTTTCTGTCACACTCCACACATTTATTCTCACTGTATATTATTTTCATTCTGTTCCAATATTTCCCTCCTCTAATCTCAATATTTCGCCCTCTTTCATCACAGCACCATTTTCCTTGACTTTTTTCTTCCCTTGTTCCACAGAGTTGATATGAATAATCAACACCACGTGGGGGACAGGCTGAAATGCCACCTTGACTCTTAAGTAGTAAACAGCAAAAATGGCGTCTATGGGCCCCGCTCTCTGGATGGCCCAGGGATAAAATAAAATAGGCTTCTGCTGCTCACATTTATTGGGTTTTGCCAAAAAAACATTTAACTCATCCTTGTAATAACATATTTTACTTTTCAAATATGTTTTTTGTATATTTAGGAAACATTTTTAACAGAGGACAAAAGTCCAAACAGTAGAGTTACTGGAGCAGTGATGACCATGGTTTAATTAATGGGGCAGTATTATGTAAAATTGACTTTTTTTACCTTTAATCATGACATTATCCTTCATCAAAAACATACCTGGAGTGTTGCTTTGAATCATTCAGGGAAGTTTGAGAAACCCTTTAATCTCCATGGCAACCATTCAGCTGTGCAATCTGCCTGGGTTGGACTTAGCCCCGCCTTCAAGGCATAGCTCCTCCTCTGAGCTGCAGTTTCTGAGCTTCCACCTCACAGACAGGCAGATCTGTGAGGTGGAAGTCCCATTACAGCGGGCTTTGGCTGTAATGGGACAAAAATCCTAATGGAGGCACTGGCCTATTACTATTGTATCAATAAAGCAATAAAGTCTAATTCTCTTGCTAGTAGATGTTTAAAGAAAGCTATCATATAAACTAACTTTCCCACACGTCTGTAAAAAAAAATATTTACGTGTATAAAGAAGACTGTAACTCTTCTGAGAACATGCTGCTTAAAATCATATAAACATGACATGCCAAGTTCTTCCACCACTAAAGTGAAATATCATCCTTGATCTCCATGATGAAATCAAACTGTAAATCACTCACAGTCATGAAGAGATTACTTTGCATGTCAGCAGTCATTTACATACTCATAAAACTATGCATGTGTTTTGGCTCCTGGTCATTTAAGAAGAAGGCTCCATGGTAGAGGATCTGCATGTCCCACACAGAGAACCGAACGGTTCAACACCAAAGAGCTGCCACTGCGGTGGATGCATTTATTTATTATAGTGCAATCAGTGATACTTCCTGAAGATCCAGCAATGCAAACTTGGCACAAACACAACTTGCTTCAGTTTACACTAACTACAATATATAGTGATAAATTAGGTAAGGCAAGATGTGCAACAGAAATGACATGTGTAGTTTCTGATGAAATGTTGAAAATCAACACGTTGTTTGTGTTATGCTTTTGGTTAATTCTGAAATCAAACCACACGTTAGCAGGTGGAGCTCAGATGATGGATAAACTGCCACCAGTCACTACCGGTTTTTATCATTTCATATTCAACTTTGAGTGAAAAAAAAAAAAAATAGTAGCAAAGGTCTGTCTGCCCAAGTCTGTACATCTGTGTTTAGCAAATAAAACAAAAATAGAAGAGAAAAAAATGACTTGCTAGCACACTGCTTTCCGGTTCCCTAACCCTTCCTATTATTATTAAAGAGATTGTCAATAGATTTGGTTAATTAGACTATTACCTGCTTGGTAACACTTTATTTGAAGGGGTGTGCATAAACATGACATAACACCTGCCATGAACATAAAGAAGTCTTTATGAATGTCTATGACTGTTGTCATGATGTGTCATTCGGTAATTAATGACACTTTTAATGCAAAGTTGCTCTAAAAGTTGCATTAAAAGTCCATTAAAAGTGGCAACTTTGCATGATTTTGTAAATTATGATAATTTAATGCAAAGTTGGCATTTTTAATGGACTTTCAATGCAACTTTTGGAGCAACTTTACATTAAAAGTGTCATTATTTACCAAATGACACTTCATGACAAATGTCATAAACTTTCATAAAGACTTCTTTATGTACATGACAGGTGTTATGTCATGTTTATGACAGTGTCATGTCAGTCTTATGCACACCCCTTCAAATAAAGTGTTACCCTATGCTTCCCTACATCAAGGGCTTTGCATTAAATAGACTGAGGACAAAATGTCTTGCTGTAGATGCCACTACTTTAATCTTTGCAATTGTGCTTATCTTTTTGAGTACAAAGTGTGAAGTAACCAAACATTTTTGTTTAGCTCCTAATAACTCAGATGTTTTTGCAATTCTAAAGGCGGCCCAAAGACTGCATAAGATTTTGGACATGTTTTCTTTGGTTTTTTTAGGGTTTTTTTACATTTACTCCATAATTGTTTTTTTTTTCCCCTTCTGCCCAGGACTGTAGGCAGGACAAATACAGATCCTTTATTCATATTCTAGTTTCTACAAATGTCCCAGGGACTTGTTTGTGGACTGCTTGATGCCGTGGGGTGTAGAAGTGGGCATTAGGATTTACACCGTGTGTGAAGATGTTAAAGTGGAAGAATAGAGTAGCCGTCTGTTCTTCAATTAAAAATAAACTCCATCTGGACAGCTTTTCCCACAGCCGTCCTGTTCTCCAAAAGGTTTTGTGCCAAGAGCTTTATCCTTTCTCCTGTTTAGTGTTGAATTCATTGAAAACTGTTTTTTTTTCACATGACTGGCAAGACTAGAGCAGGATGAGAGGAAAAATAGCCTTTTTGGGTGAATGTAACCTCTTCCTTTTCTTGTATGTTGGATTGGAAAACAAGAGGCTGCAGTGACTTACAATCCCATCTGGAGGCACAGTGTTTCTTTACTCCAGGGTTCTGACCTACACTAGCTGAATCAGACTCAGACATCTGTTGATACCCACAGAGCCATACAAATGGCTGTTACTGCTCACTGTAGATACTTCTTCATGTTTTAAACTCCTTTTAGATGACTAAATGCAGAAACAGATCTTTAAACATGAACTGATTCACTACCAATTGAAAACTTTATTCTAACATTTCAATTTGACATACAAATTGACTGAAACATTGTGTCATTCAGCAATCTGCTGAGCAGGAAATGCAAATATATGGTCACGTTTTTGGTTTTCTTGAGCCTAACCATGGCTTGAATTGTACAGCTGTGTTACTGTCTCTTCAGAATGAAAGTACCAAGAAATTTAATAGATCTATAAAAATTCTAACTAAATAATATTAAATAATAGGTAAAAGGTAAAATACTGTATTATTCATGAATTTTGTCCAGGCTTTTATTAGGAGCTAGAAATATTATTATTAATGCCACCAATTATTACCTCCAGGAGATAAATCCTCACACTCGATGTAAATGTTGGCATGACGACTAAACCTACAGCCCACCCCCAATCTTCATGCACATCACACACACACACACACACGGTCCAAACTGACTGAAACATTGTATCATTCAGCAATCTGCCAGTGAGGCCAGGAATGTGGAAAAAGGGAGATGAAGAGATCGACTACGACAGAATGACAAGCAAGTTGTTTGTTTGCCAAATAATTAAGGAAACGACAGTCTCTGCTGGAGCTCAGATTTAAGGATGGGAACACAGGCAGAGATTGCTGTAATGATGCCGGTGGTTGTGTTGTTTATTCTGTCATTCATGTAGATTTAATCACATCCAGAATCATAGAAAAGGACAGGAAGCACTTTCATGATAAACAAGGTTTTATTGCTTTACATGGGAGGTGAATCAATGGGGATCCTGAAAGAAGCCCTCCTACGGTGTGATGTCTGCTAATGAAACAGCCTCTTTCTAAGTGATTTTAAAATGCTGGCTTTCTTCACTTCGGTCTGATTTCACTTATCCACTTCAGGCCAGCAGCAGGTCAACGTTGCAATAAATTACAAGGAAGAGCCTTTCTGTTACAAATGTGTGAAACTTTGTTGATATTGCGTTGATATTCTGTGCTCACAATTTTACACTTGTAGTGTTTCCATTAAAGAACAACACAATTAAAAATCACACGTGAACAAATTTGTTCAGGTTATAAGTGATTAAAAACCATCATCCTCCTACAACTTCCTGTTGTCTTATTTGTCTTTTTCGCCAGTAGTAACATCCGGTTGTTGATCATGTGACTTATGCGTGAGTTCTTTCGATACTGCCTTGTTTCCATTACGCAAATTTATTTTTCATAATTGCAAACTAGAGAAAATTAGATATTTTCTGATGTTTTTCGGACATATACACATACTGGTCATTCACAGTCCTATTGCAATCAAATATATTCAAAAATACTCTGTTACTCCCCTGCAGTTTTGGAAAATAGTGTGTTTTTGAACACCAATTCCAGTTTGAACAGACAGTCAATGGAAGCACACTTAGTAATAAATCCAGATCTACGACATAAAAGTTATAAAGAGGTTGATTAGATAGAGAAAAATATTTTGATCTACAGCCAATATGTGGAAAGTTATGGTAGCAAATGAAAAAGATGTGGTGGGTCTGTAGCAGCTTCAAACTTTAAAAAGTAAGAAGCACATAAAGAATAAATAATAATCCAATCATTGACTCTCCAAAAATGTTGATTTTAGTTCTAATTATTTAATTATGCAGAATGTCTCATCAATGTAGAAAAACAAGAAATGCAAGATGTTTATTTACATAATAAACTATTCACAGATATCTGTGAATAGTTTATTATGTAAAATGAGGCTAACCGGAACAAAAATGTAACTGTTTTCTTCTGACATTTAAATTGGATTGCTATATTTAGAAATGTTGCAGCAGATTATCAAATGAGGTAGGAGCATTTCAAATCTGGAAAATAAGCTCCAGATCTGAAATGCTCAGATCTGGAGCATTTCCCGTAGAAATGCTCAAAACAGTTCAGAAGAATTCACTATGTAAAAGTTTGGTAAAACTGCTGCTCTATTGAGTTGGTTTCTTTTTTCTGTGTTTCTTCTTTAGATGTGATAATATATGAAGCTAAAGCAGATGCAATGCTTGGAGAAAAACACGACTCAACCAGCAAAAATGTCCTGCCTTAGAAAACATTGGTGCTGGTAGATATTAAAATCAGATAACTTGGTGGGATCAGAGAATCTCTTGAATTCTTTCCTATAAATGTGCTTTTCCTGCTTAAGAACAGGAGGGTTGGGGAACTGGAAGAGCGCTCAGAAGCTGCGGCGTTATGCAGAGTTTATAAGCTCCAACATTCTTCCTTTTTCCGCACTGAGAATAGGAGATGAAGCTTCTCATGTCTTTATTAATACTGCATGTGACAGAATATTTTTGCAACAGCAACAAGCTTGTAAAAACTAGAATTATGCAAAGAACTGTGTGAATTTCCATTAGCAAAGTATCATGAGCAGCAGCGCTGTGTGAAAACCAATATTAATAAAAAAAAAAAAAAAACTTTATGACCTTTTGAAACTTCTGGCTTTTTTTTTTTCTGCGAAATCTAAACGTGAGCTCAAACACTGGCTGCATTCATGATACAATTTGAATAATAGTATTAAATCATACATTTGTCAGAATTCTAATTACACAGCATAAAACAAAACACCTGAATCATCAATAACAAATACCTCCATAGTACTTTTTGGTCTGTGCCATGTTGAATCCCTCAGCCGTCTCTCTCCATTGTGGCAAATAAAAGGATTTGAACCGGGCTGCAACAGACAGCTGAGAGGCTGGGACTGAGGTACCACAGAGTGTGTTCTTCTTCATATCAAAGCGTCTATGCTAATCAGCTGGCTGGAAATGCGAGACAGAACAACTGTGGTACGGGTATTTGGGCTGCCTGGCTCTGTTGTCCCGGCCAGGTGAGGCTCTCTGCCAAGCAGCAGGTGCCAAGCTGGACTGGAAACACATTCTGGTATTGTTTCACCGGCCCAATCGCAGCGCTGACCTGTGGATACTGCAGGCAACGAGAGTCCGTGTGAGGAAGAGAAATGTTCACAAAATCAGTAATTTTGATTATATTAAGACAGATTATTGTTTCTGGATCGATGTCTTTCCAAAATTACATTATTGTTTCTCAACAAATGGTTTAATGTAATTGGACCAGATGGAAAAAAAAACCCAGTAACCATTGAAACTGTGGTTGTCAAGAGATTATGAACAGAAAATATCTAACCAGAAGTTAATAACTCTCTGTCAAGTTGTTAAATGGAAAGATAATCTCTGTTTCATCAAAGTAAACTTACTTTGCTGAAGTTTGTCAGCTTGTCCAATTTAATCCTTTGGAGACTTTTGTTGCATATTTGCCTCAAATGAGACTACCGTATCTCTTGCTTGGCCCATTTTTAAGATGCTTTTTGCTGCATCTTAAAACCACATGCCAAGGATCATGTTTTGTAAAATTTAAAGTTTGCCATCAAAAATCTAATTTATTTTTGAATAGGCATAAAAAAGCAGTTAAAGGGTACAGCAAAAAAGTTGCCACAATGTCTAAATTACCAATTGTTCTGTGAGAATATTTGTTGATATGTATGAATGTTTGCCCCAAGTCACAAACATAATTCCCACAAAAGGTCATGGGTCATAGGAATAAGGTGGATCTACACAAGCCTCGTCTTCGCTCTACATGTTTGCAGTTGTTTGACGTTAGACATTTTCGGCACCACAACCAAATAGTTCTGCTAATGAAATAAACTCCAAAACCTGATAGTAGTCTTGTAGAATGTGACATTGACATACTCTGAGCTGAGCATATCTCAACAAAAGATGTTTTCAAACCAGAGATAAGAAAATGGAGAAGAAAATGACTCATGAAAAAGAAAACGGTTGGATTATAAAACCAAGCTCTTATGAAGAAGCATAAGAGCTCAGGGGCAGCCATTACCTTGTGAAAAAATATCAAACAACTCGTGTTCTCTTATAATCACACTAGGATATTTTTCCCAACAACATAAAAACAGGCATTCTTACACACAGTCAGTAGACATCGTTTTTAGTTGGTCCATTAAAAATTAAAAAGAAAAACTATAATTTTCTGTCACACAGATTGATTCAGGTTGTTTTCTGCCTGAATTTATTTACAATTATGCAAAAACATAAATTATTGCTGTTCTTGCTTTCAAACAGATGCAAGGACATTCGTATTAGTACATCTATGACTTGACACCATGTCTAGTATTGCTTTAATCTTTTACTAGTCTATCTATGAATATGTTGCTACTGGAGACCTGAACTTATCCTGTGGGGGATTAATAAAGTATTTTCAGATTTTTCTCTTTAAAATATTTACCTAAAGAATTTGGTAAATTCTTAATTTACCAGACACTAACTGGACTTTAAAATTGATTAAATTGGAATTGTGAAAATAAATTTGCTCAAGGGAAAAACCCATTTTTTGAAAAAAAAAAAAAAAACAACCCCTCCACCCCCCACACACACACATTTTTCAATCAATGGTTTGGACTTTAGGATGAGGTGCAATAAACACGTTTTTTGCAGCACACAAGTCACATCATCAACAACTGGATGTTACTACTGGTGAAAAAGACGGAGAAGACGACAGGAAGTAGTTGGAGGATGATGGAGCGTGTGTGTTTTCATGACTTATCGTGTGAACAAACTTATTCACATGTGTTTTTAATTGCATTTCTTATGTAATGGAAATAACCACAATTGCAAGTATGTTTTTTCTACATTAGTGCAATACTGACAAAGATTGCCATACATTTGTAATGGAAATGCAGCTATTGTTTGTCTCACAGAACATATCTCTAATACATATATACTTATATAAATTAATGTGTCCTGTTTCTATATTATAGTTCAATATATAAAGCTTTTATTACTCACCCAGATGTCCAGAAGTTTCTTCAGAATAATTTTCTCTTAGAAAGTACTTTAAGCTTGGTACAATGTATAGTTATTTTTTGATAATGTTTTTCTTTTTTAAAGGTCATACTGCGGCAGAAAGAAGTGAAAACTCTTAAGTAAGATGAGATGAGGTTTGAATTGAAGCATACCATACTCATAACATATGACATATAACTCATTGTACAAACACCATGCAGGCGTGCATTTGATTACCTTGAAATATCAACAATGTTTAATCAATCAATGCATCAAGGTTGCTTATTCTCCCAAAAAAAACTGAATGGCAAAATATGATGTTTTTTTTATATATATATACATCTTATTTTATTAAATTATCACAGAGTTTTGAAAGAGTGGGAGGAGGAAACCATTTGGTGTTTCCAGATCATCTGGTTCTTTTATCTCAAATCTGACCTGATTTTAACCATAAACAACTTGAAGTTTTTCTTCTTACTCTGAAGGAAGATTTTTCTTCTTACTCTGCATATTTATTGCTATTACAGCCTTTTACTTTTCTGTCATTTTCGTTTTCTCATTTTCTTCCTCTCAAGCCTCTCTGTCCCTTCACCAAACAGTTGTAACTGTGTAACTGGATGTGCTGAGATCCCTAATGAAGCAGCTGACAGCCCTCTGGCTGTCCTGTCTTCTGCTGTGAAGAAATGTGCTGACAGTGGAACAAAGAAGTTGTGCTGGAAGTTTAGTGAAACTCTCATCCTGCATCCAGCTGAACAGCAGTGTGTATGCCAGTGGTGGTTTAAACATTTTCTTGCTTGTTTTGCTTAGTACACTCTTGTATTACCAACATTTGAAACAATTTTTATCTGGGTCTATTTGGGTAGAGTGAGAACAAAAACCAGAAGGAACTCAATGAAAGTAAAAGACACCTGCTGTTTATTTCCTCAGGGGTACCAATGCGCCAGAAACTTTAATTTGTCACCAAAAAGAAATAATCTATCAATTTAAATCATAAATCTTTACAGAAAATTTGAAGTCGCATCAATGAAAATCTAATTTATTGTTTTTAAATGTAAGTTTTCATATAGCCTCATTTTTTAAATATTCAGGTAAAAAATTGTTTCAGAATCTCATGGAATTACTCTATAAGGTTTGACAGAGATTTTTGTTTGTATTAAAATGACACATGTAAGTAATAACTCTCCTTGCTATAGACAATCTCAGATTTAGAAAGCTGGTAGGGTCAGATAAATAACGTCAGAGTATTTTACTGTTCTTGAGCCTTTTAGGGCTTTGCATAACCTTGGTGGAACCAGTAAACAGTTTTTTTCATTTAATATATTCATATTAAATGAAAAAACTACATAAACTACATAAATGGTTACATAAATGGTTGTACATAAATATAACCATTTATGTAACCTTGCAAATGAAACAACCTTGTCATCATCACCAATAATGATGTAAAAAGTGACATGTTTGTGTGTATGAGTCACCAGAAAATGGTGAGCAATTATTCTCAGATTAGCATAAATTTAGTCAAGTTTAAAATTTGAATGTAACACATTTTATACGACCTGAATAGTTCATTTCATCACCTAGCCAACAGTGTTCATACTTCAGCCACTTTGTTGAAAACAATAAAATCATTTTCTTTTTGTCATTAGCACAGCTTATTAAATTATCACAGAGTTTTGAAAGAGTGGGAAGAGGAAACCATTTGGTGTTTCCAGATCGTCTAGTTCTTTTATCTCAAATCTGACCCGATATTAACCATAAAGTTTGAGCAATTTAATGTAATTGTTTAGAACAAAGCTAGGCATGCTGCCTGTATTTGCTCAATGAATCTTCCTAATGATTTTCATAATACCAGGTAGTGAATTATTAAAAAAAAAACAAAAAAAAAAACAATTTGTTCAAAGATACTGCAGCTCACAGAATTAATAGTAATTTAGTGTGCTCTCGTGGAACTCTAATTCTTTGGGTCTAGCCCCATTGTATTTTATGTTCCCAAGTAGAATTAGCAAAAAACAAAGCAGAGACCTGACCCGAGCAGCTAGCTAATCACGCTGCATTTTAACAAGCTGCAGCAGCAGAGAACAAACCCTGGGTAACACTTTATTTGAAGGGGGTTGAATAAGACTGACATAACACCTGTCATGAACATGAATAAGCCTTCATGAATATTTATGACTGTTGTCATAAAGCATCATTCGGTAAATTATGACACTTTTAATACAAAGTTGACATTATTCAAAATGTCTTTGTTATGACAACTTGACATTAACTAAAAAATCATTACTGATATAAATTTGTTATAAAAGTATTACTGATTGCACTTTAAAAATTTGGTAACTTTATGTTATTAAAGGTAAAGTTTAAACAGTAATGATTTCCTGGTTAATGTCAAGTTGTCATAATAAAGACATTTTGAATAATGTCAACTTTGTAATAAAAGTGTCATAATTTACCGAATGACGCTTTATGACAACAGTCATAAATATTCATGAAGGCTTATTCATGTTCATGACAGGTGTTATGTCATGTTTATGAAAGTGTCATGACAGTCTTATTCACCCCCCTTCAAATAAAGTGTTACCCAAACCCTGTGCACATGGCCAATTCAGCCCTATGTTTTAGGGCTGAATTGGTGCCAAGGACAGAATATGACCAGTTACTTCCACTATGCCCAGTGGCGTCAAAAGAAGAGTTGAGGTAGTGGCAGCAGCCTGCAGATAGTTCATGGAGAAGTTTTTAAATAGAATTACTACTTAAACGGCAAATTCAGGCGTATCTGGATCAACACATACGCCTGATGAACTCGTGTGTCGTTTGTGTTGGTGTGTTTGCATAGGAAGGAATTTCCTGGAATGATTATGCTAATACTGGCACACTTATTCTCTGTACAGATGTGATGTTGGCCACCTACAGGCAACCATTTCTTATCTCTTTATGTTATTTAATAAAATTTAGTAACCATTACACAACATGACATTTTGGTTTGTTTTGTGGAGGTGTGAATGTGCAATCAAACTTTGATGTGGACCTCCGTTAGCCAACTTGGGTCCACCTATAAACCCAGGTCTTGGTTCAATTGAAATGAACGCTGGTGCATTTTTTTTCATTCCACTACCAACATTTCAAACTTACAATTCAAAATGAACATTTTGAATTGTAGGGAAGTGTTTTTATTGAGCAACTGAGCTGAGCAGCAGCAGCAGCAGCATACTGCTCTAACAAATTAAAATGCAGTAAAATCATGATGTTTTATTGCTTTTTTTCCCCTTTTATTCATTACAATGAAAATAACTGTTTCTGAACCAGTGCAGTGTGATAGTCTTTACACATCTTGAGACATTGAAATCTACATTTTTCATTATACTTTTTTAAATAAAATGATTATGGCCAAAAGTAACACAGTCAAGCACTGAGTATTCATTAAAGCATAATAGGAATAGGAGTCACTTTGTTGCCATTTCAAAGTAAGACTAAATTAAACATCTCTTTAAAAAAAAAAAAACATACAAGTCTACAATTGTTCAAACAGAATCCCTTCTCTACTGTTGAATAAAGTTCACAACAAATATAGAAACATTTTTGGGGCTCTTTAATTACAACACCTTTATCATTTGTTCTCATGTGAATTATTATTCATACAGCTGGTAGTGAACTGTCCGAAACTCCTCTGAGCTTTTCATGAATAACTGAGAAGTTTGTTCTAAGTGGGTTTAGAGAAGTGAACTTTACAGATAATGAATCACCTACGATAGCTATCACTGGTGAAGTGAAACAGCAGTGAAGTGAAAGGCTGCTCAGATACCCTAACAGTTATATTCTACATTACAAAAAAAGTATTGGGTGACTCACCGTTACACATATTTAAAAGAACTGATTGATTATGTTGTTGTAGCAATAAAAAACTTCAACTCATTTGGGATAAATTTCCACAAGGCTTGGAAGTTTTCTTATGAGTTTTTTAACACTCGTCCAGGAGAGCATTTGTGAGGTCAGACACTGATGATGGATGAGAAGGTCTGGTTCACAGTTTCTGTTCCAATTCATTCTAAAAGTTAAAGGCAGGATTTTGTGCATACCAGTTAGGTATTTCCACATCAAATTGGGTCATCCATGTCTTCATTGACCTTGCTTTATGCACAGGTGCAGTCATGTTGGAACAGGAACTAGCCATCCCCAAACTCTCCTTACAAAGTTAGGAGCATGAAATTTGATATGCCAAAGCATTATACTAAGGAAGCTAAACCAACTCCTGAAACTAACCACAAACCATAACACCCTCCGCACCAAGTGTTATACCAGACACAAAGCACTTTTTTAAAAGCAGCTACAACACTCCATTTCTGAACTAAATGTAATTGGAAACTCTTTTAGTAGGCTTTTGAAATCGTTATTTAGCCAAGACAGCAACAACTAGAAAACCCACCTCAAAAAAATAAAACAAAAAACATTTATACCCAAAATCGAACTCTGAGTCTCCTGTAACAATAGAGCACATATTAATACTAAGAACTACAGAGGAATCACATTCTAATTATTGTAGCAGAACTAACATGACCCATGAAACAATTTGTAAATTGTAAATTTAAATAGTGATTCCCCTCTCTATGTGATTCTGTCTATTTATGCATATGAATTCACAGCAGCCTGGTTCAGTCCGTTTTAATTAAACTCTAGTCTGAGGTTTGTTTTATTTTGTGGAGATGTGAATGTGGGCTAAATAGTAAACTCAGGTCCGCCTATGAACCTTAGCCGTGGTTACACATGTGAAAGGATGCACATGTGAATGGATGCATATGTGAACGTCAAGCAGACCAGAGACTGCTCTGGTCTGCTCCAAAAGCAGGAAGTGGACTATAGTGCAGGGAATTCTGGGTAAATACAACCAAAAGAAAACAAGCAAGTCCAGTGCTAGCAGATGAAATGGCTTATGGTCTTTTGCAAAAGTCCACAACTGCGTCTTCTTCAAAGCTTTTTGTAGTGGCACTCTGCGTCCCAAAAGTTCGTTGTACCACCTTTGCAGTTTGTCCAACAACCAGTATTTGAATCACGCGACTGAAACCAAGTCTTCTTTTACGATGTTTACTTAAAGAACTCAAAAAATACATTTACAGAAAAATGAAAAGGCTCGGTACAGATCGGTCAAAAAACTGTGTTGCTTCCACCGCATCCAACTGCAATCTGACCTTAAACGTGCGTAAGGCAGTACTAATGTTACGTATTACGTAGTGGAAGCCAGAATTACTTTTCACAATAAAAGCATTCTTCTTAAATTATCTAAATTATACATTCTAAAAAATATACTCATCATGAATTGAATTCTCCATTAACTGACTCTTACATTACCCGGCCCCTAATTGGTTAGGTAGGAAACTAAACAATTATAAACTTAAAACTCCAAGAGCCAAAATCCTTAAACAAAAGAATGTCCACATATCAACTTGTCTTCTTCATTAGTCCTCTGACGTAGCTTCCTGAAGCAGGCATAGCTTGTTCACAGGTCGCTCCAGCGTGCTGGTACTGGTCTTCAATTTCACTCTTCTCACTGCCCCACCTGAGTCTGGCAGTGTTTCAACCACTCTCCCCATGACCCAGGAGTTGCGGGGGGAGGAACTGTCCACCAAAAGCACCACATCGCCTGCCATGAAGTTTCTTCTAGGCTTCAGCCACTTCTGTCGCTCCTGCAGAAGTGGAAGATACTCGCATGTCCAACCTGCCCAGAATAAGTCCGCGAGATACTGGACTTGTTTCCACCTTCTTCTGGTGGACATCATCTTCGCTGAAGACACCTGGAGGCAGAGTTGGTTGAGCCTTCAGAAGCAACAAATGGTTTGGGGTTAAAGGCTCTATGTCATTGACATCATCTGAAACGCTTGTGAGCGGCCTGCCGTTGATTATGCTCTCGACTTCACACATTACTGTATGTAGACCGTCGTCGTTCACTGACTGATCTTTCAGTAGGGAATTGAGGATTCTTCGTGCAGTGCGAATTTGCCTTTCCCAAACCCCACCCTGATGAGAGGCAGTTGGCTGTTGAATATCCACTTTATCCCCCTTGGTTGCAGGACTCTCTCAATTCTTTCATTATCCAACTGTTGGATAGCTTTCCTTAGCTCTCGTTCAGCCGCCACAAAATTTGTGCCATTGTCTGACCTCATGGTGGTAACTTGACCTCTCCTACATACAAAACGGCGAATGGCGTTTATGCAGGAGTCCGTGTCAAGGCTGTCGGCAACTTCAATGTGCACAGCTCGGAGAGTAAGGCACGTGAACATTACCCCATATCTCTTGACAGTACCCCGGCCCCGTTTAACCTCAAACGGGCCGAAGTAATCAACACCAGTGTTCGTGAAAGGAGGTTGGTCTGGGAGGAGGCGATCTTTAGGTAAGCTTGCCATCTTTTGCTCACCAACCTTGCCAGTCATCCGACAGCACACCGTGCATTGACCGATGATCTTCCTGATCGCAGAATTGGCTTGTGGAATCCAATATTTCTGTCTTACTTGTGCCAACACATAATTGCGTCCACAGTGGCCTGTTCTTTGATGTACGTCCCTCAAGATCAAAGTGGCAACTTTGCTATGTTTAGAAAGAATCACTGGGTGTTTGGTACTTTCTGGCATAGCAGACTTGTTAAGTCTTCCACCTACTCTCAAGGTGTCATCTTGAAGAGTCGGGTCAAGTTTATACAGCACACTGTTGCGACTGAGTTGGTTTCCATTTCTCAGGACCTTGATTTCTTCCTCAAAGTGCTGTCTTTGACTGAACTGTATTATTTCTGCTTCAGCAGTGTCCAGATCATCCAAGGTGAGTATTGTCTTTTCAGTTTGAAATTTCTTCATATGTTGTTCTAACTTTTTTCTTTGTTTTTCAGGATCAAGTTCGGTCTGGCTGATTGTTCTTAATGCCCTTTTGCGTTCTTCTTTACGCTCCCTCAGAGCATCCTTTACCTTTACAATCCAAGCCACGGATCATTTCAATTTGCTCCAATCAGAGTGATAAGCAAGTAGCTGGTTCATTGGTGCCATACTTTCTTCAACTTTGACCAGGTGAACAGCGACTGTGTTCTTGACCTCTGGGTCATCTTCTAGGCTTTCCTTCTTTCGCACAGGCTGTTCTGGCCAATCCTTTTCATTCAGCAGAAAGTCTGGTCCACTTATCCATATTCCTCCTTCGACCAAGCTCTTTGCCTTCAGGCCTCTGCTGGCTTGATCTGCAGGATTCTCATTTGTTCTGACATACATCCATTGTGAGGGTTTGGTTGCTTCTCGGATCATCGAAACTCTGTTAGCAACAAACGTTTTGAAACGTGCCGTGTCACTGTCAATGTATCTAAGCACCGTAGTGCTGTCTGTCCAGAAGACAGATTGTTGCAGTGGTATTTGCAATTCGTCGTGCAACATCTTGTCAACCTTCACTGCGACAACCGCCGCGGTCAACTCAAGCCTAGGGATTGTGACTTTCTTCAGTGGGGACACTCTTGATTTTCCCATAAGGAAAGCACAGTGTTTCTCGCCATGTTCATTCTCCAGCAGTAAATAAGACACAGTGCCGTAAGCGTATTCTGAGGAATCTGAAAAATGATGCAACTGCGCTGAGGTAGTGCATCCGAAGTTGGTGGGTTTCAAACATCTACTTACATGGAAGTTGGAGAGGTAGGTGATATCTTCGAGCCATCTGCTCCACTCTTCAGCATGCTTTCCATCAATGTTTTCATCCCAGTCAAGATGTTCCTTACAGAGATCTTTCAACAAAAGTTTAGCAGGCAAGATAACCAGCGCCAGAAAGCCAAGAGGATCGTAGATGGAGTCGACGATTGACAAGATACCTCTTCTGGTCACTGGCTTGTCTTGTAGCTCTATTTTGTACAGGAAAGTATCTGATTCCGTGTCCCACTGCACACCAAGTGTTCTTTCCACTGGTAGAGTGTCGTGTCGTAAATCCAGGTCTCTGACTTCAGTGGCTCTGTGCTCTGCAGGGATTGACGTTAGCACCTTTCTGCTGTTGCTCATCCACTTTGTTAAAGTGAACCCTCCACTGCTACACAAAGCTTGAAGTTCCTTGACCAGTCTCACTGCATCGTTTTCTGTGGCTACACTTTTCAGGCAGTCGTCTACGTAGAAATGGCGCAGGACAGTCTGAACTGCGTCCGGAGATGCAGTGTCCCTGTGATCCTCCGCAGTTCTTCTCAGTGCATATGAGGCCACACTTGGAGAAGAAGTAGCTCCAAAAAGGTGCACTGCCATTCGGAATTCCTCCATAGGCTCGTCTAATGTGCCGTTGGGCCACCAAAGAAAGCGGAGTAAATCTGCATCATGCTCTGGCACCTTAACTTGATAGAACATTGACTCAATGTCTGCCATTACTGCTACAGGCTCCTCCCGAAATCTGAGGAGGACACCAACCAACGTGTTGGTCAGATCGGGCCCCTGGAGCAACTCACTATTAAGACACCGATCCTGGTAGGAGGATGTGCAGTCAAATACCACCCGAAGCTTCTTCTTTTTTGGGTGGTAGACTGCATGGTGTGGTATATAGAACACCCTGTTGTCCTCTCGGGTCAGTTGATTTGTTGGAACCCAGACTGCGTAGCCCTTAGTAATGATTGTTTCCATGAAGTTCTTGTAATCTTCAAAGAACTTAGGACTCTTCCTGAACTTCCTTTCCAAAGACGCAATGCGTTGTTCTGCCACAATACGATTATTAGGCATCTGGAGCTTCTCATTTCGGAGTGGCAATCCGACACAGTAATGCCCATTCTCAAAAACTGTTGTCTTTTCCACAGACCGCAAAAATACTTTGTCTTCCTGAGACAGCTCTTCTTTGTCATCATAATTGCGTTCCGGGAAGTCAGTGTTGTACTGTTGGATCAACAGGTTCTCTATCTCCACCAATGTGATTTTGTTCATGAATGCGTGAGGTGTTTCATTCTCCGTTTCATTTCTCCTTACAGGTCCACTCACAACCCAGCCTATTGTCGTCTTGATAGCATAAGGACCTCCATCTTGGCCATTAATAATGCGCCAAGGCTTCATCGCTTTTGAACAGTTTGCTCCAATAAGTAAACCTACTTCAGCTTCTAACTTTGGCAAACTCACTTCACTTAGATAAGGCCACTGTTGGATATCAGACTGCTTGGGTATGTTTCCGGCATGAACAGGTATGCTGCTGTGAGTAAACACTTTGGGCAACTCGACGTACATACTGTCCTCCAGCCCACACACTTTGAGCTCTGATAGAACCATACTGTCCATGAACTTCTGGTTTTCTGGTGCATCTTGACCCATGGTGCTGAGACGTATTCTGGTTGGTTTCCCTTTCACATTCAATTTCTTTTGTAGGTCTTCTGTGCAGAATGTTGCCGTGCTTCCCGGGTCTAGAAAGGCGTACGTTTCCACATACTGGTCACTATTCTTCGACTTGACTTTCACCGGTACTATCCACAGCACACAATCAGCTTCTCCGGCCCCTGTGAGGGCGCAAGACTCCTGTGTGATGGGAACCTCAGCAGCTGGCACTTCTTCACCAGTAGCGCCATCATTCTTTCTTGGTGAGGCGGAACTGTCATCTTTTTCTTTGTGCAGAATGTCAGGGTGCTTAAATCCACATTCTTTGCACTCTAATTTTCGTTTACAGGATTTACTGAGATGACCAGGGATCAAACAACTAAAACATAGACCCTTTGATTTCAGGAATTCCACTCGTTCTTGATGAGACTGTCCTTTGATCTTACTGCATGAAGCAAGAGCGTGTGACTGCTGACAGTACAGACAGGGTTTATCAAAGGCGTTCACCGCTTTTCCACTGCTAGCAGGCTTGACCTTGGCAGTTCTTTCTTGAGGCTCTTTGGCTTCAGGAACAACATTGGTTGCAAAACTGCTTCCACGAAACTCCTTTTTCACGGCCTGCTTTCCTTTTTGGTTCATCTTTGCAGCTATGGGTGAGCGGCTATCAGATATGTCACCAAAGAGAGGATCGATTGCTATCTGAGCTTGACGGTCTATGAAGTTCACCAAATCAGTAAATCTGGCCCTGTGACCACGTTGTTCTTTGAGGTTGAAAGCTTCTGTTCGCCAACGTTCTTTCATTTTATATGGCAGCTTGGATATCAACGCGCGCAGATTGGTAGGATTATCCATCTCTTCTAAGAACTCAATATCTTCCATAGAGTTACGACATCCTATCAGGAACATTGCGTAAGCATTTAACGCTTTCCCATCATCTGCTTTCACTTGTGACCATTTGAGAGCTTTCTCCATGTACGCACTGGCGATCCGAAACTCATCTCCATAATGCTTACGCAGAAGTCGTTTAGCTTCTTTGTAGCCCTTGCTTGGCGTCATGTGAGCGCAACTACGAACGAGCTCTTGGGGCTCACCATCTGTAAACTGTTCCAAGAAGTATAGTTTATCTTGGTCATTGTCTGTTTTCTGCTCTATGGCATGTTCAAATGCTCTCATGAATGACTTGAACTGTAGTGCATCACCTTTGAACACAGCAATATCCTTTGTAGGTAGCTGCGAAAGCTGTTGTTGCTTTACTAGCAATTCAGTTATTGCGTTCTGCTTCTGCATGACTGACTCAATGTCATTCCCTGTTTGTGTTCTAGGAGTTTGGTTTGAGACTGGCGGTAATTGTTGTGGCATTTGTGTGCGCTGGACTTGTCTTGGTGCTTGAACATTCATTGTAGCATGTCGCGGTAGCGACATGCTAACTCTTTCCTTCTTTATGTTCCCACTTATTGATTTTTGCACTGACACGTGACTACCTCTGTCATCTTCCAATGTTTCATACTCTTTAAGCACTTGTATTCTTGCTTGGCTTTCAGCTAATGCTGTCTCCAGTTCTAATTCTTCCTTTTCAGCTTTAATTCTAATTTCTTGGAATTCAAGCTCCTGTCTTTTCTTCAGCGCTTCTTGTCGTTTCATTAGAGCGGCATGCTCTGCTTCTTGACGGGCACGTATGGACGATACACGTGAGTCGTTGGAAGTGTTACTTACATGAGAGTGTGCTTTAACAACATTACTGGCCCATATCTGTGAAACACTATCACTAGGCAAAACAGCATCTTCTTCGTCTGTCACTTGTTCAGTACGATCATCTAAGAGCAAGTTTTCCCCCTCTGTGGAATCATGCACTCCTGTCAGCCATCTTTTAGTTTCTTTCATGAAGCCTGTTATCTGATCCATTTTAGGTTCGTACCAATTAGTTTGGTCGTGAATTTTTTCCTCTTCAGACAGCAAACTGCAAACTTCCAAATTGAGCCTAACAAACTCGTTTAGAGACTGTGCAAAATCACTCTCCATTTTAAGCTGAACACTTTCCACATTTTGAGCATCACACTTCAATGTCTCTATCTCTTTAATTTGGCTGGTTAGAGTGGCTAACGTTCGTCTTCTCAATCTTATGAACCGTTGTAATCTCTCTTCCAAGCCCTTCTCAGTTAGCTTGCGCTCTCTCCCCTGTTCCAGTTTATCCTCGCCACGCGTGTCAGCATCTCCGTCATCCATCTTATATTTGCGGAGTAAATGTGCAGTAAGCAGGCACAAAGTTTAAAGCACTTACTTCAAAGATGCCTTTCTTCTTTAACTGAGTGCAAACAAACTGTTCGTAAGTCACAAAAACTCCACATTGACCGAATCCGTTACTGACATGCCATGTGTCTCGGACAATTAAACTGCATCCAGTGGAATTTTACTGACAGGTTTTAACTTTAATGTTCGTCGGAGCTCCTTCGTTATCCGTATGACGTCTTTTCTTCACAATATTCAAAGATGAAGAAGCCTTTTCGTTACCTTTTCCAGGAAAATCATTCAAAAGGTTACCCTTTTCAGTCTCTTTTTCTCTCAGCGAGACACGAGCTTCTTTTCTCCACAGCCGCGTTGTCCAGGCATTACAAACCAGGAGGCTCTATTAGCTAGTTTTTTGACTTTATGTAGTGGCACTCTGCGTCCCAAAAGTTCGTTGTACCACCTTTGCAGTTTGTCCAACAACCAGTATTTGAATCACGCGACTGAAACCAAGTCTTCTTTTACGATGTTTACTTAAAGAACTCAAAAAATACATTTACAGAAAAATGAAAAGGCTCGGTACAGATCGGTCAAAAAACTGTGTTGCTTCCACCGCATCCAACTGCAATCTGACCTTAAACGTGCGTAAGGCAGTACTAATGTTACGTATTACGTAGTGGAAGCCAGAATTACTTTTCACAATAAAAGCATCCTTCTTAAATTATCTAAATTATACATTCTAAAAAATATACTCATCATGAATTGAATTCTCCATTAACTGGCTCTTACACTTTTTGTGTTGTTTCCTTTGGTGGTTCTTGGTGTAGCGCCACCACAGGGGCGATGCAGGTTTTTCTAAGGGTTTGGTTAATTTGGAAAAGTGCAGCATGGAAGCAAACCGAAGCAACTGAAAATGTAAAAATCGTTGCAACTTTGTTCCCAATTGAACCGAGTCTACCGGACTATCAGTTGTGAGAACAGCCTTAATGACTTTTAAAATACTAAAACACCAAAGATGTGACGGAGAGGATGGCAAACGTCAAAGGAGCTCCCCTTCTGTGATACTTTTGCCTGTAGCCCACCACTTTTAAATATCATGTATGAACATTATTCACACAAGAATGACTTGCCTTTTCTTTCCAAAATAACCCTAGCTCTCTTTTCCCCACCATAACCCCAACTTTGTGGTCCTTTTGACCTAATTCTGACCCATCATCTTGACCAGGGGTCCCCAAGCTACGGCCCACGGGCCGGATCCAGCCCGCCACGTCATTTGGTCTGGCCCCCTGAACAATGCTGGATCTGACCTGCATGCTCATACCAGAGAGCATTCAGTGTTTTTTTTTCATATATTGTATTTTCTGGTTTATATGTGGATTTTTCTTCAACCACCAGGGGGTTTGAGTAGATGTGAAACTAACTTTCCCTCAATGGAATATATACTAGTCAGTCCCAGTCACCGTTTCACTCACGGTTTTTTCCATTTGCATTCTGGGTAAAAATCTATCTAAAAGCGCGAATGTCCATTTGGAATGGACAAGCAAATGTTGTGAAACATTTTTTGCAGTAGGAACATACAATATGCTGTAAAATAAAACCTGTCATGCCTGATGTTTAAAAGTGTCCATGGGTTTGCGTTCTCTTCCTTCGGGACTTTTTGTGCACCTCCCGCTATCAAGTTTCTGCTTTTCATATGACGTTTTGTAGGGTAGCATGATAAAACCTTTTTGTCTCATGTCAGGCATTTTGAACACAAGAACAAAAATGTCAGCTCTGGTGCTTTTCTCTTACAAACAAAGAAAAGTTAAGTAAAGAAAAGAGCAAAGTAAGTTTCTCCTCATCTCTTTTTTTTTATTGTTTCCCTCTTGGGAACTTCTGCTGTGCTCCAGCAGGGAAATCCTTAAGTCTACACAACAGATGGCAGCGATTGCCTTTCCACAGTTCTGCACCCAAACCATGAGCCCACAAATGTTTGTATGAGTGTGGGTCTGTTTACACGTGGGTGAATCATGAGGAGTGGAGGGCAGGAAGGAGGTGGCATTGTGTCCCATGAGGGGCTGTGAAGCGCTGCCGCTCCCTCCAGAATGTCTGTCTGGCGCCCCACCTGCCTTCGTCCGAGCGTCCATCTGCCTATCGCACACACCGAAACCACAGTCCATCCGGCACCATTGTCTTAACAATAGATTACACTGTTTTAGCGCGGGGGGGGTTTTGCCTTTTTTTTTTTTTTTTGGCTACACATTTTTTTATTTCACATAAACAGGCATGTCCTGAAGCCAGTTAAAGCTAAAAATGAAATTCAACACACTTCATTGGACAGCAAGTAGTTGTTTTTTTGTTTTTTTTTTTGGCTCTCCCTCTCTCAAAGTTAAAACACACATTCACACAATTCTGAGGCCATTTTTGGTCCCTGAATGTAACGTGTGAATCTCTTTCATGCCCCTTCCAGCACTGCTGGCCCGTGTCATCGAGCTGTCACAAGACAACGATATGTTTGGAGCAAGAGAACGTGATTGTGCTTTACTGAGAATCTGCACCCACCTAACAGACTAAAGAAAAAGTTATGCTCCTTTTTCTTCCAAATGGAACAGTGAACAATAAAGCCACTCACTCAGTTTTACTCTAATCAGACCACAGGACATGGCTCACAAATGGTCTTTATTCCTATGTGCATATGCAAACAATAATCCAGCCTTTTTTATTATGCTTTTGAAATAAGGGCTTTTTCCTTCATGACTTGTTTCTCTGTGGATAATGAGACTCTTACCAGGTTCAGCCAGCATTTTCACAAGGTTGTGTGGTTTCTTTCTGAGGTTTATGTTGAATGTTTTCTGTGGAACACAGAACCAGTCTCCTTCCCTTTTTAAAAGTGTTGTACGTGCTTCTATACAATTCTTTCGGCTAGTGAATGTGAGACCATCAATCTTATAGAAATTGTAGCTAAGACAGGTGTAAATAATTTTCAACATGCAGTAGCAGCCTCACTTCCGCTAACATGCTTATAGCAGAGCTATTAAAATGTTTAGCTCACTTACCTGCACCTAAATTAACATTTCAGGCTAAATTATGAACGCTAATTTTAACACCCGTGTTGCAGTTTTGGTTATCAACTGTAGAAAACATCAAGAAGTTTATATTCCTGATCTTAGTGGGTGAAGACTCGTTTCCTCCCTCAGGTTCTCGCTTTTTTGCCCAAAAATGTATTTAAACAAGAAGTGTACAGCAATAAAATAAAACATTGACAATAGAGAACAAGATATAAACACACATAGATATCTAATTATTATAAAACATGTAACTTTTATTGTCAAAGTTAAAATAGTGCTCGAGGGTTAAAGTCTTTCAGGGGCAGATCATTTGAATTGAAGTCAGCGATTTAATGCTTTAGCATTAGCTTCTACTAAATACAGTGTTGGTATTGTGCTTTTGTGTTAACAGAACTAATAGGATTAGTGCTTTAGGGTTGGCAGCAAAGCATAAATAACAACAAAAACATACCTTTTTCATTTCCAACAAGAGAAACTACATTTTTAAAATTAACATAAATTTAAATGTATACTTTCTAAAGCTTTGAATAATGTTGTCCTTCACTCTTTCTAAGTGTTAGGTTTCAGATGTACATATGAAATATAATTTATGTGTTTTGAAGAGAAATTTCGGTAACACTTTATTTGAAGGGGGTGAATAAGACTGTCATGACACTGTCATAAACATGTCATAACACCTGTCATGAACATGAATAAGCCTTCATGAATATTTATGACTGTTGTCATAAAGCATCATTCGGTAAATTATGACACTTTTAATACAAAGTTGACATTATTCAAAATGTCTTTGTTATGACAACTTGACATTAACCAAGAAATCATTACTGATATAAATTTGTTATAAAAGTATTACTGATTGCACTTTAAAAATTAGGTAACTTTATGTTATTAAAGATAAAGTTTAAACAGTAATGATTTCCTGGTTAATGTCAAGTTGTCATAACAAAGACATTTTGAATAATGTCAACTTTGTATTAAAAGTGTCATAATTTACCGAATGATGCTTTATGACAACAGTCATAAATATTCATAAAGACTTATTCATGTTCATGACATGTGTTATGTCATGTTTATGAAAGTGTCATGTCAGTCTTATTCAGCCCCCTTCAAATAAAGTGTTACCGCAATTTCTTTAAATAATTAACTGAAGCACAAGCTATGACAATGTCTCGTGTCATATGGAAAGTCAAACAAAAGCCATTTAGGCCAGAGAAGGTTTTTCCACTAAAGAGGCAGAGAAGTGCATTAATATTTGAAAAAAAAATATCACTACACTATTGAAAGTAGATATAAAGTTTGGACATCCACATTTTAAGACTTCCTGCTTTTCCGAATTGTACGTTAATTGTCTCTGAAAAACACATGGCTACATTTCACCCATCTGTACGCTGTTCTTTTTAAAAGCTTTGAAGGTCCTGCCACATTGACTAAAATATAATACTAATAATAACTCTGGCACTGTGAAAGGTGTAAGAGGTCCGAGGGGTCAGATTTGAAAAGTTTTTCCACTTGGCCAATTTAAGCTCGACAATAGTTGGAACTCGCTTTCCTTTTCAGAGGATGGTAGCAGTGGGTGGACGCCTCCAGAGTTTTGTTTGTACCAGACAGATAACCTTGATACTCTGAGCACACAGAAATTCTCCAGGCAATCGAAGCTGTCGCACTTCATAAAAGAAGTTTGCAAAAAAGTTTTAAAAAGTTAATGTTGAGAGAAAAAATAAGTATCCATATTGGTTTCTGCTATCTAGATATTGAACAGAGTATAAATAGCCTTCAAACTTTGTTCACTTATAACTCATAAGTATAACAGACTCCAGAGTGTGTTGCATAAGTTAATATTTTTACTTGGAAGAGAAAAAATAAAACTAATAAGTAATATAGTGTGTGGGTGGGGAAATGTATCTCATGTACTTTATATTAAAATGAGTTTTATATTCTTCTGCTTTAGCATTGTAAGAGAAGTAACACAATTATCATCAATCCAGCCTAACAAGGCAGCTAATTGTTCTAAAGCTTTCTGTTAATTACATGCTAGATCTGAAGACTCATGGAATCTCTCCTGGGGCTTGGCATCTATTTGTGGAGATCTTTTTTTTTTTTTTTTTTACAACTACGGTACATAAGTTCACATTACATGTTTCTTTTTCTCATTATGTCTTCCTGTTTTTTTTATTTTTTATTTCCAGTTCTACATTGACTTGGTGTGATGCATACTCTAAAAGTCACAGCATCTTCACAACTATTTTAATTCTTCATGAACCTTTTCACATTTTGTCAGTTTTGCAATTTCATTTTTTTATTTTTTATTTTTGGACCAACATGAGGAAGTGCCGTATCTGTGAAAACATTTTCCTTTTAAAATAGATGGAGCTCAGTCCAACTGGAAGGATATTGTTCATGAACAGTATTTTTCTAGTTATAGATTCTTATTTAGAGTTAAGTACAGACTTTGACTGGGCCATTCTAATACATTAAGATCTTTGATAGCCTTTTTTGTACAGCATCTAAAAGGTTTTCTTCCAGGATCACCCTGTATTTAATTTTACCAATGCTACAACCAAATTCTTTGTCCACCACTAAGGAAAACTATAATCAGTGCATTATGCTGCAACCACTATATATAATATCAGAGGATTTACAGTGTTAGTTTTTCACCCCATAGTAAAACCCAAACCCAAACGGAAACAAGAATGCAGTAAGTGGTTTCCGTAAGTGGATGGCAGGTGAACAACAAATCACTTGTCTTTTCCAGCAGACATTATAAAGCGTACAGCAGCGAAACCAGCTGACCAAATGTACTGGAGCTCAGCTTGAGGTTGCTAGGTGATGGGATGGCCTTTGCTGTGGTTGCCAGTGGTGGAGAAAATACTCAAGAAATTTAGTTAAGTAAAAGTAAAACTACCACATTAACATTTGTACTTAAGTAAAAGTAAAAAAGTACTGGCTTTTAAAAATACTTAAATATTAAAAGTAAAAGTACTTGCTGAATGCATTACCTAATCCCTAATACAATTCCATTAAGTGGACCTATCGTATTTAATTTTAATACATTAGAAATGTGCCATCTTAATGAACAATGCCACAGATAAAGCATGCTTTTATTATGTTTACTCTGTAACATATATTAGACTTAGATATGTGATTCTATGCATCATAATTTCAGGGATGGAGACATCTTGTCTCCTGTCCTAACATAGCATGAACTTCACTTTTTTTTGCCACTAGTGGCATTTATTTTTAAAGAAATCCAACAGAAAGGGGATGGAAAAAAGGTGGGTGAGGGAGGACATGCATGTCAATTGCCCAAGAAATCCAAATGGAAGTGCAAAAATATCCACTTTAAAGCAGTGGAATTTATTGGCATGCGTTCAAGCTAATCACTAATTGTTGGTGTGTTGTTTTTATTGTGACTTGCTGTAAAAGGCCTCTTATTCTGGCCTTAGAGCCGAAGTAGAGCCCTAAGTGAACCTCAGAGCGCTTGAGGAGGGAGCGGTAGAGGATGACTGGCCGAAATTAGCGAATTACCTTGAGCTAAACACCTCTTACACCGTGGAGCTCCAATATCCAAGTTGAAACTAACTTCACTGTGGCATCAAAGCATGCGCCATCTGATCTCCAAATTATGTCCAGCCTTTTCCGTGGGAACTGTCACATACAAGAAAATGAGTCCCTCACACAGACAAATCCCCATTCTCATCCCCATTCATTCATTCATTCATTCATTCATTCATTCATTCATTCATTCATTCATGCATTCATTCAGAGTAGTGTTTGTTCACACACACATACATTTTCGATCTGTCATTTAGAAAAGTATGTCTGTATGCTTTGCGTGTATGTGTGTGATATTTTATTAGTGTATATGTGCAATTTTAGGATTTTGAGTGTGGTGAGAGAAAAATTGTATGTGTGTGTGACATTTTAAGTATATATGTGCAATTTTAATATTTTGTGTGTGTGTATGAGTCTTTAGTACTGTGAGAGACAAAACATAGTTTTTTGTCCTAAATGGAGCCTCATAGTTTTAACCAAAGAAAGGATGTAACATTAGAAATTCTTCCACCATTAAAAATTCATGCTCAGATTTAGCTTGTCATGTCAATTTTTTTATTTTTTGAATCATACTTTTTATTTTCTTCTAGTGAGCGATGCTCACCTCACAGTGGACCAGGGAAGCTAACGCTCAAGAATGTGACATTTTGCGAGGATGTGTCAAATCCCTTTCTATATTTACATCTATTGCTCCCTATCTTCCTGACTGACTACTCACCTTGGCAGCAGCAGCTCTTGGATCAGATTGGTGTTGTTTTGGCCTCTGCCCCTTCCCTCTTCTCTGCCCACTCAGATTTCGCTCCTGACGGCTGCCAATCCAACCCGTCTCTGTGAGCGGTGAGAGGAGCATGATCAAGATTGAGGGTAAAAACGGCATTACAGAGAACACAATCGGGAGGGAAAAAGTTATTTTGTCATTTGGAAAATACCTTTCAAAATTGAAGGGTTAAAGCTGCCCATCACAGCAGAAGCACCGTTTATTTCATGGCAGCATCTGTCATACTATGTTTTTTTTTGTTTTGTTTTTTTTTTTTCACAGTTTTTGTCAGAAATCCTCATCTTTCTCTAAATAAAGTCAATATGTTTCAAATCTTGGAGAAAAATCTACAACAGGCTGACTGAGACATGGTTTGTCTGTGATTGGTCTCATGGTGACTTAACAGCACAAGAAGGATGAACTCTGCATTACATACCACACTGTACAACTTACTGACTTTATCATTACAATCGACACACAGCCAACATTTGAAAACACACTGAGAGAAGAGAAGGAGATTAAACGGGAAGAGTCCAACTTCATAGAACACATTCCTGCATGAAGATGTCAGCATCACTGACAGAAATGTTAATGAGCTTGGACAGAAATCAATAATGCACTAATTCCAAGAAATGAAGACAAGCTTATCTTCACTTGTCTTTTGTTGTTACTCTGACATGCAAAGGGTCATATCTTTTTGTCTCAAATGTTATAGGCAAGGAATATTATGTGTAAATTACAAGACTTTGAATAGGACCTCAGTCAGGTGGAACTCAGCAGGAGTTTAGGTGTAAGCACTTTATGTGTGTGATTTTAAGTCAGTTTAAGTTTTAAGTTTTGAGTTTCACGCTCCAGATATTCTATTAACATTTTTAAACTGTCTAAAAAGCTGTAATACCTATGAAATAACAAGTGGTAATAGTGTCTGTGTTTTCTAAATGTGCTGGGCTAAATATACTCTCAAAAATAATTTTAGCTCCTACACAGTTTTCCTCTCAATTATTAATATTTTCAACTTTATTGTGAAGCTTAATCAAGACAGAATGCTTCTAGGATCCTTGAAATAGTACAAAACTAACAGGTTACTTTTCAGTGAGATATAGAAGCTTATAGAAGTCATTTTTAAAGGACTACTTCCACTAACATATTTTTTTCACTTAAAGCAAGACATTTTTTCATTGTTATAAGTGAAAAGTTCTTTGTGTCCCCAAACCACAGATGAGATTGCTTACACAAATCATATATACTGATTGAACTGGTTTTATAGTTTAATTGAACTATAAAACCAGTTCAGATGAAACAATACATTTGTTACTTCTTCCAACTTCTCTAGCTCACATGTTTAATATTGCTTTGGGCCTTAAGAAGGAGCTATTTCTGAACATCACATTTATCTCATCTAGCAGGACTTACTTTTTGTGCTAAACTGTTTAGCTTCATTGTGCCGTTTGTTCACATTATTGATGCTACATCAGCATTTCACCATGTTAAACCTAGAAATGTATCTCATGTTGGTTAAAGTCCTGACACACTGTGTGTGAATGGTATGTCTGCATGTGTATCATTTATAATGTGTCCTTGTTTATATGAGGATGGGGGAAAAAACTAAAACCACATGAAGACAGAGTGAGATGTGAGTTATGAAGTCACCATCTTGTTTTAACATTTTTTTTTTCCATATTTAATGTTCATCTGACCATCTGGAGATGAAAGTGATTTATATTTAATTTCATTTCATTATATTTTGGTCCATACAACTGCCCTGTAAAATCAATCAGAAAATCAGTCAGACTTTTATCTGTTGGATCCACTTCTAACAGATTACATTACTCAAGGATGCCAAAGTGAGTATACTTTCATCAGAGCAGACAAAGCACTGGTATGACATTTTTTAAGCTATGTAATGGGTATTTGAGTAACACTCACCTAAAATTACATAGAATAGCAATTAGACACCAATGCTACCGTAATTTTAAGTAATTTTTACATTGCATGTTATTGTTTACATCCGGAAACTTTGTGCATGCGCTCATAACTGGAGGGCAAGAAAACGATTCTTTAACATGCCATCCATTGCTGCATGTAACAATCCTGTAATAATGAAACCTGGAGATGCATTATTAATTTAGTGCAAAGGGAAAACAATGCAGAAAAAACATTGAAGGACATTTTAAAAACCACTCATATTCTCATTTTTTCTCACTCTTTGTTGGCTATGCTACACAAAGACCAGTTGCCATAGCAACTCACTGACAACAACTCCGCGAGTGTATCAGAATTAAACACCAAAAAAATCAAGCAAACATTTTGCACACAAACAGAACATTCAGTTTGTTACAGTTTTATGTTTCCAGTCTTGGTTCCTGCCTTTTGCGATTATTAACAAATGATTTGAGGTGGGATCTTCCACTGTTTGTGGCGCCTTAAAGTTCTGACAATTATTCAACAGAATAGTTGTAAAACACATTTAGCCTGGTTTTGCTACCGCTCAAACTGCCTACATATCAGAGAGGTGCTAGTGATATGTGCTTAAAGCAGAGTACCTTCATGTAGCACATGAACAACAGTAGAACTAGTTAAAATAAAGCAATAGAATAGAAAAAAATCCATCACAGAAACACAAATCCATTGTTTCTGACTCCATATGAAGCAGTTAAAAAAAGCAACAATAGATTTTATGACCGCAAACAAAAACCACAAGGTTTAAATTGGGAAGAACACAGAAGGATTTCCTGCTTAAAGTAGAATGAGTCTTTTATTAACTAACAAAAAATTAGCCAGAAATATTTTAAGATTACATTACAAAAATATAGGTTAGATTTCCAAACCTCCTATAGCACAGAAAGGATATTTCATACATATTTTATATACTTCACTAGTAAACTTGTGTTGCTGAAGAACGCAAGTCAACAACAGACAGAAAAAATGTCCTTTTAGGAAGAACAAGCTGCCTGCCTGCAATGACAGATGGAGCAGTGAAAGGGGAATTGTGAAATGTTGAGATCATATTGAAAACCTTATTATTCACTGCAAGAATCTGTGTATTTTATGATTGAGCCTATTCACTTTTAGACAACTTAGGAAAACTCCATTACACATAGTGGAAAAAAGAACATATTTTGTTTGTCAGCTCCTCTGCAAAAGCTTTCTACATTTGTTTCATTACCTCTCTTTTCAGTTTGAAATCTGTGTCTGTTTTCTCCCTCCGGGTTGTAACATCACCCTCTGCAGATAAAGGCTGACTTCAGTAATTACAGTGGTATTTCACTTTCTGTCAGCTCCTTCATTTTCACCACACTTATCTAGTACAACTTCATTTCCTATGAAGCTTGCAATGCAGCCTTAATTTTGTATGCAGCACCAGCATGGATGTGTTTCTTAATGCGGCCCTTTTATCAATAATAGAAATGAGAGAACATGCTATGTGAGACATGATCCACAAACTATAAGAACCAGCCAATGCTTTGCTGTCTATTAATTACTGGGGGGTTTGTGATATTAGAAGTTTGGTGCTCAAAATGAAAAGCCTTTTCTCTGTCTTTCGAAGGAGGAGGACACACTTTCTCTGTCTCCCTGCCCTCCCTATCTTCCGTGCTCAGCGTCTGTGTCCTGCTTTTAGAGTCTTCTTTGAATAGCTTCCGAAGTTGCAAATTATGGATCTGGTCAGCTGGTCTCTCAACGCAATTGATACAATTTTTTCACTGGGAAACCGGGTAAAGGGGAACCCTCGTGTCCCAATGGGACATTCTTCGCTGGATACACAATGGATTCTGGATGGAAGTGGAAGACTGTGTCTGACAACGCTGTCAGTCGAGGATGTTGAAGATGTGTACAAGATTGGATTTATGATAACAGGTTTTCTCCTTATTAGAGTTGGCTGGCTGGCTTATCAGAAATTTTTAAACATGCTGGCGGCCGTTTTGGCCTCTTCAAGGCTGCCAGGTATGGTTGATGGGATCTGCAGAGCGAACAACATTGAGACTGAGATGATATGGGAGCTGAGCTGCAGACTGGGTGCAAATTTGTATGTACGAATTTCTGCTGTCGGAATCTGGCTCCCCGGACTGGCCTTGGCTGGCCAGCTATCCTCCCCTGGTTGCTATGTCTAAAGAAGTCTCTGTTCTGCTGCCCCTCCCCTCCCCGAGAACATCTGTGGACCTGAACTGATAAGCTGGTAGTGAACTCTGACATCATACTCACAGACAATCATAGACAATCAGTTGGGGTTCATTGTCTGAGACACACATAACTCACATGAACCCATATGCATGTCACACCTCCTCCTCATACCCGGCTTGTTTTGTCTATATGTGCTTATGTGCTGAGGGTTTTTTTTTCTTTATCTCAAATGCTGCCCTGCAAAGAGCAGAGTGTGAGACAGGCTGTTATTTTTCCCGCTCCTTACCTGATGTTTTTCCTTATTTTTCCTATTTCCTCTGCAAGGCGGCGCCTGTCGGGCTGCGAGGCCTCAGCAAACTATCCCCCCTCTCCCACTTCCCACCCCCCTCATGTTGTTGTGTAATGGATGGTTGTACTGGAACTGCAATTTTGTTATCTTTCTGACGATGATAATAAAATTCTTCTGATTCTGATATACACAAAATAATTATTAATACCATAAAAATATATTATAATCATGTTTTATTTAAAATTTCCCATGAATCCCCTATCTGGGGATCTCTGAAGGATTTATTTTAGATCAGCATGACCCATGGATGCCTCAGTATTCTTTGGTTCATAATTTTATCCTTCATACTAGGCTTCAACCACTATCTGCCACTAACAGGCAGTCTGAATCACTGACAGGATGTCATCACTTTGCTTGGAGGAAACAACATTCTGACACATTCAGAGAAGAGTGAAGACATGCTGCTGGTCTCTGGAGAGACATGTCATGGCAATATGAAGATTCTGTCAAAATGCATGCACACAAACAACCAGACAAACAAGATGGCCGACAATTCTGGCCAAGCAGGCAGGGCTAAGAGGCGCAAACACACAAATCGAGAAACACATGAGCACGCGCACAGCTGAACAGCAGGTACGACTGAACGGCCCTTTCGCACATCTCCGCCTTCCTCATGTCTCATTCGTCCTGCCTTCACATTAACAGAGCCCAGCGGGAGAGCTGTGTGGAGGACAGGAATGATGGGAGCTGTTAATGTGCGCTTCACTGAGTGTGGCAAGTGAATGGTTATAACTTCCTGATTATAGGGTAATAGAGATAGATATTTTAGAATGGTTTCACTTGAACATGAAAAGTTACAATATCAGATTGATTTGAAGCTACAGAAAAAGCAACATGTGCGTACTTTTTAACTTCCTTTTCACTTTTTAAGTAATCTAAACACAGGTTGGACAATTAAGGGTAAAATTATTCATACACCTGGGACATTTACGTTTAAGATTAATTCAATAACTTTGATGGAACATGTTGGGCAAATTGAATAAATTTGGGCTTAATTATAACTATAAAAGAAACAACTCTGATTATGTTTAAAGCTGCGGCAGGAAGCTGAACTGTTTAATATGAGAGAAATCTATGAAAAAAAATAAAGCTTTTCTTCCATGCGATCCTACTGCCATTTGCAGAAATACACCGCTTGGTCTGAACCACCAATCAGAGCCAGGAGGATGCTGTCCTCAGGTCTGTGCTGCTCAAAATTGCTGCTTTGCTGCAGTTCTGCTAATAGCGTTACATCTACAATGTCTGCCGTAATGTTCATGAATACTTTTGGCAAAGATTATATTGTGAAAACTGATATTTAACAGGGAAAAGGAATTTGAGGTGATTAGCTTGAAGCTAGTCTGGTAAAACTCTTGTTTGGCCATGACATGTAATGCGCTAGCTTAACCGTGACGGAAGCTACATTATGATGCTTACTGGAAACCATGTGCACAGTACACAACCATGCCACACTGCAAAAAGAGAAATTTGATAGAGTTTCTAGTTACAATAGAAGTCACTTTAAAAAACAAAAGCAGAAAAAAACTGTGATGCATCCAGGACAAGACCACATATGTCAGGGGAACGAGTTTGATTTAAAACATTTCAGCTGTTTAGACTGTCAAAAACATCTGATATGGTCTGGTTTATGTGACTTTTGCATGCTTAGTTTGGATACATGTTCTCCCTGAGTAAGGTTTTACAAATGCAAGTGCACTCATTCTTTTACACAGCATGTTTGCATCTGCATGCGTGTTTGGCAGGTATTACCAGTTTAGCATTTAACACCTGTGTGCCGGCGCCGCCTCGCAGCCTCTCGGCCGCTCTCTGCCTCAGCGAGACGCCACTCTCTTCAACGGGACTGAAAATGGAGTTGACTCCAGCTGGGTCCCCATGAGAGTACACAGCACACACCTTCAAGGAGTATATTTCAACACTCCACATGAATAATAGCAGCACTTTGTATTGAGGGAAATGTTTTTTTTTCTGCCCTCCACTCTCCCCTCCCCCCACCCTTCTTTCCTCTGCCTCTTTCGATTCCTTGGTAGCTTAAAGCAGAAGGGCATTTCTTTAAAGTAAAGACGTTGACCTTTACAAATAGAGGTGGACCACAGCTCAGGCTGCAGCTCACTATCTGCGTATCACCATATGGAAAAGATGCATTTATGCCACAAATAGCACAGGAGGCACGCTAAATGGGCTCGCACACTCTCATTTTTCTCATCATCCCGCCGTTTTCCAGGAGTTTTTCTGAAGAGGAGTGGAAATTGGCTTAGAGAGTTTGATTACACAGGCTCAAACTTTTCACAACATAATCACAGAATGATGAAAAACACTCAAGTCATGCTTGAAATTCATGAGAGGCCTTTCTGCGGCATATGCAACTCAACAGCTGCCTGATGCCAAAGTCGCTTCAGAACAACGAAGAGGCGCCGCTGATGCCCCAGAGGTACAGCTCAAGAAGAAATTGCATACAGTGAGGCCATATTGAAGAACCTTACAAAGGTGTTCATACCCTTTGAGCTTCCATCTCATTTTGTTACATGACAATCACAAACTCCAATGGGATTCAATCTCACACACCAATGACCAGAAACAAAACAATAAGACATGGTTTTTACACATAAAAATATTTGTATCCAACCCCATTTGCTCCGATGCCATTAGATAAAATTAAAATTATAATTTTCAAAGATGTTTACTACGACTCTGAGTACTGAGGCCATACTAAGAAAAATAAAATTAGTTTTTATTTTCTTTTGTGTTTGGTTTTTATTTTTGACATTTAAAATGTCTTCCAGTTCAGGATTAAAGTTTATTGGCCTTTGAGTCGATGAACATGCATTGTTACGTTATTATCAATATATTACTTCAAAGTGGTAATTTAAAATGATATAATTTGTATTATTGCTATTATTACTGGGAAAATGTATTGTCTTGCAAAATTAGTACAAATGTGTTTCATGTTAAATGATAATAATAAAAAGACTCATTTTACGTAGAAATTAGCCTGGTAAGAACCGGCCTCCTGTTTTACGCTTCACTTCATTCAGAGCATCTGGGCTCTCAGTTGTTGAGAAACTGAGTGGATTCTTTTACCCAGTCGCTAATGTTTGCCCATATAAAGTGACAGTTCGACACTATGAGGTTTACTGAAATCACCTGCACTGTAAATAATCGTTCTCCACTGCGAAAGGAGAATTGCCAAGCTGAACAAGGCGGCTGTTGATTCAGTATCAGGAAGTATGGACAGACTGAACATCTTTGTTGACTTCCTCCGTTGCCACAGCTAAAACTACAGGAAAACTACAGTTCTAAGAAATCAGTGTCATCGTTCAGATTTTAGATAGAAAATCTATCAGAGAGAATCCAAGGCAAGGGGAGAAAGTCAAGACTGTGCTGGAAGTGAGATGATTTTTCAGAGCAGCATTACACAGGAAGGCAATGCCAGGCTGCATAAATACTAGAAGGAAGAGAAAAGGAAGTTCCAGATTTCCTGCATAAATAATATTACAGAAAAAGCAACCGTGTGCAATTTTTTTCATGGTATATTTTGGCTTCCTTTCTCTCATCCTCTACAAAAGCTCCGATCTTAGCTGTGTGCTTCATAGAGCTTTTTATTTTTCCTTTTTTTTTGTCATGGTAATGTGGAGTTTGAAAGCAGAAGGGCGAGAGGGCAGGTAAGAGAAAAGGAGATAAATTGAGAACATCAAAGAGACGCTCGCCTTTTCTTCCTTGACCATTTTCAATCCTTTCCCATCACACTCTTCACATGGGACAAACACATTTTTACCCACATTAATTTCTTCCAGCATCAAAACATTTTTTTTTCTATTCTTCCCCATCTTTATTCCAAGCTTCCTTCCTCTCCATAATTTCAGCAGGAGGTCCTTGGATCTCTGACGAGGAGGAGGAAGAGGAGCAGGAGATAGTGGGCACCTCTCCAGGGTGTCCTTTGGATCTGACTGAACCACCTGGGCTCACTGCACTTCACAGAAGACAGACAACACACACTCAGAGAGGTGCAGAAAGTGGGAGGAATGGGCCAGCTGGTGTGTGTGTGCCCGCAGGTTACGAGACACGTAAAGCTCTATGTGTCGTTTCCCAATGGGTCTCCTTTCAAAACACATTCCGTTCTTTAGTCCATTCAGCTACCCCTCTTTAAATCCATCTTTCTAATTCAGATGCTGACTTCTAAATGCTCACACACTCACAAAATGCATTATCAAATGGCACAAAAACAGACGCGTACAAATACACACACAAAGTGCAGTCCACCGCTGAGCTGCACAGCGGTTGGAGAGCAGAGAGATGTTTGGATGCAGTCCCATTGTTTATTGGGGGGAAAAGCAGTGGAAGAATGATGCAGAGAGCCACTCATCAAACCACTCCACATGTTCGGCATTCCCCCTCATCAGCTGGACAGGAAGGCTTTGGATTTATCACCTTCATAGAAAAGTAAATGTATAAACAGGCCACAGAAAACAAAGAGGATGACCTGAGGCTTATTAGAAAAGGAGCACAGATTGTTTAAATGTGATTTGCGATTGTGATGTGATTATGTGATTATAATTTGTGATTTGTTGGACATTGTGTCCAACTCTTAAGGGTTTTGTCACACATCATAATCTACTAGACTCTGTTACATTGGCAACCAGATTTGCAACATCTGTTACATTTTCAATTGGTGCGATTTGCTTTCACTCTGCACTGCGTCAAACGAACCAAACCTATGATCTGTGGTGGGACTGCAAAAACGAACTGAAGGAACCAACATAAAAACCTCTGAAGAATACAAGAGTGCAACTTCCTTTTTCACAAAATATATTTTTAAAAATTGTAGGGGCATCAGATTTTAGTGGTTGCAGGATTTTTCTTATGTTGTTGGTAAAAGACGAGTCATTGCTCCTGCTAGTGCTGGACTCCTGTGCCTGTTTTGGTTGTATTTACCCAGAACGTTCTACACTATCGTTCACTTCCTACTTTTGGAGCAGTCTCCGGCTTGCTTGGACCCACATAAAAACTGCCACAGAGTTCACTACAACTAAACCGAGACCCAGATTTGTAGGTTGACCAGAGTTTTCTTTTTTGGTCCGATTACACATTCACACCTCCCCAAACAAATCAGACCTTATAAGCAAACAGACTAGAGTTTGATTAAAGCAGAATAAACAGGTCTGATGTGACTGCATCTTTTGTGTTAATTTATCTTGTAAAGTTAGAGTTTACAGGTGTTACATCAGTTATTAGTATTAGTAAAACAGTTTACTGAATTAGATGACACTGTTGAAATGCTCTGCATTTCATACTTTTTAATGAGGAGCTCTTTGTTTTACATATAGTGTTACCATAGGCACTGTTGTGTGTATGTATAAATTGTATATTTCATAAAACATTGAAAAGATAAATGTTTCTTTGACATCTACTTCCACTTCAAGATCGTGACAGTGAACAACTCCCCAAGATGAAAATCGTACAGAGAGCATATACATTTTTTAAAAGCAGTGTAACATTTTTTACACTGCTTTTAATTTTTGAAACAACATGATGTGCACATAGATTCTCTGGTATGTCTTTTACTTTTACATATCATATAAATACTCATGGTGGACATCAGGTTTGCTTGTTTGTGGTGCTGTGAGAAGCACAGCACCACAAACAAACACTTTTTCAACAACAATTATTTAACAAATGTCCAACAATATGTCATGATTTTATTGCTATCACAAGCTGTATATAAGATGACAGAATTTTGTGTCAGGGCAGGTGGAGAATGGAAGAAAGGAAATGAAAGCTGCTTTTTTGGCGTAGCGTCATTTTACAATGAGCAATGTCACCTGACACACATCAAACTTTGTTCAGCTCAACTCTACTTGCCGCAGCTTCCACAACAATAAAGGTAACATTAATGCAGTCAGCTTTTCAACAGCATCCATTCTTGCGCACTTTGCTTTTGCCGAGAACAATCTCTTGACATGCAAGATCCATCAAAGATGGCATACAGTAACAAAACTGACCAGAATCATCTCCTTTCGTGGGTGTTTCACAAGCTCATCCATCACACCTCTTGTGGGTAGTGTGAGGCCTGGCTCCCACCAGAGGTGTCAGCCTAATATGATGGATTTTGATGAAATGCCTCCCACAAGGTTTTAGGTACTGTAGCTGTCAAGGGTCACACTATGGATGTCCATCTAAATAATCTACTGCCTCATTTATTTAATTCTTTTACATTTTGTTTGCAGAACTTAAATTTATGTTTATGTTTAAATTTATGCTTTGCAACAAACATGATTCAATGACTTGTCACCAATGATGCCATTAACATTTCTGTGATTTATCGAAGACCGAAAACAGGACAGGAGCCTGGCTGGTGTTTGGGATGGTCGGTTCACCCAGGGGCAGGTCTGAGCGTTAACATAAGAATCCTGGGTCTGACAGGGTATCAATACAAAGCAATTTATGGAACTCCATGAAGAATCGACCTTCTTGATAACAGGCGATTTCTCTGCTCTGCTGGTTACCATTGCCTGCCGTAGACCGAATGAGAGCAGAGAGAGGTATGCAGAGGGAAAGATTGGAAAAAAGAAGTTAGGCCATGTGATTAGAGTCTTATTGCTAGACCTAAAGTGACACCTTTAAGACTTCTGTGTTTGCATAGAAAACAAAACCTTCCTCAGTACAAACTGCATATGCAGGCATATTAATGTAACATATTAAATGTAATTTCTGGTAACCCAAGTAACTCCTAAGCTGTGTGTGAAGATGTCTGTGCAGAGAAAAACGCACAAAAAGAAGAATGGTGGAAATTTGCTGGGATTATAAAACACATTGGCCAGTTAAGAAAAGAAAGTTAATATTGGATGCCGGGATTTATTCTTTGTAAAAAATCAGATGGTATCCAGCTGTGTCTTGTTCTCCAGTTATGAAAATCATGACATTTTTTTGGAAAATGGTATCTTAAGTATTCATTATCCAATCAATGTAACCATAATCACAATACTTTGGTTCATTTTTAGGTGGAGAATTCAAGAAGATCAAATGAAAAAAGTAAAACTACAACTATAACTAAACAGAAACTAAACATTTAACTAATAAAAACTAGCAAATTCAACCTAAAAACCAATTAAAGCTAACTGAATGAGACAAACCAAAAGTCACAATGAAATAAAAATAAACTGTAATGAAAAATCCAAGACATTTATAACCCTGGAAGTAGCATTACGCTTCTAGTACTCACAGAACACTAGTATCAATAAAGATCTTATTCTTTAGATATAACTCTTTGTTAATGTCAAAACAAAATAGTAATTGTTGTTATTTGTTAACCTTTTTCTACCAATTTCCATATAAAACTGACCATGTTTCCTGTAGAAATGTTTCCCATTGAAGCCTGGCTTTTATTGCTGAAGTGATAACTTGTGAGTGGGTATTAAAAGGTTACTGCTCCTCCTTCCACAATAAGGCAACGCTCTGCATAAACACCTCCAGATTTGATTATCTATTCTGAGTTAGTCTGAGAAAAATCAGGCTCCCAGATGTGCGCATCAGCTGTGTGTTCATGTGTGCATGGAAAAATGATAAATAAAAGTCTCACCGTGAGAGTTGCTACCTGTGTCTCCATAGTAACAGAGTCATGGCATGCTCACCTGGCTGCTCCTTCTCTGTTTCATACATTAACGGTTCATTGGGAGAAACAGAGATTCTCCCGTTCAGGGAGGTGTTCAGGAAAGTAAACAGGCAGGAGAGGAAGAGTTGGATCAAAGAGGAGGAAGAAATGGTTCAGTCTGCCAAGGATCTGCTCTTGCTTGTCAGTGAACATACCTTCAAAATTATAAGAATGGTAAAAATGTGGCCTTCTTTAGAGACAATTTGAACAAAACATAAACCTGCCTATTAAAGTAAAATGTTACGTTTTAAAATGTTTTAAAAAAAGAGAAAAGTGTTTCCAGTTTCAGATTAAACAGAACTGTGTGACTCTTGGAAATATTCATCTCACCATCTTCCCTCATTTGGCTTCCCTGCCAGCTCACCTGTCAACACTCGAGCTATATCTCATCAAGCCTGTGAATCACTTCACCTGCTGCAAAACAGGCTGTGTGGGCCGGACCACAGGCAGAGCGCGAAGACAAAACAAGAAGATAGACAAACAGGAAGGACAGGCAGAAACTTTTCAGTAAATCAATGTCCTGCTGCACCAAAACATACATCTTCAGTCTCACTGAATTGATTGGTTTACAAGTTCTCATTCCCAATCAAATACTCCCCAATTATTCCCAATTCTACAGATGCGACCGACACAACTATTAGCACTTAGTTTTTAAATAGATATATAAATCAAGTTCCTAAAACGTCTGAAGAAAACATGCATAAGATTCAAACATCCAACAGCTATCCAACATTTTGTCAAATAGAAAATGTCTTCCTACTGTCATTGTTTTCTGACCTATCAATGTTAAATCAAAAACATTATGCAGCATTTTGTTTCACAGAACATTTAACTTTGCCACATTTTTGTTTTTCAAGGCAGCCTCCCGTACTTATGTCTAAATACCAATTCTTTTGAGCCTCTTCCTGACATCTCCATGGTCAGTTGCTTCTCATAATGTTTAAGTGTTTAAATCTGGTCTTAAATGTTAAACTTCCACAGAACAATATTGTACAGAAGTGTCTCGACTTTAAGCTGTCTCTTGACTTCAACTGTTTTAGAGCAATCCGGCTGAGAGGATGATAATCTTCTCCGTCTGCTCTTCGTGCCGTCTCTTACTTTGACTTCTTCTCTGCTGAGATCTCTAGCAGCCAGTGTTTGCACTCTAATCCAGTCTTGACGTATGGCTCATTAATTGAGTAAGGTAAAGATATTGGATTAAAAGCAGATTATAGACGATTAATGCTGCATAATGAGGGGTAATCTGCTGCTCCTCTGTTATACCCTGTGTTTTAATGTGTTTTACTCTTCCCCCTCCTTGCTGGTGGAGTCGTCTGCCTCAAGGTGCAAGCCACTGAAATATTCATGAGATGTCGGTTTGCTAAAATAAACAGGATCTGTTAGAGTGTGTGAATGAAAAAGGTTTGTCTCCAAAATTTTGCAGATGTGAATTATTAGCACGTCGGCTGATGTAGCACACACACACGCTAAAAAATGTCCAGGCTGTTCCAGCTGGTGCTAATTGGACAGACAGAGACCGTACAAATACCACATGGATGTCAGCATGAAACACACACACATCAATACACACAAACACACATTCTGCCCTTGAACGGTATGAAGAAAGTGGGAAGGTCAGCCAATCACCAGAGCGTCCTCTGGGGCTTCTCTGCATTTGGGACGCCACCTCTGGGAGTCCCTGAGCCTTCTCCACATCTCACTCCCTCCACCCCTCTTTACTGTCATTTCCCCACCCTTGCTCAATTATATCCTCCTCCACCCCATTTTTTTCTTCACCCTTATTCTCATGAAATGGTAAAAAAAAAAAAGAGAAAATGGCACCACCAAAATCTCAATTAAAACAAAATAAAATCAGCTAAATTTTTTAAAAACTTTGGACTACTTCTTGCTTATTTCCAAGTGCTGTGAATTTCAAGCAAACATAATTATTTAAAGTAGTTTATTTTCCCCCAAAAAAAAAAAAAATTATAATATAAATATGCCAATTAAAGTGCTTGTTTTATAAAATCTATGTTAGATTAAAAAACAACTTTTTATTTAAAAATATTTTTTAATATGTTTTTGTTAAAATATTTGGTAACACTTTATTTGAAGGGGGGTGAATAAGACTGACATGACACTTTCATAAACATGACATAACACCTGTCATGAACATGAATAAGCCTTCATGAATATTTATGACTGTTGTCATAAAGCGTCATTCGGTAAATTATGACACTTTTAATACAAAGTTGACATTATTCAAAATGTCTTTGTTATGACAACTTGACATTAAACAAGAAATCATTACTGTTTAAACTTTACCTTTAATAACATAAAGTTACCTCATTTTTAAAGTGCAATCAGTAATACTTTTATAACAAATTTATATCAGTAATGAAGGCTTATTCATGTTCATGACAGGTGTTATGTCATGTTTATGACAGTGTCATGTCAGTCTTATTCACCCCCCTTCAAATAAAGTGTTACCAAATATTTTGTTGTGACAACATAAGGCAGGTAATCTGTGAAAAAAATGGAGCTCCTCTGCCTTCTCCCAGTGCTCCCAGTACAAACTGCATAAAAAGCCAGGAGAAGGGTTTCAGTTAGGCCTGTTGCAATAAACAATAAATAAATTAATTGGATGATAAATGAAAATTATCGACCTCATTTTAATTTATCGCCGATATTTCTTTTGTGCCTTTTTCTCTTTCTATTGATGACACTGGATGAAATAAGGCTGAACCCCGGTTCTCTCCACTGACCCTCCCTTCCTCATTTCCTGAGCGTAAGGGAGGAGTGAACTATTGCATCAAGTAGTCGGATGTACCCGTCTTCATCTAGTGATTATTGAAGGCCAATATAGTATGTAGACTTTATAATCTGTACTCTTTTGGTTGAATGTAGTTTTTATTTCCACTTTGATTTTATGTTGTGTTTAGTTTTTATTCAAGTGCATTTTTTGTTAATGGAGACTGAGAATTCATTTTATTGTTGCTTTTGGTTGTTTTGTTTACTTTATCTGTTCCAGTGTTAAGTGTTTTTTGTAAATAAAGCATATTTTTGGCAGCATGTGCTTGCATTATTATATCATCACCATTACATCAGTTTAAAATGGTCTTGAAACAATATCACCGTTTATGGCAATTATTTCTGAGACAATTAATCACCCAGCAAAATGTGTTATCGTGACAGGCTTAGTACTGTCAATTATTCTCATGCTCATCAGTCAGAAAACCAGTAGAATTCACCAGTTGATGTGTGCAGTAGCTGGGCTCACCAAAATTAGGCCTTGGAACAGATAATCTGAATCAATTCAAATTTTGTAACAAAATACCTTTTTTTTAAGAAAAAATTGTTTTTGTTTTCTCCAAAAAAAGTTACATTTACTAGAACTATAAAAAAAACCACGCATGTTAAACATTTATATTCCTTTCTTTTTGGCGTTGCCTCCCTCATGTTCCTTTTTTTTGTTTCACCTATTTTTTCCAATTGGCCAAGTCCCAATATCATAATTCCCTCAGATTCACCGGCTCCCTGTGGATTTGAATCCTTTCCATTCTCCCTCATAGTCAGTACAATAAAGGTCTGAAGAACAATCCTTTCAATCTGTTCTTATACAAACACCAATCTCTGTCAGATTTCATCTTTCTAAAGTCCATCCCAGATGTGTCCCATCCCAAGAGAGAATCCCCAGTCCTCCCAGAATTATGAAATTGCCCCTCCAGCCTCCACTTGGTGTGGGGGAAGGCGTGCTGATGAATATGATGGGGGAAAAGCAATTAAAATATTCTCTGCTGCTCTTTTCTCCCTACATCTAGAGGGAAAAATGAGAGGCATGGATTGCATAAGGAATCTGAAAAATGTCCATCCTCTTTTAATCAGAGAAATCTATTTCTGAAGGCTTTTTGAAGGGGGTTTGGAAGGGCACCGTTGGTTTCTATGGGAACCCACACAAGCAGAATCAAGACCATTTAGGGTTATGGTATAGCAAAGGGTGAGCAAAGGGAAAAACGTAGCCTGTCATGTGTTTCAGTGGATTTTACCAGAGGAAAATCACATTTGTGGTACCCGGAGAGAACCCACGCATGCACAGGGAAAACATGCAAACTCCATGCAGAAAGACCCCGGGCCGGGAATCAAACTCAGAACCTTCTTGCTGCAAAGCAACAGCTCTACCAACTGCACCACTTCCAGACTATCAGGTGTTAAAACACTTCAAGACAGATCAGTCCTGACCTGAGTTTACCAGCAGCATTAAGGGTCACTCAGATACATTTAGACTCCAACTCCAACTTAGAAATTCAAAAGGAACACATAAATTAGTAGCACAATGCAAAGTGACAAAACGAGGGATGAAATAATTGTCTCAGACGAGTACTGTAAAACTAAAGGAATAATTAATTTGATTAGTAGAAATGACTTGGTTATGTTTGGTTTGAATGGGAAGTGATTGTAAAGTACCTGCTGCTTCACGGCCATAGAAAGAGTCAACTGGCTTTGAAATAGCTACCAGTATGGTCTAAACAGACTTAATTCAGATTTATGTAGCTGAACTAAGGATTAAATTCCTGGTCTTCAAACCACATTATAAAGGTTAAACTTTATAATGTGGTTTAGGCAGATTTAGCTACTGAGCTAAATCTGCCCAAGTGCCCATTTTTTTATTCATGTCTTAGATCAAAGTACAAAGGAACATCGAAGCATCTTATTCTTATTTAAACTTTAGTCACTAAAGTTTAACCTTTATAATCTCAATAACATATTTCTAATTCTCTACTTTATTTAGTGTTCCCAAATAAAGTACTTTTGTCTAAATTTAGAGCTTAATTTCTTTTTTCTTACATCAAGAATTTCAGCTCTCCTCCTAAAGAATGATTATGTGTGATCATCTTCAGACTATCCAATCAGTGCAATCAGTCAAGACCAGTGCAATCACAGTGCCCAGCAAATACAGCCAAAATGATTGGTTTAGTGTGCGAGAGATATGCTATATCTAAAAAAAAAGGCACATTGTCTGCCTTTTTTACATGAAGTAATGATGGCCTTAAAATATAATAGTTTGATTTTATTTTTTAAGAATCTAGTAGAGCTCACTGTTAAACTTTCCCAGTGTCCATTAAATCTCCATAGACAGAACATAAAGTTGATTGTGTAACATTGAAATTAAAGTGAAACTTCTTCTGCAATATATTTATTTTCTTCAGACAATAACTGATGAACTAAAAGAGCACAGAGAAAAAACTTGTGAACCTCTGAAGGTAATCTCTGAGACTTTGAGGTTGTTTTATTGTTGAATTGTAGCAGTCATCCACAGTGTCCTCCATAAGTATTTATTCCTGTTCAACCATTTTCCATTGTGGAGTTACAAATACAAAATTTTATGTAATATATAGTGATTTTGTAAGTATATCTTTAAATGCAAAAGTTGAGATTCTCGCCTGAACACACTATCAGAATGCATGGAGTACTGTATGAATATAAAGTGTGGAAAACCCTTGTTATCTCACATTAGAACTGTCAGTAAAAAAAAATTCTTGTTTATTAAGACATAATGAAATGGTGGCAGGACCATCTATGGTCTTGAGTTTCCCTGCTATGCACCTGCAGCTTCTTGTGGAAATCATTTATGATGCAACTTCACAGCTGTATGTTTCTCTACCAAGACCTTTGCATAGCAGTGCTGAAATGAAGGGTGTGATCTTAAAGAGGAGGAAAGGACACCCTGTCCTGCAGTATGTAGCATACCCTGCTCTGTCCCCTACGTCTCCCCCAAAAAACAAGCCCCCCCATCCTCCTGCTCCCCATGGGGGAACAGGTGCCATGTGGTGATGAATAGTCAGATGTGAGGTAGGAGGACATACAATGTAGGTCGAGCTCTTGGGGTTGTAGTCTTTCCGAGTGTGTGTCTATAGATTTGTGTGAAGCATGTATTTCAAGGCATTTGGGGGCACAGGGAGGTTGCTGGGTATAGACGGTTCTCCACTGAGAGGTGGTGTTGTGGGGGTAAGGTATGGGGACGATGCATATTTCCGCTACAGTATGATGTATGGGGTTCTTGTACCCCGTTCTGCACCTGTTCACTTCGCCTATTCTGTCTCTGTCTCGCACACAATGACGCGCACCCACTCATGGCCCCTTCACCCCCACATGGAGACAAGGTGTAGATAATCAGCTCATTTGTTATGGCGCAGTTAGATTAGTGTATGAACATATGCATGATGATGAACTGCACTGCACCACGCAACAACCTTGTCCTGCAGGACCGCAAAGTCGCACAAAAAGAGAAGAATGGTGTAAAAACAATGTTAGTGTACTAAAGTTCAATGACGTTGGGGTCAAAGGAAGCTTGGGTGGAGTGTGAGGCTGGGAAATCGAGGTCATCCAGGGTCCTTTTCATTGTGTTTTTTGCTATTATGTTTTTACCTCAAGTCTTCAAGGGGTTTCATTCAGAAAAGGCTTTCCCTCTTTGGCTTCAGAGATAGATTTGTACTTCTAAAGTCAGAAAAATAAGCTTCACTAAAACACAGAATCAAAGCAATTTCTGTTTGGCTTCTTAGGTTTCAACATATCTTCACTGAGCAGTTGATGCTTTTACAGGAAGAGAGTGTCACACTTTTACATCAGCAAAGAAAAAAACTGTGTTTTTGTTCTGCTTTACTTCAAGTTATGCTGCAGTCGCTGAGTCTTGAAAGTGAAAAGTGAGTGAATAATCAAATACAGTACATAGTAGGCCCTATGGTTACTGTGATTCAAAAAGCATGACCTCTATGGCATTGTTTCAGAGCCAACATTAAGACTATTGTGTAGCGATGGCTACTTCCTTATCTCAGGAGTCTATATCCATTCCAAAGCCAGTTGATCTTATTGCTGATTGGCCGGCACTGGTAACTGTCAATGTCATACATTAGATGCATTGACATGTGATCTTTTGACAGAGTTTCCAGTAATCTAACATGACATCAACCACTAACATACTGTGCTATACTGAGATGAAGCTAAGTAATCGCACCACATACATGAATCGTAAAATTCCATGAAGAAATTTTAAAATAATACATTTAAAAGCACTCACATAATACATGGGTCAAATCTGGCATATCTAACAGTTTACTTAATTAGTTTTTTAATATTTTCACTCTTAAATAATGTAGGTGATCCTCTGAGTCGGGCTTCTGTGTTCCTCATGTTATCATGTCAAAATAAAAAAACAAATCACAAAGTGATAAATGTACTAATTGGGTGAGCAATTAGTACATTTATGAGACTTGTGAGTCCACACGCACTTCATGCAAACATGGAAATATTATAGTATTTACTGAAAATGGACGGACCACTAAAAGCATCTCTAACATTCAACTACAAAATCACAGAGGAAGTCCACCACCGCTTTGAAAATTGATTGCGTGGAATCATGTTGCATGCAACACATAAAAATTTATGGAAAAATCCGGGCAACACGTATACACAAGATTTATACATTTTGCATATATTCATAAAAAAATACTTAAGCCCTGCTGATTGGTCATAGTGCCATGCAACAGTGGCAAAAGTTGAAAACTTTTCAACTTTGTGTTGCTCTGCCAAGTCAGTGTGTGCATGTCTGGGTGTCGCCGGTCACTCCGTTGGATCGTCACCAACTATGTCAAGACAATGGGACTGTAATTTTTATATTATGTCTGAAGTCCTTGGTGTCAGTGACACCAGGTGTCAGTCACTGTGATATTCATTGGGCATCTCACCTTCACCCAATTTAGATACAAGAAGTATTTCTTGGTTGCTTAGAAGCTAGTCTCTGGCTGCAAAGTCAAGAAATTCTACTTATAAATTAAGTTATTTTCTGTCATTTTTACCAATTTGTACTGCAAAATAATTGAAACAAGTCCATGCAGAATATAAATTATGGACCTCTGATAGCTCTACTGTAACATTCATGATGGTGGCGACATAACGTAGGACTCAGCATTCAATGAAACGTCTAAGTATCCGTGTCTATGGCTGATATTACTAGCATAATTTAATATGAAGCGATATGAATATTTTTCCACAGCATTGAATCAAAGCACTGTCACAGTGATGAGACACAAGAAGTTCTATAAGTTTGAAACAGAGGCCATTGATAGTACAGCCTTGACTTGGAAAATGATAACCCATTTCTTCCTTTTTCTTCACCCCACATTTCCCTTCAAACCACCATGTTTTGGTCTCAAACAGTTTACAGCATTTTGTCTTTTAAAGAAAACATCACTCTCCTCTTGTCCCTCCTCCTTCAGTCACCTCCGCCTATCTCTTTCTTCCACAACACTACATGGAACCAGCAGGAATGTTCCCCCAAAGCCTTTTCATCTTCCTTCTCTCTCATCTGCTTCTCTTGTGTAACGACCTCAATCTGTCTGTCTCTGTTAGCTTCCGTCTGCGACAATAATTCTGTAATACTCTCAAGTGAGGAGTGGTGCGGGGGGAACCTTGTTGTGGCATCTTTCCTCTGCTCCGGGTTGACTCACTGCGTTCTGAGCTGTTTATCACAGGCAAAATTGCCCGAGTAGCATTCAAAAATAAGGAACAGCGGTGGAAACGGCGTGTGAAGTATGTTTTAGCATTTATAAGACATCTTTGTGTCTGAGTGCTGCATCTGAGGAAATGCTTTGGATGCTGTGTGTGTGTGTGTGTGTGTGTGTCCCGGTGAGATTTTGCCAGCCTCGCAGCACAACTCAAAGAAACAAAAACAGAGTGGGATCTGCGCTATCATCCCCGGGCAGGCCCGCCGTGCTCCGCCTCTGCGCTCCGTTTACCTGTTGGTCCTCACATAATTATGGCGGCCAGCCTCATCCATCACGGTATTGTTGTGCTGTTCGGCCGGGCCGTTCTTTCTCTGGCTCAGTGGCGTTACATAAAGAAACAATAACAAAGTCCAAACAAGGGCCAACCGAAGGAGGGCGAAGACAACACTGAGAAAGGAAATGGTGCAAAAAAAAGGAAAGAAAAAAGAAAGGTTTCTTCACCCATACAGTTTCTTTCCATTTAAGTACAGCAGAGTGATTTTGAATTGTAATTATAACAAGTGAAAATTAGATTTGTAATTTAGTTTGATGTGACGAGATGATTTCTTTAAATCTACCTGTGAAGGGCAATCTTTGAAAGCATCACAATTCAGTTCGTTTTGACCCTGGTGATTTAACTATCTCAAGATACATTCAAAATCAATATCTGATTTAGCTGATAAAGTTCTCCAAAGCATGTCTACTGATATATAAGGCCTCTGCTTTTTTCTACAGCATGTCATTCAGGTATCTGAAGCAACAGCTGTAGCATGCAGAATATGCTACAACCTATCAACTTGAGACAAACTTTAAAGATAGAACCTGGATAGAACCTTATCTTTACTAGAACCTGGTAAAGATAAGAATATTTTCCTAAATATTTCCTAAATATCCTAAAATTTCATAAGGTCCTGAAATGTTGTGCTTTATCAATCGTGACTGTATGTGTATTCACCCAAAAGTTGATGAAGCCATGGTCAGCCAAACCTTCCAAAAGTTCACCTTTGGAAACTCTGTAGCTGTTAGGGCAAAATAAAGTTTAATATTTATTGGATTCATGAGTAATAAATTAGGCCTTGCACAATGTACAAGTTGTCCCATACTGCACACTATGGGGATTCAGCAGTTTCAGTAATCTCTAAAACTTTTTTGCAAGCAGCACAGCACATTCACCTCAGCTGCAGATCAGCATACACAGCGCAGTAGTCTAGAGCCACATATGTTAGAGCAAGAAGTTGTCTTGTTTCAGTTAGAAGCGGAACAAACAGCAAGAGGAATATGTCACATCATCAATTTAAAATGTTTTGCAACTCTGGCAAGATCTCCTTCCATCTGTCCATCTTTTATGCTCTGTTCTATTCTTGACTCTAAAAATGTATATAGCTGTAGCAACTTTAACAAGACCTTACAATTGTATTAAATGTCACTTTTAATTGGATTTATTAAGAGCTTATCACAAAAAACATTTTTAAACTTATCAAGAAGATCAGCTAGAACCTGTGCATCAACCTGTAACTGGTCCGAGTATCTCAGGGTTTTTCTATATCAGGTCGAAGCAGGAGATTAGTCAACAAAGGCTTTATTTTTGACAAAGCTGGCTTAATTTAATGTTGACTGCCTGGTTTTTGTGGCATAACAGAATATGTTGTTCAAAATTGGCAAAGTGCAAATAGTCCAATATCTGTGACTTTTGGGTGTGACGATTTTATTTAAGCTTTTGTTTCTTTAATCTGGACTCATTCATTCAGGATTTTCTTTTATTTTGTCATTTTTATGTTAAAACCACTAAAGAGCTCTGTTTTAGTTTTCAGCTGTTTCCTTGTGGATTCTTGCTTGGTGATTTTCTTTTTGTTGCACTGCTATGGTCTTGTTTATTAAAGATCTGGTACTGACAACAGAAAGACTCAGTGGTAGTAATTTCAATAGTGAAAAACATATTTGCAAAACTGATGGCTACAATAAAATATTTTAATTTATTCTGATTTTGTGAACAAATTAGAAAACCATGAATGGTCTGTTTCAAACCATTCATGGTCTGATATAGCATGTAACATGTCACCTGTGACATGTTACATGCTATATAGTTTAAAATAGTATTTGAGATTATTTAAAAATATTGTGATATATATTGTGTATGGTGATATAGCAAGAAATATTAGGATATTATATTTTCCTAATATCCAGTCACATTCATGTACAGCAGTGTGTAAGTGAATTATATTTGTTCAACTCAAAAATATCATTAAGTGGAGAAACCTGCACCAACACACACAAACTTAGCTTTGGATCCTAATCATCTTAATCCACTCACTTTTTATACAATCCAATTGTCTTCGTGTCTGGTTTCTATTAATTAATTAAAACAAAAAGCACACTAGAAATATTTGTGCTCTGGGACCTCCCCCACTTTAGACCAGACATTAATAACATCCCTTTTTCTTTCCTGTCAACACAGATGCTGTAATTAAAAGCAGCCCAATGTACTCTGAATTGGGGATGACAGTAACTATGCAAATGAAAAATGAGATGGAGAGGAGGGAGTAGGAGGAAGATAAACAAAGAAAGAATGAGGATTACTGAATATAGGGTTTAAGTCATTATTTCTAGCTATCATAGTCCTGTTGAAGCCCAGATGTTGCTTAGAGCATTTGCTGCATTTGCTAATGTTGCTTAGCATGTGATATGAGCTGGTAAAAAGAAAATTTGGACATGTGCCTGCCTTGGCTTAGTATGTAACTGTCTATTGCAACTCCATCTTTGATTGGAGAAACAGGCTTCAAATTAGTGTTTACGTACAGACACATTTCATGTAATTGTTTACATCAACAAATTTGGTGCATGCACACAATGCTGGGGGGCAAATCGCCATAGCAACTGACAAAAGCTCCACCAATGTATCAGGATTCAAACATTTCCCACACGAAGAACAGAACATTCAGTCCATTACAGCATGTTTTCAGGCTTGCAGTTCATTTAGCCATAATTAAAAAGTGATTGTCTGAACATAGCAGTGGTTGATTAATTTAATCACCTGCTCTACTGTCGATCTATCAGAGTGTGTGGGACATTTATTTATTTATTTATTTATTTAGTGAAGCAAAACCAGTGATGGCATAGTTACTGTGAAAAATTAACTTTAATCAGACTGCTGATTACTCCTTGAAAAAGTAACTTAGTTAGATTACTGATTACTTGATTTGGAAAGTAACTAAGTTACATTAAAAGTAATGTTTTTAGTTACTTTCAGCAGCTGCTAACAACAACGCTCCACTACCTGTGAAAATTAAATTGATCTTTGCTAATCCTTAATTGCAAGTTGTTTTATAATAGTAACATCAACAATGTGTCTCCACTTCTATGGTTGAACTGAAGGGGAGATTGTTTAATGGTTACAACAGTACAGAAAAAAACGTTAGTAATTTGTGTGTTCCACTATTGTCTGGAAAACTCTAAGAATTATTTTAAAGCCCCCACTCCCTGCCCCAGGCTCCAGGTTCTGCTTTAAGGCCCTGAGTTTGTTGTCAAAGCGCAGCGCACAGCGCTCTTCCTGCGGCTCCAAAGCTCAGATGTTCCCCTGACAGATTTGTGACATTTATCTTAATATTAACTATAATGGCGTTTAGTTGCACAACTTTACGGACACGTTCATTCATTGCTGTTTTTACGTTTTTGCGCTGTTCATATTAGTCTCGATGTTTGAAGTTTTCTGGAGCGCAACGCGAAGCTCGACCTCATTCACAGCCAGAGGCGCAAAAAGTGGGTATGCAGCGTATGCAACGCATCGGGGCGCAGCACCAGAGGGGGCGCCGATTTATGTTTTCGCATCCACCTGAATAATGCGTAGTTGCGCCACTGTTCACAGCAAATATATTAACTTCACATTAACAGAGACAAAACGGGATGGATCATCCGGGAAATTATGGACAGGGAGAGTCTGACTAAAACTACCTGGATGTCAGACAAATTCTGGGATTTCTTTTGAGTCTGCTTATTTCCAAGCCCAAATGAGTAACTTCACGTTCAAAAACGAGCCCAAAAAGGCGCAATTTGCAAGCAACTTTAGAAAAAACAAACAAACCTAGAGCCGTTTATAATAATCGGACTTGGCGACAGAAACTCAAAATACTTCCTGTTTTTCCACCAACAAAACGCGCATATCCCTCCATTGTTTACATTTCTGTCGCTGCTGATAGAAACGACAATCCACTCCCTAAGACGGAGAGTAAATAAAATAAATTACAAAAGAAAATAGTAATGCACAGTAATGCAAAGTGATTTTGATAAGTAACTGTAGTCTGAGTACTGGATTTGAAAGAGCAACATGTTAGATTACTCGTTACTGAAAAAAGTGGTCCGACGTCAGTAACGCGTTACTGACGTGACTGAGCGAAACACACCCAATTCCACAGCACAATGAGCACATCTAATATGTTAAGGTTGTCAAACTCGAGCGAGCATATAACCTACTTTTGTTTCCCAAGTTATGTTTTCTTTTTCCTTACCGTGGTATCTAGTTGTCACAGTGTTGACAATTAGTAGCAAAGCAACATGTCCCTTTTTCATTTATATGTAATGCGTACATTTGCAGTATTTGCAGTATATCATTGGCGATGGTCAGGGTGGGATACTGCAGTGTAAAAAAAAAAAAAAAAAAAAAAAAAAGAAAAATGTTATAAAATTAGCTAAAAACCTAAAACTAGCTAAAATAAAATAAACAACTAATAATAGCATACAGGTTAGCACTAGCCTGTTGACCCATAGTAACATAATCCATACAGAGAGAAATAAAAACATAAAAAATTAAAACTAGCTAAAAAGCTAAAGCTAGGTAAAGTACTATTAGCATGTCGGTTAGCATTTGCATGTTGACTTACAACAGCATGCTGTAATGTGAAGAAAGTATGTAATAGTTTGGTAGTTAAAATGCTAATATTAGCTAAAATGTTACAATTACACGTGGGCTATTGCCAGTATGTTGACTAACATTGACTCACTCCATTCAGTCTGTAAACCAAAATTAGCTAAAATGCTAATATTAGCTAATATTTTCTTTAAATGAGCCAAAGCAGTGTACATTTTATAAACCCATGATATTGTTCCAGTTAGTTATAGTTTTCCCCCATTAATTAATTTTTTTCTAGTTCAGATAACAAAAATGTTTTCTCAATTTCAATTTTAATGATTTTATTTGTTTTCGCCAATTATAATAACATTGCTTATAATAAGGTTTCTGAAAAATAACTTACTGATAAACGCAGTTTAGGTCCTGACGCTCAGCAAGTGGGTTAAAGCCCCTTCTGGCAAGGTGAAAAGAAGTATTTAATAGCACTTATTAACATTAATCGACAGCTTTTTTTAAACATTTCATTCACAAAACTTCTGTTAAAAGTTATTTGGGATACAGGTACAATGTTGTGGCTAGCCTAAACATTCAGATTTTATTTTAAAGCAAAATAAATAACTAGCACTTTTGCCCTCCAATTCTCCATTTTCCCACTGAAAAAACCCCACATACATGGTGTTTGCTGATGGAATTTGAGCATGCTTTGACTAACCTTACGTGCTGAATATCAAACGTAATAGCAAGTGTCCACACTATTACACACCCGAAGACAGAAATGGGAGTGCTGACAGTTTGATTGCAGAAGTTTCTTCAGTCCTGGCCTTATAACAGCACACCATAATTTCAATCTGCCTGGAACGAAAGCTGCTTTTTGAAGGAGTGAATACAGAATGGCCCTGACTTGTTGTGATTATGGAAGTGCCAGAAATTTCATAGTGATAAACGATAAGTGATAAACATCTCTGTAATTGTTCGCCATCTCATGTCGGCCTGTGAAAATTGGTGCTTTGCGGTGTCCTAGATGTCTCCATAGCACATCTAATTCCCCCCTTTTATGTGCTGCAGGGCAAATAAAATGTGTCTTTATAGCTCTGAGAATGTATTTGTCTCAGTTTTATTTTGACCTGTATTAGCAAAATCATTACCTGAACCATTTATACGTCGGATTTGAGTGATAATTTAGGAACCAAATTAGATTCTATTATTTTGCAGATGAATGCTGTTATGTTGGAATCATGATGCACAGAACATAAATTTGCATGTTATCCTCCTTGATTTCTGTCATGCTGTACTTCGGTCTACATCGCTGGCTAAGCTGTAGTGACTTCTTAGTTTATAATGTTTACAGCTTAGATCAAATTCTGTAAAACAATTTCAAAGAAATAGTTCTTACTTGCTATTTTTAGACAGTCTTCTACAGGTAAGTCATGTTGTATCTGTAGCAGATATACTGAAGATACTTATTATTCTGATAAAATATAATATCAAAAGCGTAAAAGATATGCAACATTATGTGAATAACACGTTAGCATCATTTTTGTTTTGACCACCAGGGGGCACTCAAGGAGTTAAATATTGTAACATTGGGGAAAAAGTAACTTTGTCTTTATTCCTTATCTTTTTGTAACTTCAGGGCAGTGTTTTATTGTTATCGAGATATTTGTGACTGGCCACAGCAAAAGTGGGAACAAACAAGAGCCATTTTGTGATCCTAGAAGTGTAAATGAAGCTTTCCAATGATGTCAAACACCTGGAAATCAACAAAGGATGGAAAATCTATCGACACATCAGCCCAACTAAGAATTTCTGTTCACCACTGGGTTGGCTGATCCTGTAATCTGTGCTCCTTAGCTGGTGCGCTGTGTGGTCCTCACTCTTTTTCAGTTATGAAACAAAACCCGATCTGTTAGTGTGAAAACCTTAATTGTTACTATAATCTGTGGCAACTGGGAAGAAAGTGGTGTAGTGTGTTCCCAGCTTAAAGCTTTCCAACGGCTAATTACTTGAAGGAAATGTGAAGGATTGTTGATGACATGGCGCTTTAAAAAAGTTATTTTTCCTAACCCTTTTTTATTTACCTTCTGAAAAAGGTAAATTTCACATCCTGACAGGAGACAAAGCGGAACGCAGGAAAATGGCTTATTGAAAGCAACTCCACATATGTACACTTACACACACTTGTTCTGCTCATTAAATTCAGAATCAGCCAGCTTTGTTCAATAATACATAGAAGGTTGTCCAATGTCTCCAACACATGCACTCTATATTGCAGCTGAGTTTAGCTGATGTGAGAATAGCTGGAGGATTATTTCAAGGCTGCACTTTGCCTCGCCCTCCCATACGATTATCAGAACAGCTTGTTTCTTCTACGCAGGCAGCCCGTATCGTGACGGTCCTGCAGGAAACTCAAGTTAGGAAGGAAATTGTGGGTGAAAATATTAGCAGGTTATTCCTTCTAGTAGTAAATACATGTTTCACAATAGATGAAGCTTTAAAAAAATGATACCGTTGAAGTTAAATTTCAACTTTAATCATGAGTGATAAAGATAAATATCCTTTTGAATTTCAAATATGTCCTCTGTATTGATTCCCTGTCATTCTGCGGCCAATGGCTAATGCTGTGCCATCATTTATACACAAGGTGCTCAGCTCCAAATTGCCCTGAAGCCACTATTACATTCAAGATTAGAGTTTGAAAGGTTAAAATTAACCAAGGTTGAGCTATTGATTGAAATAGTCAAACCTAAAAGCACTTGGCGTTGGCGTAAGATGTGTTTATGGTTTTAGCTTGGTTCTGCCCCATAGGCTGCAAGCTCTGTAAGCAATTGACTGGGGTTTTATTTCTTCTTCTTCTTTCAAAATTATTATTTTTTTTAATATAAAATATAAAAACAGTATAAGTAAAACTTACAGGATACAAAGTAAGAAAGATAAAAACGCTTGGCCGGAAAAATAGCTGATGCAATATAAAGGGAAGGTAACAGGGTAGCTCAAGATCACACACTTCTTATGTTAAGTGAGAAAAGGATAAGCTCCAAGTAAATTTAAAATTGTTCGTGACTCCATTTTAGGTTGTTTGGTGACAGAAAAATGGCAATTGTTTTCCAACACTAGTAGAATATAAACAAAGATTTGAGCACATTTGTAATGGAAACACAGCTCATGTCTTCTTCAAAGGTTTCCATGTCATTTCCTTCAGTGGTTTCTGGTGCTAAAGCTAGAAATTGCATCCTTATTCACTATGTGTCTATTTATTGATTAAGTCACTACCCGTAATTTATTAGAGTCATAAAAGCTTATTGTGCCAAATACTGCTATTTGATGAAAATGTGATTAATTGTGTTTAATAACTACAAAAGCACTAATTAAGTAGATAATTGCTTTTAATTCTGTCCCATCACTAGTAATCTGCTGTTGTCAAAGAGTCTGTGGTTCACATTTTTTTCAAACCATTCTTGGAATGAAAAGAACAAAGAGGAAAAAGCTGATAATCAGACAACTTTGAATCCTAGAATAATGAGCTTATGTCAAGAGCAAACTGCTGACCAGTGGCAAAAAGCTTTAGCTTTTCTTCTGAGGGTAAAGAAAAGTCTGACAGCAAAATTCATTGCCTGTAGTACGTGTGTCACCTACCCATTTTTTACTGGGGCATGTGCCACAGTATGGATTTGCTGTGTCCTCAGTGAACTCTCACATGCAGCTTTAACAAGCAGGAACAATGCAGTTTAATTGATAACACAAGCTGAAGTGAGCACAAAAAACCCAGCCATCTGGGTCTGTGGAGCCTCGCGTATCGCGTTCTGCAGTGTGCGTTCTGTTACTTGACCCTCTCAGTCACTGAAACCTGTACCAACTGTGTGTGTGTCTGTGTTTTTACGGAGGTATTTGTGATTAGCTAAAGTGAACAGAAATTACAGCAACTAGAATCCAGGTTTCACTTTTACATCCTGTGCAGGAAAAAAGTTTTTCTCCACACAGAAATATGCATGTGTGTGTGTGTGTGTGTGCGTGCGTGTGCGCGTGTGTGTGTGCGTGTGTGTGTGTGTGTGTGTGTGTGTGCATTTGTTTGTAATACCTTGTGGGGACGATTTTCCTGACATATACTACATTGTGGGGACCAATTGTTCCTTGTGGGGACCGGAGCCTGGTCCCCACAAGGGGAAACCCTGTTTTTGGGTCAGGGGTCAGAGTTAGGGCTAAGGTATGAATTGAGTTTTGGTTAGGGTTAGGGTTAGGTATGTGATGGATAGGGTTAGGAAAAGGGTAAAGGTCAGGTTTAGGCTGTAGAAATGAATGGAAGTCAATGGAAAGTCCCCACAAAGATAGCAACACAAACATGTGTGTGTGTGTGTGTGTGTGTGTGTGTGTGTGTGTGTGTGTGTGTGTGTGTGTGTGTGTGTGTGTGTGTGTGTGTGTGTGTGTGTGTGTGTGTGTGTGTGAGCTGTTCGCAGCAGGTAGAGTGGAGAGGCTGATAGGCGATGAGAGGACCACCACCAGCGAGTGTCTGCTTTAACCGAGATAAGAGGCTGGGTCAGCCAGAACACCCAGGCTCCACCGAGGAGGGGAAATGGCTGCTGGGCAGTCCCTGACCCTGAATCACAGCAGGGTGGCAGAGAAGAAATGAGACGTGACTAATGGAGACACTGCAAGCTGACCCTTGATCAGGCGAGAGCGGGGAGAGTAGTGGGGCTGGACATATGAAGAGGAAGAACACAGGATGTGCTCAGAATGAGCTGATAGAGATTAAAGTTTAGAAGAGGAGTCTAGAGAGCCATTTTCTTAACTTCTATTTGTTTCTTCATGTTTGAAATGGATGTTGAGTTTATCCTTATTTGCACAGGATAGGAATTATCTGGGCTAGTCCATGTAATAAATAAATTACTGCACATGTGGTTTTTATTCTCAGACATCTCCTGGACAACGTTAACGTTCTCTTCCGTGTCTACTAGAGGAATGGTGTGAGTTGAAGACTGCTTTTCAAGCTACAGCTCAGTGCTGTGCTGCTGCCAGCTGCAGCACAGATACAAGCAGAAAAAAATTATGCCTATCGAACAGTGTAATGCATGACTTTAGTCAACATTTGCATCTGATTTTATTACTTCTCTTCAGCCTTTTCGTTTTGGTGCCGTATGTTATGGGTCAATAGGGTTTTGCTGGCCTGTCCTCAAAGGGGTTTTAATGCACTCCATTCTGAGCCAAAAGCAAATAAAAACACAGCCAATAAAACAACAAACCACCAAATTACGTTTTGGATTCCATCCATTTCTGTCCAAATCACTGAGATGCATGTTCACAGTTCACATTGGATTATCACTATACCTCAAAGTTCAGCAATCTGTAGTCAGTAATATGCAAGGGAATTTTTACTTTGCAAATTGCTGACATGGCAGATTTTCATGGGATTAACAACACAGACAAGCTCCATAATTATAACTAATAGTCAACATAGATGAAGGATTGGAAAGTTCTTTTTAACAGTAAAATATGGTTGAGAGAATTGATTCAAGCTGACAGTTCAGTAGTTCATCCATTTTAAATACATGTTGAAAAAATGTTTTATATGTTCAGTACTAAAGGGTGAGTTTGGATTATTTAAACAAACTACCCAAAATATATTTTTGGAAGCTGTTCTGCATATTGAATGATATGGATGCAAATTTTTGAACTGTGCTTCTCTATTAGGAGTGAGCTCATTCGTGCAGATAAGCAGAAGTAACCAATAACGTCCATGTTAATGTGGATGCAGCAGTGCATTGTGGGTCAAATGGTAAATACTCTCTGCATAGCAAACTAATTATCCCGTCTCTAATTCTGACCTTAACATGTTGCTACTGAAGTCACTCTGTTTGTCCTTGATGACCAATGCTGTTGATTACAATCACTTCAGGCGTAGGAATGATAATTGATGTAATCAGGAGTAGAATCCATGTCTGCTTGTTATTAGCATCCTGTTTGTGTGATTTGATTCAGACGTTTTGAAGAATTGAGAAATAGTTTTTACTCCAGCATTTACTTTTAAACCGTTTTACAGTGTCATGCTAAAGTATTCAATGTGTTGCAGAGGGGTTTTATGCGATGAACCAACACTGACACTTACCTGCATGCATGTAGTGGAGGAAAATTAAATATGCTTGTCAAATGTTTTCACAAATAAAACATCTCAAAAATGTGGTGTTCATTTCCATTCAAAGCTTCATAGAACATCTACATTTTGTTGCAGGTGAGTTTAGGATATTTCTCTGACAGCTTGGCACATCTAGAGACAAAAACCTGTGCATTCTTCTTTTCTGCTTTAACTGAAGTGCAGTCTGTTTGTCAAAACAGTCCAGTTTGTTTATGGAGGTGTGAATGTGAAATCTGGTCCGCCTAAAAACCTACATCTTGGTTTGGTGGACTCATGTCCACCAAACCAAGATGTAGGTTTTTAGGCTCATGCTCTGGTGCCATTCAAATTCATATGTGAAGGCTAACATACCCTATCATACCTTAACGTAGCTAGTTAGCTAGTCACCCTACTAGCCTACTAGGGTATAATATACCCTACTATCTAAAATACCCTACATTGTTAGAGTAGATTAGTTATACCCTAGCAAACTATGGCATAACTAATAGGGTCTGACAAGCTAGCTAGCATATTAACAGCTACTTAACAATAGTCTCAACCGGCTCAAGTCACAACACAAAGATGTTTGCATGTGACTTACATGTTTGCCTGACAGAAAAGTTAATGGAGAAAAACACTACATAGAATGTATGAGATTAAATAATCTTGCCACAATAAAAGTTTGAATATTTAAGGCCATGAATTTATCTTAACATGAATCTAAGACTTTTTAAGGATATAGAGACACCCTGTTGACAGACCCTCATATCACTTTACTTCCGCTTTGATTATTATGCTACTCTTTCATAGAAAAATCACAATTTTAAGTTCTTAGATATCCTACATGGGGCCAAATGTAACGGATGAAAATATTTTACAATCAGGTCTAACAGGATAGTGTCTCCTATCCCACAATCCCTTTACATGCATAATGCTACTGTTTGGGAAAATAGCGTCGTAGCAGCTATTATCGATAAACTAAATGCAGAATGTCATGCTTTGCCGAGCTCCTTTTTAGCTTCATTCACTCTCATTTTCTCTTCTCTTTCATCTACTTCAGTATCTCCTCTGCCCTCGCTGTCGCTCTGAATGAAACGCCATTCTGAATTAGGGAGCGAATTGGTGAGACTGATGGTTTTTGAGGCTTTCAGGAGATAGCTCAGTTTGAGAGTGAAAGAATGTGTGGCGGGGCGTGCGAGATTCTGTTTGTGCGAAGAGAATCGAGGAGAGGGAGGAAGGGAGGCTGAGAGAGCTCATCAGCCAACACAGGTCATGAAAAATGCATGGAGGTTGTGGTGTCAGTTTGCTGGAGCGAAGGCTGCAGAGAAAGAGCAGAGACGGGGTTTTCTGAACTCTGCAACTCTCGCTGTCTGGACTCACGCTCAACTATCCAGCCACACTCTGCCTTTCATAGCCTGCAGCTCACTTCATTAGGCCTGTTTGTGTGTGTGTGTGTGTGTGTGTGTGTGTGTGTGTGTGTGTGTGTGTGTGTGCGTGCGTTTGTTTGTAATACCTTGTGGGGACGATTTTCCTGACATATACTACGTTGTAGGGACCAATTGCTCCTTGTGGGGACCGGAGCCTGGTCCCCACAAGGGGAAACCCTGTTTTTGGGTCAGGGGTCAGATTTAGGGGTTAGGGTTAGGGTTAGGTATGTGATGGTTAGGGTTAGGAAAAGGGTAAAGGTAAGGTTTAGGCTGTAGAAATGAATGGAAGTCAATGGAAAGTCCCCACAAAGATAGCAACACAAACATGTGTGTGTGTGTGTGTGTGTGTGTGTGTGTGTGTGTGTGTGTGTGTGTGTGTGCGCGTGTGTGTGTGTGTGTGTGTGCGCGTGTGTGTGTGTGTGTGTATGTGTGTGGAGTCTATGCTCATGCTGTTTGCAGATTTCACTGATTGTAAATACATTCTGTTATTTGACATGATTTCTTAGTCTTTAGCCTGTCCTTTCACCTTTGCTTTGAATCTAATCTATACAAACAGCTGTTATTATTGTCAGGATGCAGCTTCAGAACGGTTTGGACACACCGCACACATCAGAACACATCGTTCATCAGTTTAACAAAAAAAAAGTTATACAATGACTGTAACAGAGTAAAACATATATTATTTATAATATATGTTTTACTCTGTTACAGTCATTGTATAACTGTACAGACACTTATAAGTGTTTTTCAGGCATGTATGACAGCAAACACAAGCTTTTCTACTATACAAGTTGTTATAGTTTTTGGTCTCTTACTGAAATTTTAAGTTAAACATGACTTAAAAGTTTGGTTCAGAGTTTCAGAGTCGTCTTGTTATTATGAAAATTACTGCTCCTGCATTTCATTACCAGCCAGTTAAATGTTAATTATACAAATTTGAGTTTTTAGCATCTTTGGAGGAGAGATCCAATAGCCCAGCTGGAGAATCTGTCTACAGAACAACTCAGTCATGGACTCCATAAATCTGGACTTTATGGATGAGTGCCAAGAAGAAAGTCATAAAAAAGTCCTGTTTGTAGTTTGCCATAATCCAGGAGACACAGCAAATGTGGAGAAAGGTGCTCTAGTTAGATAAAATGAAAATGAAACTGCTGTGGGGATGTTTTTCTTCACCAGAGAGAGGAAAGCTGCTCGCAGTTGACAGGAAAATGGATGGAGCTAAATACACCGCAAACCTGGAAGAAAACCTGTTAGAGGCTGCAAAAGACCTGAGACTGGAACAGAATTTCACCTTCCAGTAGAGCAGCAACCAAAACCCTGCAGTCAGAGCTGCAGCCAATGGTTTAGATCCAAACGTCTTGAAATGGACCAATTTCTATCTATGGCAGGAAAAGAAAATTGCTGTTCACATTTCATCACCTTCCTGAAATAATGGAATATTAAATCAGACATTTTCCCCAAAGTAATTTTGGCAAAAAAAAAAAAATCACCACCTCTTTTTTGCCAAAAGATGATTTAAGCAAAAAAAAAAAAAAGAAAAGAAGAAAGACCATCATTTTAGGAAGGTAACGACGTGTTCTCCATCCAGTCTGAAGAAGCTGTTTCTCAAAGAAGACCAAGCCTCTTAGTTTTTTTTTTAATATCTAATTTTCCTACAACATTATTAAGGCCAATGTGGAGGAAAAAATAGCTTAGTTAGCTAAATGTTTGCAGTTACTTATTCTGGTTTATGTTTTTTCCTCATGTCAAGCCCCCCTTAATGAACTCTGGGAAACCTGGTACTTTAGAATTGTATAGATACAATAACTGCTGCAGACAGTTTGTTTCATCACAAATGCGATATACTTGCCACTGTACAGCCATGACTTCATGGCTTTATATTATGTATTCATATATAAGAGGTCGGTCAACGTCAGTTTTATGTTTTTTCATTGGACAATATTGAGATATGTCAACATGTTCAACTATTTACGAACACTCCGATAGGATAACTCTCCAGTCCAAACTGCATTGCTCTCCTGAGTCCCACCTCCAGGAAAGGAGGGAAAAAACATATCTGTGTTTCTGTCAACTAAATATACATTAAGATTCCTTTTAAATGCATGTTGAGACGGCTCAGCCTAATGGACTTTGTGTGTAAAACATCATCAGTGTATGGTGCCGCACAATGAATAATTAAATGCACTGCTGTTGAGTATGTTGTTTGTCTTCCTTTTCCAGCCTTTTTTTTTCAGATTCAGTAAGTTTCTGTGTTCTGAGCACCAGAGCTAAAATCTCTCCTGCACAACAATCCGGCATGAAGACAGGAGGCAGTCAGCTACTTCTTCACCTACTGTCTGTCTCTGTCATGGGTTTGACCTGACTAAGCAGTAACACTGCACCATATGCATCACTGCCTTTATATGTTTGTTTGATTTTCACTCTGTTTTGGTATACTTGATGCTGCCAGCACAAACTATTTGGCTCCAGGCTAAAGAGAGCAGCACGGCAATGAGTCAGTGTCCTTCCACACGCATGCCGCATGTCACACAGAAACTCTTTATACATATGCATAAACTTTGTTTTGGAGCTGAGGAACCATTATTTTTAGGCAATACTTCAAACTGTAGTGTGGGTTTAGTTTTTTTGTATATGTGCTCAAAATGCTAATAAGCACATGACACAGTCAGGATGACTGTACTGCTCATGACCTGTAAATTCCCAGATGGGGACAATAATAAATTGATACTGATGTTATATTTTTACAGCAATGCCTTATGTAAGCGGTGAACCCTGATTTAAGGTAAAGAAAGGAAGTCTCCAGGAAAAAAGATAGAATTTCTTCTTTATATGTATATTCTGCATTATTACTTGCACAATTTTTGAAGGTTTGCAAAGTGCAAAATAAAATAACGAGGATCGTTTACACTTATGCAGGCTTGCAACAACACATCCAGCTTATGAGACAAGAAGATAATCTTCATGTAAAGCTTTTTTTTCTTTCACAAATACAGCAATGGTGTGTCTGACCTGAGCAGTTACTTATTCTGCAGTAAGTGTGAAGTAATGATATCCAGATTTTCACCAGTTTATGTCCTGTGTTCAATGATTATATCATCATAAGAGGGTCCTAATACTGCAAAAGTATCGAAAATGTTGTTTGCTCTTGATTTATCAAAAAGATTATTAATTTTATGGGTATGAAACAGTGTTTAATGATCTATGTTCAGGTTAGAATTATCAAGTTCCACTTTGAGTATTGTAAGTAAGTTATATTTTTAAATATAGATGCAGTATAGACTTAACAACTGTGAAACTGCCTTTGATAGACAAGGTCTGACAGGTTAGCTAGATGATGTGGAGACTTCTTCAGTTTTGACTTTACAAAGTTCTGTAATTCCTTCAGATATAAATGCTGCAATGAAGATTTTTATTTTATACAACGACTAAGTTCCTGAGGAGAAATGTGACTTTCCATTGCTGTCACATTATTTAAGAGAAAAAAATAAAAGGCTCAATAGGTTATTCAAACAAGGTCAAAAAACAATTTTTCACAGCTAACAAAAAATAAAATAAAACAATTTACATTTTATTCAGTCTAGTTCCATGAAAACATCTGAAAAAATTCCAAATCTTTTCACAAACACATCCATCTGTAGTTCACCTTTTTTATGCTTTTTTGAATGCTTTTGAATTCACTCAAACCATCCAATACAGTCTGTCGACCTCCTTGTTTGAAGCGACTGCAAGGTAAGGAAGAAATGCCTCCTCCATATTGAAGAAATGCCTCCTCCATATTTACTGTGCCTTGCTGGCATCATGTCCATCAGACTTACTGTCTTTAGCCACAGTATTTGACAGCCACACCTGTCTGCTAAGTACCAAGCAGTGTCTCTGCTGTCTGTCTCTATTTGTGTAGTTTGCAGTCCATGACTCTGTTAGGCTGGTTTGCTTGCTCTTACACTGAGTGTCTGATAATCAATGCGACATATACAGACCCTTGGTGCTCTGACCTTGTCTGGTGCAATGAAGGCATGTCTAACAACATTCTCCTTCGGTCTGTGCTGATCTGCAGGCTGTAACTGTTGGAACTTTGCTCACAGCATCGCTAGATAAATGATGCAAAGCTTCACTACATAAAGAGTCAAGGTCGGAAGCTTAAATACTCCTGTTATCAGCGTGAAGATCATCTTGATTTTGAGTTTTCAATTATACATTCGAAGTGTTGTTTGGCATTGTGTGTAATCTCAAATTTACTGTCTATGTTCTATAAGTGGATCAAAGTCATACAGACTCCAGTGCACACATGAAACCTCTAATGGAACAATGCACTCCTGATATTGGGCTAGTAGTCTCTTAGCAAGTTCAAGAAGTGTCATCCATCCAGTGTCCCTGACTGATTATCCCTGTTGGATCTTTTAGGGAACAGAATCCATCCCATACAGACCACTAATCAATCAACAGAGAGGAACATAGAACTAACAATTCATATCCACATTCATTACTGGAGACCAATTAAGACCAATTAATGTTAACCTAAATGTTGGACTGTTGAACCTAAATGTTGGACAGAGGAAGCGAATGAAGTCATTCAGTCTGTGTCAGCCACAGGTATTCGGTTAGTTGCAGTAAGAGGAATGTTTAAGACATTTAATTTCTAGCAAAGATGTTCATTTGGCTCATCACTTTTCTCTTTGCAGACCTTGACTGTTTGCAGCATTTCAAGCAAACTTCACATACATCACGGCCAAACTTTAGTGATTGGGTAAAATCAGATCCAATTGTTTCAAACTTGAACAGAGTCCACGTCTCCAGCAATCACTCATTTCTCAACAGCCGAGGGTCCAGATCCTCTGGATGAAGCAAAGTGTAGAACAAGAGGCTAGTTTTTACCATGCTAATATTCTTTAGCATAGTTTTTGTTTCAACTGACCTGTCAATCTCTTAAATGTCCTCTACATAGATCAATTTGGGTGGACAGCCAGGTTTTACTTGGTTTTCATTGTCACATGATGGAATAAACAGGGTCCTATAAGAGATTCAAAGGTTTGGATATTGTGTATAACCTAACTATGCTTTAAATTCTCCACAGCTTTCTTCCTGACCTGTCTGCTGTGTTCCTTGGTCTTCATGATGCTGGTTCTTCGCCAACCTCTAAGGCCAGAAACAGAACAGCAGCAACTGATTGTTGAAATTAATTAAATTTTGGGGTATTTGAGCAAAGGGTACTGACTACAAATGCACAGATTTGTAAAACTGGTACGTACATTTAAATATACCTTTATCCACTTCCCAATTATCAGCTGCCTTGTGTTGGTCTATTAATAAAATTCCAATAAAACGTATGAAAAAGTTCAAGGAGGATCTGCACTTATGGAAAGCACAATAAATGATAAAATCCATCAGAGAGGGAACATTCATGTTCCTTCAGATGGTACAAAAACAAAACTATTATTTTGCTTCACAGACTCTGACATCTGCATCCATCATTTACTTTATTCCACCACCTGTTTTTCAGAAAACAGTGTGTTAGTCCCCATTGGATGAGAGTCTGAAGTGTTTGCTTTGCAATCACAGAGACATAAAAACAGTCTGAATGCTTTGACCTTATCAGAGCAAACCAAATCATGTCTGTATGCAGAGGAAGTTACTTACCAGCCTCTCTGCTGCCCTCAGCTACATGCAGCTGCCTTTTACGACGAAACCTTCATGATGTTAGAACTGTGCAGTGGCGCTGATGGATAAAAAAATAAAAAATCACGTCAATCAGGACCACCTCAGTCAAAGGAAAATACGATTTCAGGTATGTCTTTGTTCTGGGACCATCATGTGCTTTCTCTATGTGCGCGATGAAAGCTTGTACATGTACAGCAGTCACAGAGAAGGAATCGACAGTGACTGACTATGAATCTAATGAAGTTGGATAGAACATGAAAAATGGAAGGAGAGGGAATTCTGCTTTCTTGGAGAAGGAGTCGTACAGTAAGGTGAACCTGTGTTAAATCCATGCAGCAGAGATTCAACATCAACTGAACTCCTCTGGTAACAGAGATGGACTCGGACTGGAACTATTATAATCAGCACATACATACACATACAGCCCTTCTGTGTCCTAACTTACTGTTTCTTGGGATCATTCAGAATGGAGACAGGAATAGTCAAACATCCCTCCCAATGACAGCTCCAACCTTGTGAATTTTAATTAGAGGAAATTACTCCATCACACTCATTCCAGATCTAATGGTATAAGCTGTACTAGTCTGAGATGCCATGTTTGCTACAGAACAGATGCAACTGCTTCTCAAAATATGCCCTGATAACATGACCAAATCTCATGCTATGCTATGCACAGACTCTGTCTGCACCGAGAAAGATTCACTCGCCTCTATTCATGAAATGGTTGGAGCCTAAATCTGACACACTGACCAACATTTATGCAAAGAAGAAAACAATAGAGAAAAGGCAATGGATTCTGTAATCCAGGTTGTTTAAAATGGCTGTATCTCAAATAACCTGGAACAACTTACAATGGCAATAGCCCAGGGTGCCAATTTTTTGGGGTGGCCCAAAAAGATTCTCTTGTCTCATTTTTTATTTATTTTTTAATAAATGCATGTTTTGCAAATATTGGACTTTATATAAAACTGATATCAGGTGGGTTGTATTAATAGTTTAGGATATTGATGAACATGATTGGGATTTTAACAATGGCACTTGACAAAATGACCAGCTGTTACTGGTTTTCACAATTGACTGTGTGTGTTTATGATGTTTTTATGTTTGGATTATGTAAAGTACTTTGCCTTGTTGCTGAAATGTGCAATACAAATAAACTTCATTGACTGATAAACAGTACTCATTTTTTTGGCTCTAGTGGCCTTTATTTGATAGTTAATTGACAGGAAAGTGGGTAATGAGAGAAGGGGGAAGACATGCAGCAAAGGTCGCTAAGGCCGGGAATCAAACCTGCGACAGCTGCATCGAGGACTAAGGCCTCCATATGTAGGTTGTGCTTAACCCCTGCACCACCACAGCACACCCAACAATACTCATATTTCAAGATAATGAAGTTATCATACTTTTTTGGGGAACAGCATGACACTAAGGCCCAGGAGACACATTATTAAACCTACCATGCATCCGTTCATACTCATATGGGGCTACCAATGAATGAAGGGACCCAAACCCAGGACCCCCGGCCCTGTAACATTAAGTCATTAAGTCATAGATAGAACATGATGTTCCACTAACGGTGCTTTGTTTCTTCATATTTAACCACAAGTGAGCCTTGAGATGTGTTCAGACGCGCCAACATAAGTGGTAAGATAATAAACAGTGGGTCAGCATCCTAAGTGCAAAAAGTTTTCCAATTAAAAGTTTGGTTTTGCTCATTATTTTTATGTGAAACTATGCTACTGCATTAAGCAGTGACATTTTTAATGTTTCCAACACATCTGTACTGGGGGGCAATAACTGTGGCCAGTACAGAATCCAAAGTGAACTTTTGTTTTGTTGTGCAAGTATTCTTAACTTATCAATTAAGACCCAGTATTCTTTATGCTATGTCTTTGGCAACACCATTAAACTAAACTAAAACAGCTGAGTCTTTTTTTCTGGATGGCAGATTATTTAGGATTGTATTGTTAGTTACAGAGGAACTTCTGATGCAACATTAGGTCAAGTTTTCCAGTACTTTAAACGGGAATACACAAAATAGAAAGGACATATTAGTCATATTTTAAAATAGTTGTAGAGTGTAAAATCTTCTGGTCTACATTAAGCATCTTAATGAGGAAACAAACTCTCAGAAATGTGGTGTAAACAGGAAACTAATATTTCAATCAACCAGAGAAAGTGAAAATCAAAAGATCTGTTTAATATTCATGTGAACATTTGGGACTACAGAAGCAGAGTTCAAACATAGTCAAGACTCAAACTTCCTCCTTGTTTGGATTCCACACTGTCCTTCTCTCAACTCCAAATTTAAATTAAAAGTTAATTTGAGTCAGCCCTTCACTTTAAGCGTGTTGCATGAATGTTTGATGGAGAGTGCAAATAGATCAAACTACTCAGCAGTCCAACCCAGGCCAGGATAAATTAATAAACACCTTGTACCCAGTTTATAGGTCCACCTGGGTGAATCACATACAGCATAGAGAGCTGTGAGACAGGATGTAGAATCAAGTAAACTGTTGCGTCTGTTACTTCTGAACATTACTTTTTCACAGCTATTGTGTTGAGTAATTTGCATTATAACAGGGTTTTTTTGTCTCAATTAAGGGGTTAGTTCAGATTTTTAAGGTTTTCATTGTTTTCATCAAATGTCCCCTTACCTCCAGAAGAGAGATGAAGAGAAGTTCTAAGATATTCTATACAGATGTTCTTCATATGATTTCATACTTGAAAAGTTGACAGTAAAGTGGTTTAGAATAACTATTAATTCATATTATTTCAATAAGAAAATAGTTTGAAACTTATTTTTTGTTTTTATCATTTTATTTAAGGTAATTGTAATCCACACATCAGTGATCAGCCGTAAGCCTTTTCTTGATTATGCTATAAAAGAGCACTTCATAAATTTAAACTAACCCACTGGCCATGTAATGACTAATAATATTGGCATTGACCAAAGTTTACATGAGAATATCTAACCCTATCAGACGAATTTCACCCTTCTGCTCATATCAATAAAATTATGTTGGATTTGGATTTTGATTGGATCTTTTAATACCGCAGATCAGTTTAGTCTCCCTCTCTCTGCTTTGAGTGAATCTTCATTATTTCAACCCCGACAAGCTTTTATCTTTCAGCTGTTTAGCTTTTCTATTTGTTCATCTGATATTTGTTGGAAAACCTTCCACACCAAAGTACAATACACGCTATTTTCAGAAGCCGGTCTTAGCCTAGCTCAGTACCAGATGAGTCCTCAAGCTCTCTGCACCGCAGCTACAGACTGCGGTGCAGAGAGCACCGCAGCTACAGACGGTACTCTCTTACGGTGTAAGAGAGAGCCTGGTGAGGAGAGAGGCTTCAAGAAAGGAAGGGACCGGATAAGAAGTTGAAGGAGATAAAAAGTGGAAGAGCGACAGCCGGATAGGAAGAGGTAAGTGAGTTTGGGAGGTATTGAGGGGGGTAAGATGACTGGTTTGTCCAGTCACGTTTGTTCCTTTCTGTCAGCTTTCGAACAGCATCCGTCTGCCCCGCTGTGACTGAAACAGATGAAAGTATGAGTGCAGCTTGGTGACCGGTAAGAGGACAGGTGAAGAGAGCTCCTGCAGGGCTGGCGAGGAGCGGAGCAGGCAGGGGGTTTGGGCTGGTTGGAAATAGCTTGAGTTCAGTTACAAGCTGAATTCCTAACACCACATTTGATTTTCATTGGCCTCAGTGGGCTGCCATTCGTCGCCCGCCAGCAAAGCACTTACAATCAAACCTCAAGTATTACAGGAACTTCCTTGTGGGTGCTACTCTGGATTTCATTGATCTGGCCTGTTGGAATGAGAGTCAATTTTTAATGTGTTCAGTCTTAGAAAATAGCTTTTTCTTTTTCTTTCTTGGCAGTAACTGCTGGAGAGTCCATGGGCAAAATCTAATTTTTATGCACATGTCTATGTCTACTTCTCTCTGTGGAAATCTGACATTAGTGCACTATGAAATATGTAAAAAGAAGCAAGTCTTTGCTTATTTAATAGAATAAGTTGTAAATATTAACGTTACACCCACTCAATCTGAGGGTGAAATGTCCATATGTATTACACTTTTTGCTAGCCTGGCCATCACCTTCTTATACTATTCAGCTTGATTCTCATCTCCCTTCAGTTCTCTGTCTGGCCTTTCTCCCATTGAGCTGGATTTCTCTGGTAGAATTACAACTGAGTCCACCAGTGAGCAGAAGGAGAAGTTGTGAACGATGATGTTGAATTTTCTGCTCTGTTTTAGAGCTGTAGTCTGTCTGCAGTTTTAGCAATGGCAGCAGAAGAAGTGAACCAACCCATTCAGCCCATGGTGGCCATGCTTCCAAATGGCACTTCTGTCATGGCAGTGGAGGATGGTTGTGCTCTATCATTGAACTAGCACATAACATACGTCACAGGAAAATGTTAGTGATTGGGTAAAATTTAAAACCTCATCAGAGTTGACAAATGATTGCTTGCTGCAAGCAATCATTTGTCAACAGCCCAGGTTCAGACCCTCAGAAGGAGGCAAAGCATAGAACAAGGGTCTGGTTCTTACCAGGCTAACCTTCTGGTAATCCTCACACTGTTGGAAATGATGTCGACAGAGATTGCTTAAGAGCATTGTTAAGCAATCTCCATAAAGAAATATTAATCTGCATAAAATAAAACTGTTTCCTAAAAAACTCTTCAGTGATTATAAATAGCTAACTCTCTCTGTGTGTCCTAGATTTACAGTATAACATGTTTTGAATCATTCTGGGACACAAAACTAAACTCTTGTTCCATTGGTGTTGGTTTATTGTTGCTGACAAAAAAATAGAGGCATCATCTTCTACCAGCTTAAACAATCACAGCCTATTAGCATTAGCATGTCTAGCAAAAGGTGTTAAAGTTAACACACAGTGTTTCATTAATCTAACCTTGGATCTCTGCATATAATATAAACCTGATCCCGTTCAGCTGATGTTCAGAGGGAAAGCAGCTGTAGTGGATCCCTGTCTGTCATCATGTGATCTGGACTGTGGAAACTAAAGGTGAAACAGATGCAGTCAAATTTTACCATGATAAAAACTCAGTGCTATGTTTCTGAACAGAACTGGAGCCACACTGAAATATGTAATCATTTCTTATCAGATTCATGGTAGCAACAGTAAACGTGACCTGCAAAAAGTCTGGATACAACTAAATGTCTTTCACTGTTATGGAAAGGAAGAGTATGGGGGACTGAGATTTTTATAGTGTCATTGATTCAGTAATATTATTACTGATTAAATGAGCTTAAAAATAGCTTTGACTATTAGAGTAACATTGATAGAGATGTAAGCTAATTACTAAAGTGTGTCCCACTTGTCTTTAAATTAGGATGATCTATTCCAGTTTTAGGACTGCTCACCACCATGGCAATTTTGATTGATCACCATCAGTGTTGATGAGTGCAATCAACTCATAATAAATAATGTATTGATTTAAATAACTCAAATTTATTTATGAAATGTAATGTGGAATGATGAACCTGGAAGGTCGAGATCCACTGTTCAAAATCTTTGCCTTTAAAAATATGATTTGTTGTATACTTGCAGACAAAACTGTCTTCTAATGTCACAAATAAACTTCAACTTATCAAATACACCAAGCACATCTACATGGATATTTCTATAGAACATGTTTTCTATCATACCTTTTCCTACCATCTAAAATTATCCTGTTACTAACAGCATTAGACGTCTTCGGTTAGGTCTTTAAAAAGCCTGGTGCCTAACAGTCTACGTATGTGTACACCTTACTACATATATGAGTTGGCGTCCTGTCACAGACCCAACTCAGTCACAGTTTAGCCCTGCATTCAGCTTGGCTCTGACAGAGAGGAAGCCGCCGGGGCAGATGTGACTGTCTGTGGCTCTGGTTCCGCTCCATCATCTTATTTCCCCTGCTGGTCGTCACTTATTGGAGTTCATGAAGACTGAGAATGAGATTGCTAAAACAATGAGCGAAAGCTCAGCCAGACAGTATTAACTGTCTCTCCCCCCATCCATCCCAGTACAAACCTCCCTCTGAGACCAACCAAAGTCAACTCACACTTGAGCTTTCCATTTCTATATTTCTCTCTCCTCTTGTTTTCCATTTGATCCGTCCTTCCCCTTTTTAACTCTCTCCTCCTCTCTTGATGAAAAGAGAGGAGCCTTATCTCGGTTATTCTCCAGCTGAGAGCAACCGGTGTGGGACTCAAGCCAATGTGACTTTGTCGTTTATAGTGTTCGGGTGCATCTTGGAGGAGAGCTGAGTGTTTGTGTTGAGAGCGGTCGGGGTGATTGAATAGCCAGAACAGCCTCCGGGCAAAAGAGAGAGGAGACAGAGGGAAAGAGGGAAATAAAATAAAGGGAGCAGTGATTTTTCACATGGAGCACAGTTCAAACACGGTAATCTGATGCTCTGAGATATTTGAACGCATAGCCAGACAGGCAGCAGGAGGTGGTGTCTGCTGTGTTTGTGAGCTTGTGGGACCAGTAGCTTTATCTGAACGCTGCTGTGCTCTGCCTACTGTGACAAGTCCTGCAGCAGGGAATCCAAATATTATGCAAAAGGCATGTTAAAGGAGAGAAAGGGGGGAAGAGGTGAAGAGGAAAAGAAAGTCTAATAAGAACTCTAGAGTGCCACTTTGATCGAAACTCTCAGTCCCTCTGAAGAGAGAAGACCTGAAAAAAAACTGGACAAAAGTAGATAAATAATTAGAAAAGCTAGAATGTGATGGTTTGAAATATCTCCTCACAGAGTGAATAAATAAAAGACTAGAGTCAAAAGATTCTCCTCGGCTCAAAGAGACAAATTAATTGAAGGAAAGTGCTAAGGACGGTGAAGAGAGGTCAGCCTCATTCTGAACAAAGACGAGTGAGATGTCTGTCCCAGTCAGATTCTCCCTGGACGTCTGAGTCTCTCTCCGCTTTATGTTTCCATAATGGACTTTTTAATTGAATTGATGGGTTACCTGCCAAATCCTCGTCTGCCCGAGGGAAGGTCTAATCAGCTTAAATATGACATTCCTCAACAGAGTACCGGACAACCTCTGACATGTGGAGAGAACGCAACTCGATTTGTTTTTGTATCAGTTGCTCTGAAATGGAAGAGACAAGAACACAAAGAAGACTGAGAACTTTAAATATTTCACTGGATAAATTATCCTCCAAATGTATGAAGATTTTAGACAAGTCAGCTGAAGTGTGAGTGGTTAAATGTAGGATTATAAAAAGAAAAAAATTGTAAAGCTCGTTCTATACGTGTAACTAAACCCTGACAATCTCCAGTTTTTATGAAAGATGAAACAAATGAAAAATCTATAATGACAATTTAACTAAATATATTTCCTTGGGAAGTCAAAGCTGCTGAGAAGACAGAAGTGCTCCAGAAAACCTAAACCCTACATTAGAAAAGTGACCATTGTTGTATTTCAATTATGCCGTCAAACACTACAGGTCTCTCTTTCTGATGACTGTAGTACAACAGAAAATGGTTCCAATTTCTGTATTTGCATTGAACATTTTACTGTAAATTACCAGTTTAAGTCTAGATGATACAAAGTCAAGGATAAGGTCAAGACTTTAGTATCAGTCTCTATTCTCCAGCCTAAAACTATTTTTGATGTCTGATCATTGTCCAGCTGAACATCTCAGCTTACAGTCAAAGGTCTGACTGTAAGCTGTCACCCTAACATGAAAGATTACAATGTTCAAGAACCTGGGAAGACTAAAGCCTGGAATGAACTGGAAACTGTTGAAACTCCTATGTGCAACCCCGTCTGTAGGTGGCCACTTCATTGTGGTGGAAAAGTTCAAGTGCCCCATGAACGGCTTTCAACGGCTTTACAGCCCTGGTAGGGTCTCCCATTACAAACAGCTCCTAGGTAAGTGATCAGACAAAATGCATCCCCAAACACCCCTTATGATAAGAAATAATCATGGATACTTTGTTCCCTGTGCCAGATATGAGTCAACAGGGATGCCCTCTGGAGACAGGCATGAATGAGAGGCACAATGGCGAATGCATAGTGGCCAATCTTTTCCCAATACCGCCTGAACGTCTCAGCCTGCAGAAGAAAGTTTGGTCCTCTTTCCCATAGGCTCAGCACTTCTGGGTTGGGTACCAGGTGAGATGGGCAGTGGACGGAGGCAGGGACATCGGCTGTCTGTTCTTTGGCTACAGGACCTGGGACGCTGGAAGACCTCTCTGGAGGGATGGAATTGGAGCTGGTGTGTGAGGCTACGAGGTTCTGACTAGATATAATTGAACTCACACTCACCTCTATTCTTACCTCAGTTCTGGAGCCTCTTTGGGAGGGGTTGGAGACTCTTCCTCTGGAGTTGCCCCGCTGAGAGGCACCCACCAGGAGTTAGTGGATATGCTCATCAAACCACATCTTCGTGCAACCTCCCTCCACCTACGAAGGAGGATGTTGCTCCAGAGGCAAGGTAAAAGCCAGAATAGTTTGCAAATGCACTCAGTGAAAAAGACCCTATTTTTTTGGAGACCTGTCATGTGGTCCTGTGTATGTACTCAAAGTATTTGGACATAATGACCATTATTACATTTGAAGGGAAGGGGGGAAATTGACACCATCCAAACTGTGAAGTTCGTTGATGATAGCATACTGCTATGTAGGCTATGTAGGTGTAGGCTGGTGAACTCCACAAAATAGATGACATGATGAGCAAAGAACATTTTGAATATCTCAAAATAAAAGCTATAAAATTAGAGTTTATGAACAAATGGGACTTTTAAATGGACAAAGACCTTCATTGGACAACAAAGTTGATGACTTACAATGACCATCACAGAGTCATAATCTTTGCCCCATAGAACATTTTTATGGTTAAAAGCTTAAAAGTTGTGTGAGCAACTTGGTCTACAGTAATGACCCATTTACTGTAGGTCTGGGGTAATGAGACAAAATTCAATCAAACTATTACATGAAGCTTATGGAAGGAGAGGCAAAATGTCCAACCATTAACCAGTCATACAGTTAAAAGTTTACCAGACACTAAGGATGGTTATGTTACTTTCTAAATGTACACTCATTTAAAAAAAAAATCTAAAAAATGATCACACACCTTTTTGACAGGATGACAAAAATACTTTTTGTCATCCTAGCTAACATGAAACAGAAGATGTGTGGCTTTTCATACCAAGTAAAGAAGCTCTGAATGGAGACAAATCCTCTAGAATCTAAGCTTTACAGCTTCTTACCTCAACCTATTAAGATTTTTTTACTATGATGCTGGTAGAGGCTTACAGCAGACTAGCTTGACATTTCTTCTCATCATTCTAAATGTCTTCCTTTGCATTACTTGTGTGAAAAACATGGTCTATACACTTTAATAATGTGGTATTAAGTCCCATGTGTGCTGCTTTTGATCTTTCCTTCACAAACTCTCTTATGACAGGCACACCAGATAAACCTAAAAGTTGTTCAAACTTTAAAATCCACAAGTATAAGGGTATTTTAGGGATGAGGAATGGGAATAAGAAAAACATTAGACGATCCAGATTTAGCAAAAAACATGTTTAATCTCTCCTTGATGAGTGTCTATATACAAGTAATAAATCTGCAAAATAGGAAAGAGCAGGATATTTACACGGGTGTGAAACAGCCAAAACCTGTCACAGCAGCTTCAAATCTGAAGCTCTTAAAAAGATATCATAATTCATAAAGTATTAAATCTCTAAGGTATTTTTTTATCCTTTCTGCGTCGCTTGTCTTTAATCTGTGAGAGGTGTTTAACATTCTCTGCTGTGTCTGTGAAGCATTGGCGAGGAAGCCAGAATGCTGGAAGTGAAGGAATGAGAAACCTGTGAGTGTTTTTGGGCTCAGGAGTGTCACACCGGAGGGCTCAACACAATCTTAAAATCCATTTAACATCTTTTTAATGCACTTTCAAAATGGCTTTCAAAATGTGCAACAAAAAAAAAATGTATCCGTTGTCAGAAACAGAGAAATAGCTTTAATGGCTTAGATTTAAAAAAAACTCCAACCCATGTTGGAGTAAGTATAAGTACTGTATAAGTTTAGAGAAAAATTAGTCAATAGATTTCACTACTATAAATAATCAGCTTTGACATTTGGGATTTAGAGCCAAATGGATTTTTAAAGCGCTATCTTAGCTTTATCTCTTCAAAGTAAATTTTGAGTTGATAGCTAGCCAAGTAGCTAGCCCTGCTAGCAGAGTTCACTGTTTCTAATAATAATAATAATAGCAATAATAAAAACACAAACAAATCAAAAAACAATTTTATTCAAAAAAAGGCTTCAAACATGTTGCTAGCTTTGTATTGGATTTCTTGCATCTTTACGTTTGCTCTCATTTGCTAGCTAAAATATGTTAACATGTTTGGAATGATCTGTTTCACCTGTTTTATCTCAATCTGTATTGATGCTGCTAATCTGTCCATAGCTTTGCACATAAAAAACAAATAACCCCAAAATGTTTAATACCAAGCCTGAACAGAGCTCGGAATATGCTAGCTTAACCTTGCTTTTAGCTCAGTTGGTCGCAAAACTAAATCTCCTCTTGCAAACAGAACAAGTTCATGTGACAGCTGTGTTTACATCAGCAGAATTTGTTTCTCTTATGGTCTGAGTAATGTGGTAAAATTATCCCTTAAGCCTAGTTTTGGTTGAACGGAAACAAACTCTCCAGTGTTATGACTTCATAATACCACACATTTTTCTATTTTTTTCAGCTTATTTAATATAAAAAAAAAGAGAAAAAAGATAACATTACTAGTTTTAGAAATATTTTTGGCTCATATATATATATATATATATATATATATATATATATATATATATATATATATATATATATATAGTGGGGTTGTAAGTGTTGGTCATTGTTCACTTTCACCTTTCTGTACCTTTGTCTTTTTAAATAAGAAAATTACTTCTTAATTTTAAAACTATGTTGGAACTATGTTGGTAATTTCACACATTAAAATTATTTGTCTGTTTCCTCTTTTCTTCTTTTGACAGATAAAAAAAAAAAGAAATTATTTCCTTTATTTGAAGCAACATTGTACCAAGGTAACAAGGGACATTGAAGAGTGTTGCTATCAAGAGACCAACTCCCTCAGTCTTTTTTAGAGTTTCTTTTTCTCAAAAAAGAACAATATCCCAAACAGATGTGAAGAAATCAAAACTGAAAAGGTACTATGGTCTTCAAAGCAACTTCCTGTGCCTCAGATGAGTGTTTTAAAAATCTTGTACCTAAACCCAACGTGAAGCAGAGAACAAGACATAGAATAGGTAAACAAAAATATCACTTTTTTTACTGCCCACAAAGGAGATCAGGGGTAAACCTAAGTAGTGTTTCAAGATTGTGAAAACAATTCATAGCATTTTTCATCTAAAGAACAAGTGAATATGAGTTAAATATCAATGATGTGGTCCACATCCCGAGATGGTTTCATTACTCAATGAATATCTGTACATGGAAGTAATAATGCTTAAGTTTGACCAAACTTCTAGAAAAAGGAAGAAACATTAAGCATTTTATAAATAATTAAAAAATCCAAAACACTGAAAATTGCTTTGTGGAAGAACTGAAAATTAGACATTTTGATGATAACTTCCTCTCATGATTGCCTTCCTGGTGTGGATGACTGTAAGCTTTGGTCGGCTCGCTCTGCATGTTTCGTTTTTTTTACCCTGTAAGTCAGTGGTTCAAGTATCAAAGCACATACAGAACGATTCCATGTGTCTGGACACACATTCAGGTTATCAGATAAAAACAGAGTTCTTCAGGTTCATGGCAGGCTCAGCAGAAGATGAACACTAGGTCTTTAAAGGGTTTTCAGAAAATATAGAGAATAGCTGAGATAATGTAGTTGAACTCTGTTATGTAGCTGAAAGCAGCTCTATGAATCCAGTTTAGTGGAATGGGTGTATGAGTTAAAAAAAAGAAAAGCTAAAAGCCAACCATGCTGGAATGAATGAGCATTTGCTGATTTTCTAAAACATACATCATAGAAATCAATTGCATGTGGATTTATGCAGATTGAACCAGGCATATTGTGACATTTTGATACTAATAAGCCGTCATCACCAGCTGTCTGTACCCGACACACTGTTGAAGTCAGACACATTTATATTTAAATTTCATCTTTTCCCTTCGTTTTCCTCAAATGTACAAGCAGGTGACCACAAACATTCCCAAGGGTGGAAATCACTACTTGTGTCAAATGAACACATGTTGGCTTCCTGTTATAAAGCAGCTGTGACTGAACAATTATCACACAGGAAGCATCTCACAGCGTCTGGAGACTTTTTATGGTCACACTTTTCAGTCTGTATCTTCTTCATTCGCAGCAGTGGAACAAGCAAACTCTTTTATCACTTTGAATTGGCGCAAACATGCAGCTAAAACGTAATAAAATTTGTGATGTGGTTTTAAACCTTGGTTTGTCAATGTCCGTTTGTAGATTATTAGATTTTCAAGCCGCTGCATATCAAATTGATCATTATAAAACATAAAATACACGTGTGTGCTTTTCCAGGTGATCCAACACACACAACTGGTGGGAGGCAGGATTGTACAAACTTGATTCTTAAGAAAGTCTTAGTTCTGGTTTGATGTTACTAAAAGCAAACACAAGTTTCTGCCTTATCCCCCCGGAGGACTCGGATAAAATGTCTTTTCAAGGGGAATAAATATGCAGGAAGCACTGCAGAAGCGGAAGAAAATGTTTGTTTTTGAGGTATTGATAACGGTTTCCTTTGGAGACATACTGCTCAGCAGAAGAATTGAGCTTTATTTACTGCACAGGTTCTTTTGTAGTGCCCTCCACTATTACTGAAAAAGATAAGTAAAAACCATCTCAAAAAGATCCATTTTTATTGCAGTAGAATGATCTCAGATGTTTGTTTTTTCTTTTGAGTAAATGTATTTAATGAGAAAAATAAAATAAAAACCTTTTTATCAAATTAATGGGTGCCACAATTATTTAAGCACCTGCTGTGAATACTTTGTCATATCATGTTTAGCTTTTTGGCAGCTCCACCATTTACTGGTGGGTTTGGACGGTAAAGTGAACATCATAGAATACTTTCCAAATCACCAAGTGGGAAGCAGATCACAGTTTATTGGTTGTTATAGAGACTTGATGACCCCAAGATGACTCTTCTTAGTTCCTGTCCACACAGCAATGTTTTTTTCTAAGCTGGGAAAGTGTTTCATTGTTGAATTTAATTGTGTAAATCATGGTTTGGCTTGTTTTTAACGGGTTCCAGAGTAAAGATTTCTCCCACGCAAATCCCATGTGGAGAGTTAAAACATTACCAAGAAATAACTTTTGGGAATTATTTGTTATTCCCAACACAAAACATAATATGCTGGTAACGTAAATAGATTTTTCCCCAAAAAATGAATGTGGGACCAAATTACTGCAATAAAAGATGAATTTCTTTTAAAGCGTTTTACATACTTTTACCAGAGGCGCCAACAACTCTAAAGAGTCCAGTAAAATTAACATATTTGTGGGATCTAATTTTGTGATTTGTATTGTCTGTCTGTAACATGTTGATGTTGATGGGTGGCTGAGTTTATGTTTGAACTTTGTGAACAGTTTCAACCCTTTCCCTCCGTTTTCCGTCCCTCTGTAGAAATCGCACCTGAAGCAGAACAAGATGCAAACCAACAAAATGACTTTCAAAGCACTCAAAGTTAATGTGCTCCAGAAAACTGTGCAAGAAAAAATATCAGGATGTTTTTTTAAGTTCTTTTTACCTCTATAAGAACTACAGAAAACATAAAGAAAAAGGCCTTCACCTTGTACAAAAACACTCACATATTTCAAGTTACATTTCATTATCTTTTTGAAAAACCACATTCACAGTTGAAAAAAAGGGCCTTTTAAGTTTTACAGGCTTTACTGCAGACTTTGACAAAACTGATTCACTTTTCTGTGCACAGCAAAACTATCCTTCAGTGGAGCGGGCGAGGGCCCATAAATCGCTTCAGACGAGAGGGGAGGTCTAGAAAACAAGACCTAGAAGTTACACAGCACAGTGTGCCAGGGATCTGTGTAGATACCCACCTACTGCCTCCAGGTCTACGGCACAGCATGAGGCCGCCTTCAACACCAACGACTCGTCTAAAACGGCTGATCCTGATCTATTTGGTTTCTCTAAGAAAACAAAACAAAAAAAGCAAACACAAAAGCTCTGTAGGTTGGTTTGGCTCATCGGTGGCTTCCAGACATCGTTTGTCTTTTTACGCTCCTCGGAGCCACAGCACACAACGGCCGCCAAGAACTCAGGTAACATAGAGAGCGTCTGTAATATATTCTTATATTTCTGCCATTTACCTGTTTTTAAAACTCTCAGTCACTAAGCATGACATGATCAAATTAGCACATTTTATCTAACAAAAAGAAGTCTCTTTGCACTAAACGACATTCAAAGTAAAACATGGCACAAGACGACTTTTTCCTTGTTTTCATAATCTTTTTTTGTTTGTTTTTCATCTAGGAAATATCAAATTTTCTGAAACATCTTTTGTACATTGAAATGGAGGAAAAAAAGTTCAACTTTTTGATTCGTTTTAAAAACAAAGGGTTGTATTTATATATCTATATATATATATTTAATCATATATCTTCTTCTCTCTTTTGATTTAGCTTTTGTTGTGCAAATTCAGCAGTAACACAAGTGGCACAGCACTGGGGAGAGAAAAGAATCAGATGCAATGACAAATTAAACGCAACGTAACGGCGTTTTCGTTGGACTTCAGAGGTGTGTTTTGTTTTTTGTTGTTTTTTTGTTGTTTTTTTGTTTTTTGCGCCGATAGAGTGGAGAGTCCAAACCGGAAACGGGGGACGTTCTCGGGTCGGTCCTTCGTCCCCATCGTTTCTGCGGCTTCCTGAAACGTCTAAGTAAATCTCTGCCAGGATGTCCTGCCACCATTCTGCAGAGTCCCTGATGTTTCGTCTCCCCTGCTCCCTACGGAGAACAGCAACAGAAAGGGGATCAAGTAGAGCGATGAAATCTCCTGGATTTTCGATGACTCACAGTCTGAACCGTTGCTGTGGCAGTGGAAAGATACCAAGTGGTGGCCTGTACCTTCCCACAGGGGTTCCAGCTCCGGCTAAACCAGTTTTTTTTTTTTTTTCCAGCCCACCTGTTTAAGCTTAGGTCCACATTAGCTGAGGCTAGGAGTTACATTTGATTTGGTTGATCAGAGTAAGAATTGCGCCTCAGAGAAGAAAGTAAAACTAAGTGTGGGGACCAAACATTCTGCTGTCCCTCCGGCGTGCCGCTGCGTCGCCCGTCTCCCTCCAGCCTCATTCCCACCGCTGTGAGGAGGAGGGGAGGTTTGCGAGCGTGGCGACAACAGATTTCAAAACTTTGTGAATGGAAATGGATGTCAGACGTGGAGAGGGGAAGGCGTGTGGGTTAAGCCAAGTTCTGCACTAGTTGAGGTGTCTGATTGGCTGGCCCTCAGCTGGCCAGGGCCATTGTGTCAATGACCTGCTCTAGCTTGCCGCGTAGCCGCTGCCTGCGGGACTGCTCATCCTTCTGGAGCGCCGACAGGATCTGGAGGCAAAACAAGGCAGAGCGTTACCATGAGCACAGCCGCTGATTAGAAGTCTGTGTACTGTAGATGACGCTTGCTTCCATTTGCACATTTTCAGTTGCAATTACATCGTTGATGACAACTTTGGCAGGGTCGGCAGGTTCAGGGGTGAGGACCCACAAAACCTGTGTAATTGCATATTAATTGCCACTGACATCGTACGCATGGCAGAGTGTTGTTCTATCCAACGGGTCGTTTTCCCAGGAAGAGGAGGAGCTGCTGCGAATGTCTACGATTTCCTAATGATGTGTGGAAGCGCATTAGAAAGGACATGCGAGCATTTTCAGCACATCTTTGCATGTTTGTGTGAGTGCGTGTGTGTGTGTGTGTGGCTGTAAGGTCAGGGCACGTGTTGGAGGCGACGGCACCGTGCAGCTGCCTACATCTGGATAATAGGCTGTAATGAGGGGGAGCAGTTGGTTTGAATGCAGCCAGCTGCAACCAGGAGAGTAACTACTGTAATACTGCTGCTAGAAACCAACAGAGAGGAGGGAGCGGCATGCTTCTCAAACACACACGCACACACACACACACGCACGCACGCACACACACACACACACACACACGCACACCCACGCAACGGAAAGATACAAATGTAGTGTAAGTTAAAGTGTAGATTTAGTTTGTTTTATCTGGATAAAACAGTTACTAAATGTTTTATCGATTTAGTCCTACATGATCGGTGGAGGTTAATAACCTGAAAACAACAAAATAACCTGAAGCAACACCAATGTGTTTAATTCACATGAGGTTTGTTTGCAAAAAAGAAAATAATCATGTTGGGTTTCTAGTTTTAGTATTTTTAAAACCTAAATGTGAAAATGTAAAGACGGAATAATTAAGCGTCCACAGTGTTTGATTTTTGATTGAGCTGTCTAAATCTAAGAAAACATATACAGTTGTTTATTTAAAAAAAACATAACGATACTGGAAATGACTGAAGTCACCAAAGAAGAAGAGTTTTGTTCAGGATAAACTCGTCAGTAGAGATGCATTGATTTTAGGGCTGAAACGATTCCTCGAATGATTCGAGTACCTCGATTACTAAAATTCCTCGAGGAAAATTTACCTGCCTCGAAGCTTCGTTAATTTATGTTTTATTAGTTAGCGCACCGTGTTCCGACCGGGACTTCATTTGCGTTGCGCGGAGCTCTCACTTCCGCCTCTGAGTTGTTGACAAAAGCTAAGTCTCAGCGGCATAAAGTCCAATCTTCAAGATTGACCCGTGGGGATTTTATTGATTGATGATAATGCCCGACTTTTTATCGTTTTTGGGGTACCAATAAGCATCCTTAAAATGACTGGGGGAATGCCTGGAGTACGGCAGCATTTCTCCTCCGGGGCTGCTGGTTGAAAGCGAACGGCGGGAAGAGCGCTGAGGTGAGCGGATAGACTGAACAGGGCGGGCGGCTGAGTAGCTGATGCTTACCGTGTAAATGTAGCTTTACCGACGAACCGCACAATAAATTTCATATCCCGGTCTGAAGAAACGGGTGGCGGAGCGCATCGTACATGGCTGGTAGATGAGTTTCTGAGTGTGACCAGTGAAGGTGTCGTAAATATCCCGTATTGCTTCCCCCCGTGTTCGTCCCCCGGTCTAACGGTTCGTCAGTCCGCTGGTCTATTTCCTCCCCTCCACCCCATCTTACGTTCGTTCATTCGCCCTCTCCTCCCACTCCAGGCGGCATTTCCCGTATTTTCAAACCCAAAGCGTGACAGGTTAGGTGGCAAGGTGAGTTTAATTAATCTATTAAACTCACTGAAGATGAATACATAAACTAAAAGCTGGATTGTAGACATTTTTTATAAGCATATTTGTGAGCCTGCCTCTTTGTTATTAAATTCAATATAATTTCAGATTTTTCTATAACTTTTCTTCTGGTTAACTTAGAAAGTGAGCTATTATTGTTACAGGTTAGTTTTCTAAACTACAAAAAAGCAACTGTTAGGGATGCTCAAATATGAAAAATTGGACTGATATTGATATCTGATAGTAACACCGGTATTATGCCAGATTTACCAATATTTCATTTTATAATTTTTTTTATCCGATTACTCGATTAATCGTAAGAATAATCGATAGATTACTCGATTACTAAAATATTCGTTTACAACAGCCCTAATTGATTTCCTCTAAAAAAGACTAAAAGGGTGAGACTTGGGCTGTTTCTAAAGTGCAAAGTGAAAATATTTGACCACAAAATGGAAAAAACAAAAATAAATAAAAAGATAAAAAAACTTCAAGTCGAGCATGGCTGACTCTCTGGGCGATGCCCCCCAATGCCCACCCATACCACCGGCCTGCTTCTGCTACCTTTACCATCTCCCTTAGAGACAGAGCTATTTTTATCACAAATATTGAATTTTTTAAAAGTTTTGTAAATCCTTTCTTGTGAACCTGGGAATAAACCCAGTTATTTTGGAAATGAAAGGTTCATTAAAGTAAAGCAGTAAAGGAAATAATATTGGCCAAAACAAATCCAGCAGCAAGTTGTATCTTTTGACCTGGAATAATCAATCATTAAAATGTTCAAAACATATTAATATAGAGCTGCTTTATGATACGTTAGCTGGGATAATATAAATGTTTTCACTGCGAAAAATAAATTACATTTGAATAAGGAAACATCATTAGCAGAATAAAATATTTATTGATATAAACAAACTTCAGACAAATCTGACAGACTCTAGTAAACAGTAAAGCTTTTTATGATAATATTAAAGAAAAATATAGTTGGAATCCGCCAGTTCAAATTACGGTCTTTAAACAGATCTTTACTCTCATGACACATCCGTCACATTTAATTAGTCAAAAACAGTGTTTCTCTAATTACGCTCACACTGACTAGTCTTCGTTTCCTCCCTCTGCCTCGGAGCGTTACGGTAACACAGCACATAATGGTATCATCTTAGCATATGCTGCAAAAAAGTACATTTATAAAAAAAATAAAATAAATAAAAATCAGGTTTAATTTAGTTTTTGACCTCTGGCAACAGGTGTTATTTTCTTAGAATTTTGAACAAAGAACAAAAAAAGAAAAAGATAAATTCTGTAAAGCTTCATTAGGTCCATAATGTGTTGAGCTCACACCTTAATGTGCATCCTAATGGCACTAATACCTTCCAGCCTGCACCATGCAGATTGCTTATCAGTGTAATTGAATTAAAATGACCTCATGGTGTTAGTCAAGACAAGTGAAGGTGCAGCCCATCCATCCAGCGGCTCATTACGCCTCGTTCTCCTTTCCGTTTGACTCAGCTCCGTATTCAGAGGGCGCTCACCTCATCTTTGTATTTGATGATGTAGGTGTAGATCTCATGCAGAGCAGACATGCTGTTGAACTGGTCGAGGTGCAGGCGCGACTGCTCCGCTAAGTAGGCACTCATGTCCTGATCGCTGATTGCTGGCATACGGGAAATATCCGAGTAATATCTAGAAGAGAGGTCAAGCAGAGTTATGTTTGGCGTCATCCGGAGCTCAGCTCTCTGTGACTCTGTGTCTGCAGTCACTTCTTTAAACGTGAAATAGAAGGAAGAAAAGCAACATGAGGTTGTGCAAAAGTCAAGCTGGACAGAAAACTTCAAACACAAAATTTGCTTAAACATGACTATTGGAAAAGACGGGTGGATCTCTAAGGTAACCAAGACCACTGAGCTGAACTATAGCATGAAATAGTGGTGAGCGATAGAAACTTTTGGAAGTTTTACCACCATATTTTGTGGTAATACTGTGATAATGATAAAAGTGACAATAAAAACTGCATTACTTTGTTTTTAGGTAACTGTATGGCTGTGACTGCATGGCACAGCAATCATATCAAACATAAACATTGCTCCTGAAAAACATTCAATAGGAGACGCTAAAAAAGATGTTTGTATCACTAAACTGCTCATTATCCCAGGTGGTCTGGGGTTTTGTAAACCTGGTAAAGAAGCCGCAGCCCATTCAACATGTTGGAAAGAAAGAAATAGATCTGCTGGATGCAAGTTTAATATTTACCATCAGGAGAGGAAAACCTGAAATTCTTGGAATGGAAAAAAACAAAACCTAAAAACTCCATCTCTTCCAATATGAGAACGATTCAACGATGCTTAAATCCAACTTGATTCCCGAAAAGTTGCCTTTGCTCATCCTATAGCTGAATTAAAGATAAGTAAGTGGAGAGATTCAGATGTTTTTGTCCTTACTTGTTGCTTACAGAGCAGAATTCAAGCAAGGCGGCTTTCACTGATACTTTAAGCTCCCTGAAAACGCTGTAATCTATATTAATAAGCCAGGAGTAAAGCAGCAGTAATTACAGCACATAATTCCTTTGCCCTAATTTAATTCAACTATGTATTTATGTTTTAAATGCCTGCAGCAGCTAAAGTTCAACCTATAATGTTGTTCTAATCTTACAGCTGCTTAATAGTGTAATTAACTTTGATCTTATAGCTCAGCCTCATTTTCCTACCTTCCAGCAGCAAAATGGATATATTTTCCATTTTGACTTCAGGGCTGTAGATTTGTTGCTCACCTCTGGTCAGATTTAGTAAGTTTGAAGTTGGGTTTGTTCAGGTTCACCTTGGACGTACCTCTCCACCCAGCTCTTGTAGTTGGGGATATCTTTAGCGTAGAGGAGCTTATTTGAAGGCGAATCTTTCCCCAGTTTGTGCTCTGACGTCGAACACGAGTCCATGAAGGTTTGAGCCACGACGGACAGGCAGGCGTCTGTGATGCTGTTTTTATGGATGTCGAATACAAACTGAGGGTTCTTAATCACGTTCACCCAGAACCGCAGAGGAAGACTGGAGGCAGCAGAGCAGAACACACCGAAATAACATTCAAGTTCCAGGTTTCAGCAACACATGAACCCAAAACAAACCAAGTCATTCAGTAAAAAAAAAAAAAACCCTCAAAAAATATAATTAAATCACTTGGAGCAGTGGTGGTATTTACAGCCTGAATGACACCTCATTGCATCACAGACTACAAGACTAGCATCTTACGTTGTCTCACGTGAGGCAATGTAAGTTAATGTGATCCAAACGGACTTCTCAGAAAATGCAGCCAATGCGCCACAGAAAGCCACTACCATTGATTCTGTTTGTTTGTATTTGCTTCCTTCTTCTTGAGATGATGCTGACGGCTACCATTGCTGAATAACTTCAGATTGCTCCATTGATGGTGGCCTCCGTTATTCCTTCTGTAAACAGTTCCCTGCTGTTTGACCTCTACGTTCTTCTCTGCGTAGCATTGTTTTGAGGTCGTAAACTCTTCACATAGGGATCCGATTGTGGATGCAGTGAGAAATATGAGCAAAACAAAAAAAAAAATCTCATCTGACCAAAGCACACAATCAGAGTTCCAGTAGTTTGGAGAAAAGATTTTCGCCTAGCACCAGTACCAAGCTACCCAAAGGCATCGGAGGTTTTTTACTTTAATGGGACGGCCAAAGAATGTCTACAGCATTATATTCGATGCCTCTTACAGACAGCTTTTTTTCCCACTAGAATTTATTTTAATAAACTTAACCCAACTTGAGGGCGTTTTTTTAGCACTGACCCATTTTTTCATGGCTTCCAGTCTAAAGAAACAACCAGCCTTGTTTCTCACCAGTTGCTCTTCCAGGTGTGCCGTACGTCGTAATCTGTGATGGAGTGCTTGTCGGCTTGCTCGTCCAGAAAGTCGAACATGTACTTGATGGCCAGCGGCAGAGCGCTGCCTCTGTGAGCCGTGCTGAAGATGGTCTCAAACAAGTCATCCACAAACTTCTGTAATGTACCCTGGAAGAAAAAATGAACACGGAGAGTTAAGCAAAGAGAAATGTATGTAGAAACTTAGATTATCTCTAGAGAGTTTTAATCATGAACTACAAAAAAATATTTTTTGCAGGATTTTTCAGTTCTCAAAACTCTTTTAGAGTTTCATAATTCTTTCCATTGTGTGAACTGACAGCTCTCTTGTTGGCTCCACATTTCCTGTCAATCAGCCAGAGTCAACAGTTTTCAACGCTCTGAATTAACAATTACACTTGTACACCATTAATTCCTTTCTTCTCCTCATTTATTGATTCTGAGTATTTCCCACTACTACTGCTAGTAATTAAAATTTTTGAGCCACAATGTGCATTATACATCATCCATAAAACCAGTCATCCTTCAACAATCGGAATTTCCCACCATTTTGCCAGTGGTTGTATTTTTTTCAGCCCCAGTTGAGTTAATTTGCCGTTTGAACCTTGAGCACCAAGGTTTGTGTTTTACACACAGATTAGTGGCCTAAATGGCTCAGAGGTGTTTGGCATTAGCGTTTGAAATGACAAGCTAAAGAGCAGAAACTGGGTGCTCATGTCTGACAAGCTCTGTGACATTTTAAAACAGATGGTGTCGCCTTGTTAATCCTTCTGACCTTTGTTTTATTGGAAAGGCTTTTTATTTAAACATTTCTGTTATTTGTCTTCTGCTCAGGTTTAATATTTAACGTATCAAATCAACCTCTGAGCTCAGAGAACATTTTGAAAAAGAAAGGCAAAACTAAAGACCTTACCAATAATATGGTTCCATTTCCAACCTGACTGGCTCAGTAATGTGTGTAATCTTACAGCCATTTCACATTATTTTGCATCCATCTGATTCCATGGAATATGCAAACTCATGTATCAGCATTGAATCTGTATACATCCGCCACAATAAGCAATAATAATGTTCCTTGATCTCATGGTACATTATGCAGATTCTCTGTCTGCGCTGATGAAGATTCACTCATCTCAGTGAGGGGAAACAGCAGAACAACCTTTTAAATGATTAACTAATGTCCTAGACCGTCAACAGGACGTTGAACTTTTAACCCCAGATGTTCACATCATGGCTAAAATAACGTACCCCATCCAGGATGCAACAGAACACAGTGAATATAAGGTATTTTATCTCAAATTCACATGCTGTGTGTGTACTGAGGGCCAATTACAATCACACACACACACGTTTCATAGATGTGAAGGGATTTGTTTTAGAAACACTTCCATTCTTTTCATTTAGACACAGACACAAGTATTTTTATGTATGTCAACAAATATGATACAATGTGACAGCAGGTTTAGTTCAAATTAGAATGGACTTTAGTGGGGCGTGCTGTGGTGGCGCAGGGGTTAAGCACAACCCACATATGGAGGCCTTAGTCGCAGGTTCGATTCCCGGCCTCGGCAACCCTTGCTGCATGTCCTCCCCCCTCCCTCGTTACCCACCTTCCTGTATATTAACTATCGAATAAAGGCCACTAGAGCCAAAAAAATCTTAAAAAGAAAAGAATGGACTTTAGTTCTGACAAATATTTAATTTTGTCAGTCTCTCAGCATAAAAAAGTCAAATTTAGCTTAAATAATTAAGCTTAATAAAAGCTTTTGCCTTTTGGAGAATGCATCAGTAAAAGTTGAGTAGCGTTAGTAACTAAAAAAAAAAATAATTTTTTTCTCAAGCAGGAATAAAAGTGCTAGCATCTGCAGAGACAATATGTCCAGACTGCTCGCCACAGAAAGAATGTGATGTTGAAAGGACAGGGATAAGATTTGCTTTTCAATTGAATTTACCAATCTGTTTTTTTATTTTTATCATGCATGACCAGATCTTCAATTCCCTAACAAATTGCCTGTCTCCTGACATCCCCAGTATCAACCTCCCTGCACCCCAAGCCCAGCCTTTATTAATCTCTTTCTCTTATTGCCAGTGGAAATTGAAAGGCTGGCTCTGTTGTAACTGCTGCCCATTGCTCTATTTACCTTCCCCGGTCTACAATTAAATAAGAGATGGAGAACTGGGAGACGGCGAGGGCCAGATGGAGAAACATGATGAAAGATTCCCGCAGAGAGAAGAAATTTGAAACTTAAAATATGTATCTTGGGAATTTATCTGCATTTCCACAAAAATAGGAACAAAAATAGTGTCGTTGAAGAAATTCAGCAGCTGTTATAGCCAGTTTTCAGCTTTATGATCATTTTCACAAGAAAAGTAAGATTCTTTTACTTAAATTTTAAATTTTAAATGATTTGGTACCTCATTATTTAACTGTTCTCCTTAACCTTTACAGTAAAATAAGTATTTTTCAAGATTTTTCTTTGTTGATTTCATTGTTGCTTTTAAAAGTGCTATATATAAATACATTTACACTCAGTAGCTGTGTTTCCATTGAATATATAATTGCACAAATTGAAATTATGAAAATACATATGCTTAACTGATGCATCCTAATTTTGAAGAAAAAAAAAAAAAAAAGAAAAAAGTTTTTTGATAAAAAGTTTTCGTGCTAGTTTGAGATGGTATTTCGGCCATGTCAAAATTAGAATATATCACCAAAACTACAATGGAAACACTCTGAATCACACAAGTCATGTGACCAACAATGCAATGTTGCTGCTGGCAGAAAAGACAAAAAAGTTGGAGGATGATGGCATGATGTGATTTTTTTTTTTTTTTTTTACAACTCATGGCATAAATAAACGTATTCTTGGGTGATTTTTAAGTGGATTTCTTACTGTAATTGCAAAATTGTGTTTTCTTCAACATCAGTTGAATGTTGACAAAGTTTTGCTCACATTTGTAATAAAACGCAGTTATTCAGATGATCTACTCTGGCTCCATGCAACAAATTTTACTACAGGATTTAAACCACCAGGTCACTATAACATGGAAGACGTAAGAAAACACGTGAGTTCCATCATGTTCTCTTAAAACCGATATTACTAAAATTAGTTATAGTTTAGCGTAGTTTAACGGTGTCAGGTTATGTTCCCGCCCGTCGACTTGTCTGCATCGTACCTTCGTGGCCAGCAGCCTGGTCAGGTAAATCTCAGAGACCATCTTGCTCCCTCGGTCCCCTTCCCTCTGGTCCGAGTGGTCGTGGTTCTTCACCAAATGCCACAGTTTGGTGCCGCTCTCCAGGTCTGGTGTGATCATTGGCGTTCTGGAACGCAGGCTGTCCGGACTGCTGGCCGTCCTCAGCATGCTCTCTGAACAGACAATCACCAGAGAAGATGATCTACCAGGAATGTGTTAGTTCTTCTTTGAACAATGTTATGCTGTAAAAAAAGAAAAAAAAAGATGTTCCTAGTTTCAACAGAAACACCGTCTTCCTTCAATATTTCTCACTCACTTTTTTTCCTCTAGCCTCTGTGTCTGTTTCATTATTTATAGTGTGAGTGTCAAAGCTGATTAGAGTGAAGCAGTGAGATATCTGCAATGGTTTCTTTTACCATAGAAAAGTGTGTGTGTGGGGTGCTGCTGCAGAGGTGGAGTGAACAGAGGAACACGATTATGATTATCTGCTCAGTAGTTGTTGCTCCCGGGGCCAGAAAGCAGGAGGCAGAAGCCGATACGTGCCACAATCACTTTTGTTGCTTGAGAAAGGAAAAGTGCGCGAGAAGAAGAGCTGAAACGGTGGAGGAGCTGACAGGGAGAGGTGGGTGGCCGGCTAAATGGAAAGAGAAACTAAAAGGTCAGGAGAGAAGGGGGTGAGAGGGGGAGTAATAGAACAACACGGGATAGAAAAGTGAAAAACTGGGTGGTGTGCCTGCTTTTGTCAGCAGGATTTAACTCTAAACTCATCATGAACCATGGCTGGCCGATTATTTTCCCCTCACATGTACAGCTCCTTCCACAAGCACACCCAGATTGTCACGTTCAAACAAAAACAGAGCCTTAAGTAATTAAAACACAGCTATAATAGACAGTAGGTATGCACCATATAGTGGCTCTAACATTGGTGTCGGCTGATATTGGTGACTTTTTAACAGTATCAGTCTGCTAAATAAAACTGGGACAATATCAACAAGCAGTATTTATATTTATCTTCTTGCTGTCTGAGAATCACATAGATATATACATCCTCACTAACAATCTACAGAACTAAAACATCCTGTCTCTGGTGTGAGATAAGGTCTCATATACTTTGACTACACTTGTTTGTGGTATAAAATTCTGCCAACCATGTTATTTTTTTTAAAGCTGCACCAAAAACTTAACAGGGTTAAGTTCGAATCATCCAACTTTCAGCTGGAAATTGAAACGTAAGATAATTTTCCAATCAGTCAGCGCACCAAAGACTCAATTTTTTGGTTGTGTTCAATGTTGCACAATGAAAGTTCAAAGTTCGCTGGTTTTACTATCACTAACGCGAATTCAGAGGAAGCATAGAAATGTGAGAAGCTGTTTAAAAGTAAATTTATTCCCTTTCGCAAGTCTGCAAAGTATTTGGGTGTAAAAGCGCAAGAGAGAGGATATCAAATCCTAGTTAACACATCTCTTGATTTTTGCTGTAGGTCACATTCAAAAGTTTTAATTCAACTTCATCTAATTAAGTTTTGGGTGGTTTGACCCACTGACCCAACTCCTAGTTGGTGGACATATCTGAGGTGAGTAAGCATTTTGGGAGGAGGCTGTTAATACATAGTCACTCGTAGCTTTGGTTACTATTTGGCTGTTCTACGTTTTTCTAGTTGGTTAGCTTTCAATTACTTTTGTTTAATGCTGTGTAAAAAAAAAAAAAAAGTTAAACTCACACAGCCATTAGTAAAAAACCTGAAATCTCTCATTTGTAATTTCTTTAGATACCAGAAGAAGAAGAGTAAGTGTCCTGTTTGTTATTCTAGCTTCCAGCCTAAATATTAAACTTTTGGTGAAGGTGGTTGGTGCAAGGCCTGTGACATACTGGCGACCTGTCCAGGGTGTACCCCTGGAGATAGGCAGCAGAAACCCTCCTGACCCCACTAAGGGACAAGGGTAGACAATGAATGAATGAATGAATGAATGAATGAATGAATGAATGAATGGATGAATGGATGGATGGATGGGTGGATGGATGGATGGATGGATGGATGGATGGATGGATGGATGGATGGATGGATGGATGGATGGATGGATGGATGGATGGATGGATGGATGGATGGTGCAAGGGTTAACAAAACCCACTATGCACCATATAAGGGTTCAGGTTTTTCTTGGTTTGTTTCCATGGGGTAATTTATTCTGTAAATAATTTGATTTTCCACTGAAGCTTACAATGCTTGGGCCTCTATCTTTGTGACTTCCAGGTGTCCTTTCTCTTTTTCACTCTGTCAGCCAGAGAGCAAGGTGTCTACTTTAATGCCCGTCATTTATGGACTGCTTTGGCAATAGCCGTGGAATAGCCTTGGCCTGGGCTGATGGCAATGGATATAAAGGATTGCCATTCACTCAGGCGGGTGGGGAGGTAAGAAAAAAATGGGTCCCAATCACGACCCTGACAAACAAAGAGTGAATGAAAGAGAGCTCAGACCTGTGGCGGGACGAGAGGCAGAGAGAGAAATCATTGATGGAATGATTTAAATGGAAAGGAGCTGCGAAAAGAAACCGAGCCGCACCGTATCTGCTGAGGCTCTTTGTGAAGGTGGAGGAGTTGGAGATGTTGTACGCAGAGTTCTGCTTTGGCACCAGGGCGATCACTGAGCCATCTGTTACCTGCACAGCAAAAACACACACACACACACACGCACGCACACACACACACACACACACACACACACACACACACACACACACACACACACACACACACCTGCTCGTGAATCTCTTTCAGTGGGTTGTGTTATGTGCGCTTGTTGTGTGTTTGCTTACCTGATAGTGAGCTAGCGTGTTGAGTCTTTTCCAGTCGTTGTCGATCTTGGTCGTGACGTCTTCATCCTGCAGAATGATTCTGGCCATTCGACCCTGACGCCATTCTTTTAAAGAGGGAAGTTGGAAGCAAAGAGAAGAGGGTTCATATAAATGCCAGTGCAGGGAAACCGGCACCTTCCAAATCAACAAGTTAGAGTGAACGGTGGAGAGCGATCTGCACTGAGTTAAAAAATATCTGACACGAATGATCAGGTGCTGCAATATCGCCTCCAGGCTGGTTATGGTGGTGTAAAAGGGTGGTGGGGATACTTGCTCAGCCAGCCTTGGGCCACTTAGTATCGACTCCATTTAAATTTCAGTGCTACCTCAGTATTGTTGCTGACTATTTCCATCTCGTCACATCCAAAGTAAAAGCATCTTCTGATGGCTACTTCCACAGGCACATGCCAGATTTCCTGAATATGACATTGGGTTCACTGTACTCTGCTGCCCTGTCCAGTCACTACACCTCAGTCTCTTTGTTATAGGGTAAAACAGGAGACTTTCACAACGGATTTGCAGTAAGTGTTCAATGAAAACATATCAGCATGGACCCATTCTAATTGAATCTCTACTACGGAGAACTAAGGCAGCTCTGAAAGCAATTTAGTCCAAACTGGTACTGTCAGGTGTACCTAATATAGTGGCTGGTGAGTGGAGCTGTTCTTTATGTGAGTTGAACAAAATTAGTGTAACAATGGACATTTTCTTCCCACGTCACAAAATACCATCAATAGTTCATTAAGTTTGAAATCATTATTGAATATGTGAACTGAGAAAGTTAAGATAGATTAATACAACTTTATTCTTCTTGCTGACAGAACTGCATGGCTTACCAAGATCCATATCAGACGCCTTTGGTCTTTGTGAGTAAGGGCTGCCTTTGTACACGGCATCAAGCAACTTCTCCTTGACCTGAGTGATGGTGTCACAGTTCAGACACTTGACCGTCACCTCTGAGGCGTTTTCATTCTCCGGGTTAACGCAGTGCAGCGTCTGGCAGAAAAAACAGCAGAGCAGAAAGGATATAGTTACAGACACATGGTACTGGGCCTAATCAGGAGTGCTTCATGCTAACAGCCAGCTGTTGAGATGTCTGTATGGTTGTTCAGGTGGATGACAGCATTTTTACACCTATGCAGCAGCCACTTCAAACCTTGGTCCAACTCCCGGTCTGCTTCGACCGACTGGATCCAAAATAACTCAACATTCACACTTGAGTGTCGACCAAAACAACTACAGAGGAACCTCATGTGCCTTATTGTGTTTCCAGTCCAAACCATGAGTGCTTTGTTTTGATAGACAACATAGTTGGCACTGGGCACAAGATGAGTCACTTCATAGCCAGATCACATCCCCACACCAAACAGCGCTGGTTGGATGTGAAGTGCCACGTTTACCATGCAGGGAAGCTGAGTATACTCCTCACTAATCAGGGAAGCAGTCTTCTGCAGTCAGACAGCTGATTAGTGTGACTAAAGCTCAGTAACCTGTCAAGTGACTGAGACCGAACGGGCCCAAAGACGCAGGAAGTTTACTGACCAGTGTTTTGTAGTCAATCTGTTGCCTGATGAGTTTGTCCTCGCTGAGGGAGTAGCGGGCTTCTCCTGTGATGGCGTCAATGGGTCCCTTCTCCATCTGCTGCTTGATGGCACAGTACAGCATGAACAGAGGCTCGCCGGCGCACTCCTGGTGAGGGAGGAGGCACAAGGATGTCAGAGTTATCTGCAGCTCAGGCAGAGCGGAATTTTCCTCAAGCTGGAATCGTTTCTAGACTTTCTAGAGAAGGGAAATAAAATCCGTAATTCAGGATGAAAGGGAAAAAAAATACTTGAGGTAAACAGTTTGCTGGAGTACTTGAACACCTGGAATTTCCTGGAATAAAACTTGTTTTTAATTTTGTCCGACTGTGTTTGAATCATGAGGTCAGGAGGTAATTGCAATTTTACGAATATCTAATTAATAATCCATGAGAAAAATAAGTTCCATAGAATATAGGAGATTAATTAGTCCTGGCATGACAAAATTTAAGACTTGATTAACATATTTAAGGCCAACTTACGTTTCCTAATGAATATAAGACATATTAAGACTTCAGGATGCGCTGACACCCTGTTCTATGACAACCTCAGTCTCCAGACCTAAATCTAATAGAAAACTTGTGCGGCGCAACCATAAGAGATGACCCAGGACTGCTGTTGTTCAAATGGAATCTTGAATATTTGTGTTTCCTGTCCAAAATTATCCACAGCTCCTTGAAAAGACTTTGCATTTGACTTTGTCTTGAAATGTGAATGATAAAGTTGTGTTACGTAAACTTTGTTCCCTCTGGACTCGACTAAAAGCTGTTGAGCGTTTGTTAGCAGACACAGATGTTACACTGTAAGTATGCTTCGTACCTTCCTCTCTCCATCAGAGACACTTGCCAATCAATAGTGTCATTAGTCATCACTTGGGCTGAGGAAAAGTCCCCCAGCTGATGGAGCAGCAGTTTAGATGGAAGAAGGAGGACACATCACGGCCAATACTCATCCTGACAAGAGTTTAATGACTGACTGTGCGCTGCTCGGGGAGATACTTCAGACTGGCTGTGTGTGTGTGTGTGTGTGTGTGTGTGTGTGTGTGTGTGTGTGTGTGTGTGTGTGTGTGCGTGTGTGTGCGTGTGTGTGTGTGTGTGTGTGTGTGTATTTTGCTTCGGATGAGAACAAGGAGGGAAAGTACACATTTCTCCATCTCACCTTCAAGCATACTCGATAGCTCGTTCCTTTTCTCCAACACACACATTTCTACTTTCCTCCCTTTAACATCAGTTGCCGTTCCATTTTTGTCGTCCACTTCTTCATCTCTTGTATTCACTCTTTACTTTTAAAAATGAAAAGAAAATGTAACTATTTCAGTTACAAATGTATTTATAACTCTATGCTGATTTTATTAGCACAGAGGACTGAGCAAGGAAATCATAAGATCTTATATTTTCTACCTAGTCCTTATCAAACAGGTAATGTAAAATTACATGTCAATATGGCATGATAATTTGAATTTTTTCTTGTTTTTACTTTTTGTCTGTTTGAAATAAAAAAACGTTATTGTGATAAACAATAATGTTGTTTGGAGTCCATTTTCAAGCAATATCTTGGTAATGGCATAATAATGGAACTACACCTTCTCAAAGATCAATAAACTTTAATTTCTAACAAACATTTGACACTGGAAATGGAAGACATTTTATATTTCTAGAATAAATAAACAAATACAAAAAACTGAAACAACAAATAAAATGAACACTGAAGTCTCTGTAAACAAAAATTTAAAAAGCAGTTAGCCACATGGAAATTATCTAGCTTTTTTTAATTTGTCATGTGATTAATGGATTTGTTGCTCATTGTGACAAGCTGGATTTTATTTAGGGGTATTGGGTTAATGATAGCTAAATGTAAAAAGCTTTTCAGATTTAGAAAAATCTCCTTTTATGTCTCAGTTTTAAGCTACTAATACATTCAAAAATGTCCTTATTTTACAAAATGTAAAAAAAAGGTTTAGAATTCTTCTAGAGAGAAAACGTTCATAAATCATTTACATATGAATGATAATTATTTCAAAAACAAACTTTAATGATCAAACACTTGTCATTTCTAAGTCCAGTCCGGTCAGATCTGCTGCCTTTCTCTCCCTCCTCAATTCCCTTTTCCTGTTTCCCTAACACCTGATGGCAATGCCCTCTCAGATTCATCTTTCCTCTAACCACCAGCAGTGGTTCCCACCTTCAACCTTTTCTTGTCCTCTGCCTCCTTCCACCTACATGAGCTTCAAGAAGCTTGTTAGCATCAGGGCCAATTAAGCAGGCAGCTGCTGAAGACACCGGGGTGTTACGCTTCTGCGTTCACTGGAAGCTCCTCCACAACATGCAGCGTTGGCCTGCACACTCCCTGGCTTTTATCAAGCTTCCTTAAACATATGTCAGTGGTAAATTTTCAAGGTTACAGCAACTGCTCTTATTGAACTGAAATTTTTACTTTAAGATTTATGTATTTGGAATGTTAGTGTTAAATGAATTGAAATATGCCAGAAGTTTGATAATTTGTTATTAGAAGACATAAAATATGTGGAGACATTTAGGTTCCACTTGTCATGCGTTTAAAAACACAGAATTATCTTCATGTAAATGTTTCAATCTTTTCAAAACAAATCTTTAAAAAAAATGTATGAAAATCAATGTCCTCTTCAGATTTTGAAAATATCTGAAATGATAAAAAAATGAATAAATAAATAATTGGATGTGTTTTTATTGAGGTTTTTTTCAATCAAGGCACAAGGAAAGAGATAAGACAAAGATGAAGGCAGGAGGACAGCAGTGTGCCACATCCCACACCCTCTGGAGAGGCAAATGACCTTAAGGGAGAGACGAGACTGACAGCTCAATAATGACAAAAGAAAGACTGAGATGAAAGAGAGATCATAGGAGGAGAAGATGTGAGCTAAAAAAAAAAAAAAAAAGATCAGTGAAGAGGACGTGTGAGACAAGGGGACAAAGTTATGAAAGAAGAGATTGTTTCTCAGCAAAAACAAAACATTTTACCTAAAGTGGAATACTACTTTCCACGGGTAGTATTCAGATGAAGCAGGGTTGGTCCGCTTCATCCGCGACCCGACCCCGGATGAAGCGGAAGAAAATGGATGGATGGATGGATTGTTATTGTATTGTATCCAAATTTTTTCTGAATTCCAGGTATTACAAAATCCATGCATCCTCTCATCTAAAAAACTGTCAAACTGAATAGTTAAACAGGAAATTTACAAAGTTAGTTAAAATATTCATCTGTTCCTGGACACACACACATGTATACACAAACACGCAGAAGACGTGTTTGTGTCCAAACCTAGCCTAATTGAGTTCCTCTGCCTTCTCTATGTGGACCTGCTCTCATCTGATTAAATACACTGTTTAGTCAGAAACAAATAATCAGAGCCAGGAGGAGGGTCTTAGCACTGTCAATCATGCTCATGAATGTTATGCTCCCTACCTCCAGTAGCTTCACAGCAACAGAGGCTCTCATGAATGGCAACAATAAGAAGCATGGACACCAATGATGGCAGAAAAAAAGTTTTCCTGAAACTGTAAGTTGCTTCTCCGCTTTCAGCACATTTAGAAGCATGAATACAAGGGTCATGACAGCGCTAAGACCATCCTCCTGGCTCCAATTGGTTGTTTTAGACCAGGAGCGGTTTTAAGTTTTAAGTCCATGGTTTGGACTTAAAACCATGATGTAACTCATGGTTTTAAGTCTAACGTCTCAGTGTATGTGTGGGGTACCCGGAAAGACCCCACATATCCACATGGAGAACATGCAAACTCTATGCCATAAGTCCCCAGGCTTTTTGCTGCATGGCAACAGTGCTAGATACTGCAGCAACATGAAAATGAAGAAAAATAGATTTATGCTAATTCACACTTTTGCTAATCCCTTAAAATCTAATAGGCATTTTGTGTTTTCTCAAAGTGGTTTTTGTACAGATAAAGAATAACAGCACATGGATTTAAGAGTGAATGGTAGTTATTTATAGAGTTAAAATATTCTCAGATACAAGCTTCAATTTCATACATCTTATTGCTAATTCTTTTCTTGGCCAGTGATTTGTCCACATAGTTTTTGCAGCAGTCTTCTCTGCTAGAACATTAATGCTAACTGGGTTTCAGAAAGATGCTAAACTGATCTGACAAAAGTCAACAAAAACTCACTTGGGTTTGTTGTTTCCATTCAATTTGGCTCATATAGCTACAAATTATTCAGTAGATCTATGTGTCACTTCTGCTGATATTTGTGTGTGAAGTTTTCTGCAGTAGCATGCTAACACTAGAGTGCGTCTTCTGTGTTTTGATATGACTCTTTGATGATTCCCCTTGTCAAATGTTTACTTGCTGTTCCAGTGAATCATATGAGAGGATAAAACTTGGAAGAAAAGTTGTTTACCTGTTTCATAAACTTGGTGCTTTGCTTTGAATATCAAACTTTTTAACCTCTAGTGTTATGGCTGCTTGCAGAGCTCAAGGTTTCTCCCACACAGCTGTCAGCCTGAGGGGAAACTGAGCCCTGGCTGAGCAGGTCACATGACACAGACATAAAGGAAGCAGCCAAAAATGTATTTCTTTAACAGCTTTTTCACTGTTTATGAAGTACACAGGGTAAACAAAGCCTTGAACTGCTTGTGAAAAACATGTTATTTCTGCCATTCTATCTGCGTACTGTGTATTAAGTCAAGGTACCCAAGCTAGCACGCTAAACTGAGCCATAACACTAGGCTTTATGAACAATAAACTATATAAATAAGATCAGATTATATGGTTAAATGGATATACTCAATTATGATAAAAAATTAATGTCTCACCTTGAGGAACTTGTACAGGAGGAAAGTAAACCAGTTGGTTAGCATCTTTTCAGCAACAGACTCCGTTCTAACATGAAAGAAAAGAGCAAAACAAGAAGTGATAAGATCAAGGTTTTGTTTCTGGACATATACAACAGCCTTTGGTGAGTTTCCAGATATGATAATGAAACATATTCTGAATGGTTTTTATAAAAATAATTATTTTTAAGTAAAAGAAAATCACAACAAATAACAATCCAAAAGGCAATGCGAGGTTGGAAAGGTAAAATGTGATCTAAGAAATTTCTTGCAAATGTATCATAATGTGCCAGTAAGCAGAACGTATGGCATATTTTTGTTTAATTTGTGTGGTATTTTATTATTTCATTGTCCTTAACATCCTCAAAGCCACAGAGCCATTCACACCATAGTGTCTGTTTTTACTCAACAGTGTTAAGCGAGGAGCTTTAAAGATCATGCATTTTTCTTTAAATTTTAAACTGAATATATCAGGTGTTTGTGTTTGCAGCTAAAATGTTTATGAGCCAAAAAATATTTGCTAAAATGTCTCTAAAAAAACTTTGAAATTAAAGACATACTAATTTAAACTGAACAGATGATTCTAACAAAACTGACATCCTATGTAAAGTTTGCCAGTAAAACTTGTACAGAAGGAAAGTAAACCAGTGTAAGTTTAAGCCATTCAAATCTCTCCTTTCTCACCTCCTGAGCAGCAGTTTGGGGTGATTTTTGCTCTCCAGGTTTCTGTCTATCAGATCAGACAGCAGTTGTTTCAGGACCCCTGTGGCGTACTCCATCTCCCCCTGCAGGGCCGTCATGATCAGAGATGCCACGTTGCCTCGATCCCGCATAGAAAACGACCTGGCAACGCATCAGAACAGCCCACACGCTTTAATGGCCTTTTGTTGTCTCCCACTGGAAGCTTTCTTCTTATAAATTCAAAAGTGCACAATTAATCTAAAGGTTTTGTTTTAAATATTAATGCTTATTTAATCTTATTTAAATGGTGCACAAAGAGGAATTTTCCAGCTCATTTAGCATTGCTGAATTGTTAATGTTTGCAACTTTTTTCATCATAAATGTAGTCTTTTGTGGTCTAATTAATGACCAAACACAACCATTACTGTTTGTAATGTTGTAGGGCTTTTTTAATAACAGTAATATCCAATGTAACAAGCAATTAAATGTGCAACTACCAAGTTTATTTCCCTAAAAAGAATCTTACATTTGTTTAAATGCATAAAAATACACAACAAATTATTTATATGAATTAAACCAATGAAAGACCTTTGAGCCTCAAGTGTACGTATGAATGTCAGCAGGAAGTGCTTCTTGGTCAACAGCTGGCCAAACAGCGTGAGTGCCTTCTCAACATTGGCTTGGACCTGAATAAAAGCACAGTGACAGATGGACAGCATGACAACAGCGTCTAATGGAAGTAAAACGACATTTTCCATCTATAAACCTGTTCCTGTTCTTTTATTAGGCTGATTTGACGGCCCAGGCCTTTAAAGATTCAAACCTCCTGGTCCATTTTATGTCTGAGCTCCTTTTGAATCAATCTCAGAGTGAGAGAGTCTATTTCTAACCTGTTGGTATCATACCATACAAAAGCTTTTATCTTTTGCTGTTTTTTTTTTTTTTTTGGTCAGTTTAATTTTCCACACATCAAGCACATTTTGATAACCTGGATAACTGGACTTAAAGTGGAAATCTTAAAATGACAAATTAATTTATAAAGGGGAAACAAATCGATCCTAACCAACCTGAGCTGTTATGAAAATGATATTAACCTTAAACCTTCTGACTGGTTCTGACATCCGTAGTGGCAAAAACTTCCACCAAGCATCTGTGATAACAGGCAGGGACTATTTGCTCTGGAGGAGTTCTGGTCTGCTTCTCTTAAAGACTTGTCTTAATTCAGCAAAACTAGAGGAGTTTCAAGTTGTACTATACTGAAGAATAATAGTGCAACAAACGAACAAATATAGCCTACTATTTTAAGGCACAACAAAATATTTTCATGAAAGAAATGTAAAGAAAACTAGATTTTTTAAAAGAATTTTTTTTAAATGACTGGAGAAAGACTAACACATCAGAAAAGCAGGCATTTCTTTAGCTTGTGCCGAGATCCAATACTGTCTTGTTAAACACCAAGCTGCGGCTGATTGGCTACTGCTCCTCCTGCTGTGCTGCTGTGTGATGTGTTTGATGTCAAACGATTTTAGCAGACAATCTAACACGATTGTCTGCTTGACATCAGGGGGGCGAAAGCCTTGGACCTTTCTCCAGTTGAAAAATCAATGAAACAAGAATTTTTAATTGTCGCCTTTGCCAGAGAGCCACGTGCATTTAAACCATCTGGCCTGTCTGCATGTCTGTCTGTAATGTACTGAAAGGATTTCATTTTAAATTTGCTCAGATCAACTTAAATTTCAACTCAGTTGTTTAGCTGGAGGCCCTTTAATGAAATGTTTAAAGCTCTAAAGCCTAAAGGGATAATTTACAACTTTTGAAGCAGAGTTCTGAAAAAGATTGAGAGCAGTTAATATCTTGCTTTTAACAAAACATTCTTTTAGTATTCACATTTATATTTAACATAAATTGAAGTTGAACAGACAGTAGATGGAAATGGTTCTTCAGGGTTCCTTTCTCCATATGTTAGTCAAGTTCAGTGGCTGCCCTACAGTAGGTTGGCTCAGTCTAAGCTCTCATTTCAACACAAAACATGTCTGATTCATAACAGTAATATCCAATGTAACAAGCAATTAAATATGCAACTACAAGGTACACTTCCCTAAAATGAATCTGTTAAACTCAGTTAGCAGGGCTACTAAAATTTCTCAAGGTATTTGTCGGATGAAGGTCTGAGGTTTGGGGGTACTTCAGTTTAGGAGGCATTAAACACAGGTCTGGGCACAGAGGTGAGGTTTCATACAACAGCAACCAAAGTGCATTAAATAAAGAGCATGTGAGGTCATGACAGCCATGGGCTGACAGAAAGGACAAAGACAACATAAGCCTCTTTCAAGCTGCTGCATCTGAACACCTGAACAGACCAGGTCTGACTCGGAAAGTCATCCACTGATTGGATGAAACTGGTGTGGATGGTCAGATAGTTTTGATGCACCATGCTCAACAGATGCCCTCCAGAGTTACAGCAGGTGAATTTCCATTAACATTTTTTTAAAGGCGTATTTCAAAGCATCGCATTAGAAAATATTGAAGGAAATGACAAAATTCAAAATTACTTCAATTTCGCAAAAACATTTTTATGCTTGCTTGAGGTGGTTTTTGGCTTTTCTGAAAAAGAGTTAACACACCAAAGAGGGAAACGAAAACATTTGCTGAATAAGTTCTGAAGTAGCAAACTAACCACAGTCCAAACTTCCAGAACGGAGGGGAGGGCAGTTTGCCTGGGGTGGCCAGCAAGAGGCACTCTTGGCTGGGATGAAAGTGTTGGAATGCTCCCATCTACTGGTGTGTCAATGTCTTACCAGTGGTAAGAAACTGAAAATTTTATAAGTACAATCCTCCTGGTCAGACGTCTCTCTCCATTTTTCTGAGATTTGTGGTCTAGGCAACCTCTACACCTTGTTTTATTACAATTATATACAGTGTCAATATTTGACATAATGACGCTTACGTAATTAAATGACACGCTTTGCATAGCCGGGGTCATTTGCTCCAAACCAGTCAAGGAATTCAAGCCTAACTTGCACTTTATTTTTTGTGACATTCTGAAGCATTGGCTCAACATGACAAATGGAAGCCTAGGTACAATCGACAGCCCTGAAGACAAACCTCATTTTAAAAAAATGCTGAACTATCTCTAAGTATCTATCTGGCCTAGTCTCCACCTGAAAAGCATTTCTGTCAAACTCAGAGAGAAGCAGGAAATTGAGAGCAGTGTAAACAGGAAGGCACATCAGTGCCTGGCAGGATTATATGTGTGTCAGAGTTGGTGACAGAGGTGCACCCTGCTTGTTCCCCTGGCTGGCACCTGTCACTACTTATCAACAACACACTAAACCCCATGAAGATGCCCTCCTTCACTACTCTAATTCTTCCTCTCACTCTCATTATTTTTATACATCCTTCGAGTCTCATATTGAATTTATCCAATCCTTCGCTGGTGAGTATCTTTTTAACTTTGACACACCCTAACACTTATTCCCTTTTCATCCATTTTCCCCCACTTGTGCTTTCTGTTCCGCCTCTCTTCAGACATGCCATAATAAAGTGTCTGGACCTCTCTGTAAAGTGCTAAATGAGATTCCCAGGGCCTCCGAGGGGGAAGCTGAGAGTGATGTGCCTGAGAGTAAAAAAAAAAAAAAAGACTGAGATAAGGCAAAGATAGAAGAGGGATGCGTGTACATACTGCACTGAGTTTTCACCTGATTTTAAGGCTGATTCCAGCTTTATGTCCACATATGTGAGGACATTTGAGTCTCCTGTCAATGTGTGTGTAGTTTGTCTGCTCAACTTAGGATAGAGAGCAGCCACACAGAGCAATAAAGAGAAGAGCACTGGTTTATCCAGGCCATTGGATTATACGGTCAAGCCTGGGGGGAAATACAGAGGGACAAAGAATAAAGTCTAGACGCAGCAATAAAACAAGGGAGCACCCTTTTGCTCAATGCCTACCTGACCTTTAAATTAAAAGGTGCACTCATGCTTTAGGGACTTTGGTTAATGGCCGATCATGTCTGTGGTTGACATCTTGATCTGTTTTGAAGGCTGTAATTTGGTTTTGTACAGTTTCTCTTACTTTTGACTAATAACACTCATAAGGAGTAAAGAATTGAAGCATTTGAGAGGTGTCTTTGAGTGGCTCATGTGAATAAATGAGACTTTACAGCTTACCAGACTGAGAAAGCGCCCACCTGATGTGAAGAGTACGGGTAAGAAAGGGGAGTAGGACATTTTTGCCTTTTTAGCAATTCATCCTTTTGTACTTTAGGCTGCTTCATATCCAAACTTTTCGGGGACGACAATGAAGTCACCAAGAAGAGGACATTTCTACGACTATGTAGACCATTACCACACAATTCTGTCAAACTGCTTTACGTGTGTGTGCAGCTGAGGTGCCTATTGAGGAGTATTCTACACATACCAAGTATTATAGTAACAGCACTTTGCCACTACTTAAAAAAATCCAGTTGTGATCTTACCATATTGATCACAATATGGACCAAATTAATTATACAGAAACATATCAAGTTCAAGTTGTAAGCCCAGTAAAGCAACAGCAGAATCAACAAAATAATCCACCTCACTGAGGCGGGAAAATCTGTTGACTTGCTAACATGTCCAAAATATGTATATTTTATACATGCTATAAGCAAACGGACAACCTCCCTTGGTTGTCCGTTCTCTGGTTGTTTCTTACTCTATTCCTGCCCAGTTGGGCTGCAAAACAAATGGGGGCTTGTCCAGTGAGAATATAGCATTTGCTTAGCACATGATCAAATTGTTAAGTTATGAGGAAACAGACTAACGTGGCCCTGACCCCTTCCTTTAATTGGGCAGTTAGTTTAATATTGTTGGGTAACAAATCATGTTAGCATTTTCTCACCTTAAATACACCAGATTAGATCAACTTCATTATGATTCTACTTAAGGTGAGACAAAATTAGTTGCATTTTCTAGATATGCTGGAAAACAATGAGTCATTAAGTGGGTGCGATGTGGTGTTGTTCAAGTTTATTCCAGGTTTTCTTCTTTAATGTCATTTCATCTGCATTTGGTGTCAAAAAACTGTCAAAATTCCTCTGACATATTTGTTTAAAAGTTTAAAGTTTTAAGCTGAAAACCAGTGAAACTCTCAGGGCACTGGGGGGGTCATTTTGTTTAAATAAAGCTAAAGCTGAATCACGAAGAATGAATAGAAAAGGTAAAAAAAAAAAAAAAGACAGCTCAAAGACCACCCAGAGAGCTTCCCTTTCAAAAGAAAATCCACTGTCTGGATTAGAGTGATTAAATTAAGCTGTTAAAGGTCAAACAAATTATTCTTTTACTCCAAAAAGTCAGCGCTCCAATCAAAGCCAACGGAGCAGGACCGGATTCTACATCTAAATGATTCTGCTGATTACAAACTTGGCTTTATTTTATTTATATTTTTAGGTCTGAGGGAGAGCAGTATTTGGAGACATACTATTAATTCTACTTCCGCTGGTCTGGGTGGTGAAAAGTCTGTAGATATCAGCTTCACCATCTTCATTCTGCTGTGCTCAGAAGGTGGATGCAAAAATTCAATTAGAAACTCAGCAGTGATGTATAATGCAGGCAGCAGTCCTAATAACCCAGACTCTTAATTTTCCTCTGTACTACCTTCATTTTTCTATTTCCTAAGCATTTTTTTTGCTTGTGATTTTTTATAGGATTTTATTTAAATGAATCACAAGTTTATAACTCTCTATAAAATAAAATAAAAATAAAAAAAACTGAAGAAAATTTTCCTCTGAGACTCGACTAAAGATGACACCAGGGCTCTTGAAAAGTTATTTGCATTGAATGTGATGGGGATAAACACATAAAAGGCAAAGTAGGTCATGTGATTGCTTTGAGGTAAACGACATCTTGGGCTCTTTTTAGTGTCAGACTTTTTTCAAAAACCTGCCTTTGATGAAGCCCATCATGGGATGATGGAAAAGGAATTAAGCGGAAAAGCCAGAGGGACACTTTAAGAGTATTAAAAACAACTTCAGAAACACTTAAAGGCAGTGTTAGTGGATTAGTATTGGCTGCTAGCTTTAGGTTCTGTTAAGTTGATTGTTAGTTTGTTTCAGTATGAAATTTGGCTGATGGTGTACTGACCCGTACCTCCATCTCCTTAAGCACAGGATGATCCTCAATTCCAGGGAACAGGACTCTCATTGCGTATGTGCGATAGTCCAAGAAGGGAATCCCTGCGCCGTCCAGTTCCTGGGTCAGTTCGTGGATGTCTGTCTGGAGCTCAGCGAAAGCTGCACAACAAAAAACGGCAGATGGATAAAAATGGAGTACTAGAGGTTCAGTTTTAACTTTATTTGTTCTTAAACTCTGGTAAGGTACCACTGGTGGTACCTGGACTGCCTTCAGTACTACTAAGGAGAAACTCACCATCTGCAAGATAATAAAGTAGATCTAATTGTGATGTAGAGCTGCTCAACACCAACAGCTGAAAGGATGAGTTGCTATACCATATTGAGTTTTCCTTCATTAATAGATGTACTGTGATTAACTGCTCATTTTATTTATTTATTTTTTGTATAATTTTATTTAATATCAAAATAATAAAAATAGAGTGACATATTACATAATGAAAGGATAATAAAATCGCTGAGCTAACAAAAAAAATAGAAAACAGAGGTATGGTGTTGCAGAGAATGAGTATCATTAACTGTGTGTGCATGTGTGTATATATGAGAGTGTGTGAGCAGAAATGGTAATATGAATGACATTATGAGTATGTAGAGCAATAAAATAAAAACAAAAACAGAACACAAGAAACAAACCAACAAAAACAAAACAAAAAAAGAAAAAGCAACAATAATTATATAAATATATATCTTAGTACTAGCAATAAGAATAACATATCAATAAATTATGAAATACAGGTAAATATGGACATATGACAGATCCATTAATGGAATTGATGAATGAATTTATACTGAGTGAAATTTGTTGTACAGGAACTACATGACATGATGAGAGAGAGATGATGCTGACAAAGGAAAAAGGAGGAAGAGCAAGGCAGGGTGAAAACAGTGATCACAGTACATAGATGCTGTTATTTAAAGTATTTATGAGAATCATATAAAATCTATTTTATTTTCTATTGAAATGTGTTCAATGAGTGAATTTTTCCAATGTGTCACACTGATGGTAATCCTTGTTTTCCGATTCATAACAATTGTTTTCTTAGCAATGATTAAAGCTATAAGAAGTTGTTTAGTAATTGGGAAATCATTAATGTTGTTGGTAGTGTCTCCCAGTAAACAAACAGAAGGTGATAATGGGATGAGACAGCCAAACCTACTGGAAAGGAAAGTAATTACTATTTTTGTTTTTTATTTCCATGTGTTTGACATCATTAGAAATCTTAAAATCCACACTTTCAAAAGCTGTAACGAGCTCAAAGCGCTCCTGGGAGGACTTGTTCCTGCTTTGGTCGTGACCAGTCACATACTTAGCATTCATGCTAACTACAATTAGTAATGCAAGCTAATCACTTATTTCTCTGCATTCTGTACATTAAATCAATACAATAAACTTACGTAGCACTGAGTGTTAGTGATTTCACAAGACACAGATCATAAGAACAATTATAAACTGTTTTATTGTCTTTACTGAAGCTATCATTTAATTTCATATACAAGGTTGGCCTGTTGGAATTTTTTCTGCTCCTACTTTTTCTAAATGCTTACAAAGAAGAAGGGTGCTGACAAGAGATTTTGAGTCAGAATGACTCATTTACTGACATTTCAATCTAACCTGGCTCTTCCTCAGAATATTTTTAAAGGCATTTGTCGCCGTTAGTCGACAGTAGTTAGACAGGAAGAAAGGCAGAGAGAGAAAGGGAAGATATGCAGCAAAAGAATAGAACTGGGGAAAACAAATAAAGAAATGAATGTCAGCAAAGATGAAGAACAAGGTTCAGAAGGACGCTTAATGAGGTAGAAACATAAAAGAATGAGTGGATGGATCATAAAAAATTATCACATGATTGAGTCGGAAAGAATTTCTTGTGTTTAACAAAGGAACATATGTAATTTACACATCTGTGAATACATGACTGCAAGAAGTGGCAAAAATATGCACATCTTTTGGTTTCTAGAGGTCTATTACAATGTAAATTGTTAAATTTAATTCTCACATGTAAATAATCCAAGCTATTTACTCTGAAAACATATTTGTATTAACTTCAGTTTTCCATAAGAGCATGCAGAAATGTTGAAGTTACATCTAAAAAAGGAAATATCTTTCAATAACAGGAATCTCTGCAAAGGTCTATAAAAAAGACAGGAGAAAAATGGAAGTGGGAAACGAAAGTCTCTGAAATGAACAAGAAATGATGGCTCAGGTGGAGAGAAGAGGCAAAAGCAAGAGACAGAAAAACCAAGTTCCTGAAAAGGAAAGTCAATTAATTGCATGACTGGATAATTATTAAAGAGAGCAACGGATGAGTTTTCATGCATAATTTCCTCCAGCTGTTATTGGACTGTTTGGTCCACCAGAGAGACGAAAGAAATGAGAAGAAGTTATGATAAAGGAGGAGTGAAGTTAAAAAAAAAGCAGAAAAGAAAATAGGAAAGCGAGATTAGGATTTTACAGACATGAGAGTGACAAACACAGAAAAAGGTCTGAAGATGGAATATTACCGAGAAGAACAGAAGTTGTTTTTCTTTTTAGAGAATAACTGCTAGAAAAATATATAATGAAAGAGGGAACAACAGCAAAACCTGTCCAAAGAACAAGAAGTGAATACAAGGAAAAGAAAAAGCATGGAAGCAGCAAACATGAAGGTCTAAATTAATATTTCCTTTGTTTAACCCACAGACAGATTATGAAGAAAAGAAAGAAAAAAAACTGTTAAACATTCTCTAAGAACATAGCCAATCTGACTGATTGGATAATTACAAACTAATTAATGTTGTGGCAGCCAGGCATCCATGTGATTCTGAACTAAACTTGGCTTGTTACACTGTCCTTGATTTTTTGAAGACCAAACTTTCCATAAATCCAAGCTTTGGCTTTAGCCAAAACATTCCTGGTGCCTCATATTTACAGGCGTACCAGAAATACACAAGTACAAAAGTTCTGTCCGGAAATTTGTATGTTAAAAAAATAGTGACTTGATTGCATTAAAATGTTTGAATTCATTCATGAAAATTAAAGTGTTAAAGTCCCGGCCTTTGTCAATTTATGTGAAAAGGTAACAGCACAGGTATCCACAAATTAGGCAAACAATGCTCTAATCCTAAAATAGTTTTTTAAATCCTTTTGGATTAGTTTTCTTCTTTACCAGTTTCTATTTCACAGCTTATGATAAATTAGTCCACCATGACTTCTAAAGTGTAAGTATCCATTAGCAGCAGACTATAGATAAAGGTATATGCTGTGATGCCTGCTTTACATGGATGACTGAACCAAGCATCCTGCTTCTTCTCTCTGCAGATTTTTTAGAGCACAACCAAACACACACACGCCACACACCTCACCATTAGCTATCACACGCATGGTGGACCGCCCACTTCATCTGCTACTCCGCCCACACGCGCCTCTTCCTCTCTGTGGGCCAGATGGGCGTGCAGCAGGCGGGGCGGAGTGCTTTGGGATGGGTGGGAATAGGGCCATGCTTCATCTCCTGCACAAAACTGGCTGTTGATTCATACATTTCATGTTTTTCATGACATCTTAAACTGAGGCACTCCAATGAGGTCAGGACACTTTCAGGGAAATGTCACCTCTGTCAGGGTATGTGGAAGTGTTGCTCTGAAAAATAAAGGGCTTTGACTCAAAACCTCTGACCGCTTTTGTTTGACACGTCTGGCTGCTGTTAGGAGTTATGGCTCTGTGTCAAGATTGAGGTGTGATCATGTTAGAACTTTGTGCCGTGGCTTTGTGTGCTTGTGGCATTAACCTGTAAACACCTAAAGTGGCTCACACTCACACCTGAAAGGCCTCTAAAACTCATGTCCTTAACCTCAGTAATTAACCACATAGCAAACCATCACACACCGATCTAATGAAGCTTCAAGGACTAATGGTTTACAAAGCTTTCTCATCTTCTAGGACTCCAGTCAACCAGAATCAGAGCTTTTATCTACAAACAAAAAACATAGAAGAGAGGTGAACCCTCATAGGTACTGTAATGCAGAACTACTCCAAAGTCACATCAAAGACTCAAGCAGAAGGCCACAAATGAAGCTAGAACAACATCTACAGAACGGCTGATATCATTTCCTTCAGGGACTAAGGGAGTTTGGTGTGAACCCATCCAAAGTTGGTGACTCAACTTTGGATGGGTTCACACCATTTTCATTTTTCTCACTAAAATGAAAATGAGATGAAGGCTCACCTACAAAGTGACAAACATCTTAAAGTCCCATAAGACCTTTTTTGGGGTAGTTATTATTTTTGGAATGTGTGATTCCTGTTACATCTGATGTAAAGCCTTTCAGAAAAAGAACTTTATACCAACAAAAACTCTGTGGTGTTACTCTAATGGTATGGAGCACCTGCTTTAAGACCCGGATGATTTGTCTTTCTCAGTGGAACCAGGAATTCTTTCATCCAGTAAATTCTGATACAGAAAATCTGGTTCTTAAGCTCAACCTGTTCTTAAGCAACAGGACAACGATCTAAAGCAGGGGTCCCCAAACTTTTTCCTGCGAGGGCCACATAACTGTTCCCTTTTCTGGTCGGGGGCCGGTCTTAGTTTTTCGAGAAAGAAATCTTAGAAAACTTTTGTTGGGGGGGGGGGGGGGGGGGAGTGAAACTGTGGACGGGGGGGCTGGATTACTGCCGACGACATATTCGCGTTTGTAGATAGATTTTTACCCAGAATGCAAATGGAAAAAAACCGTGAGCGAAACGGTGACTGGTACTGACTAGTATATATTTCATTGAGGGAAACTAAGTTTCATATCTGCTCAAGAGCCCCCCTGGTGGTTGAAGAAAAATCCACATATATATGAAAAAAAAAACACTGAATGCTCTCTGGTATTGTTCAGGGGGCTGGACCAAATGAGGAGGCGGGCCGTAGTTTGGGGACCCCTGATCTAAAGCATGAATGTTTAAAAAATGTTTAAAAAAGGCAATCATAAAATGCAAGTCTTCAGTGGTCTACTTTGGGCAGAATTCAATTGGGTCGTTCAAGTTTAAAAACTACATTTTGAATGAAAAAAAAAACAAAAAAAAAACAAATCTGCAAAGAACATATGATCAAAATGTATTCAGAGCAATATACAAGACACATTGCCAGTTAAAAAAAAAAAAAAAAAACTCTTGGTGGCAGCATGGAGGAACTTGTTATTAGCTTAAGGGGTCAATTACTTTTGGACACAGGTCCAGGCTGGGTTGGATGGCTTTCTCTTTTAAAAATAAAATGTAATTTGAAGCTGCCTTGTGAATTTACTCTGGTTATCTTTGATATAAACATAAGTTTGATGATCTGAAACATTTGCGTCTAATCAAAAAGCTGCTGTGACTTTTTTCCCCCCCGTCTTTCCAGGAAAGCTGGTGTTTATAAAAAGCATCTTCTGTGGGTCTCAACATGAGGAACTGAAGGAGATTTTGTGGAACATCAAGTCCTGTGATGTCTTTGAAGTATGTATGACATTTTTGATACGTTTCTGATGTAAGAATTTCCCTTAAAGTGGAGATCTGTGAGGCAAAATTCACAAACATTCTGACCGTTCACTGAAATGACTTTTACATCCCCCAATGCCCAAACTTTATTTAGATTTTAGCGGCAGAGATGCTAAAGCTCTCAGAGAGTGCTGTGGAAATCATATGAAATGTGGGTTGATCACAGCTGATATGGTAATTCAAAAACTAATAATAATTTTACAACAGCATGTTTTCTGAACAAAAGGTCTTTGAGTCCCACTACCAGACTGCTACATGTGTTCTGTAAATCTCTCGATAAACAGCCAAAAAGTACTTTTCCTCATGTACTGATGTTATAAATGATGTTACAATTGCCAAATTTTTATGACAATATATTAGGTATTTGGAGCTCCTACTGACATGTATTTACCAGGAATGAGTTTCAGATTCACCATAATGTAAAATCTAATGGGAATCCACTTCATCTGCTTGTTATTAATTTTTCTAGATTATTGTAATATGTCTAAAGAAACAAGACTTTAATGTATTATTTTTTAATTAATTGCATGGATTTTTAATGCTTTAAAGATTTTAGTAGAATTAATCAAAAAAAGATTTTTAACATACCAAAGTACTTAACTGAGCTGGAACTTTCATGTTTGCATGGTTCTCGTACATCCATAAATCTGACGCACAAGCGACATCCAGACACAACAGCGATGGATGACAACACTGCTTCTACCGGCCCATTGGGAGTTAATTTATGCTTCATAAATGATCTGCTGAAATGTAAGAGAAGACTACTGTTGTGTGCAAGTTATCCTATCACCAAAGCTATTGAAGCCTAAAAAAGGATTTTAATGCTAAACATGTAGCAGCAGCACAGACGTCCCCAACACTAACATCAGCGTCCACAGTCCATATTTCTAAAGAATGACTTTTTTCAAAATAGTTTCATGAATGACCAGAGGTTCCTAAAACACTGGAAAGCTGAATTTGCATAATATCACTTTACACCAATATGCTTGTTGAATAACCTAACAGATTTAAAAACAATAAATATCTTTGTTGTTGAGCTCATATGTGTATTCATTTCATAATTTAGAATAATTTAGCTGCAAAAAGGGTTTTTGAATGAAAAATTATGCTCATTTTATTAAATGTGATTCATTTTGATTAATTAATTACAGACCATCCAATTAGCTTGATTAAAAACTTAAACAAATCTCACCGCTAGTCTAAAACTCAAGTGACTGTAAACTCCTGCTTTATAAATGTTATAGAAAATCACAAGTTAAATGGTTTATTCACCACAACTCAACATTGGCAGTTTATGTTTTTAACTACCCTAAAGACACTGGTAGTGATTATAACGGTGTCCAACAGTAATTTATTGCATCTCCACCTCTCTCCAGATTCATTCACTTTTATAACTGTCACTGTCTACCCAATGCCGTGCTTCGCTGGAAATCAACCGTATGAAAGTCATGTTTAAAGAAATATCTTTAAAACTGTTCTATTCTACCAACAAGGAAGGCTTACATACTTACATCAGCATCACTGCCAATGAATTTGCTTTGCTCGAAGAGCACCCACCTTCTTTACACTCCAAGGCCACTCGTGACTCCAGGTTGTCCATCTGGAGCTGGAGGCGCTTCAGGGTGCGGTCCGCGTCTCTCGACTTCCTCTTGTAGGCTATCAAAACAGCGATGATCACCAAGAGGAGCAGCCCACCTCCCCCTCCAATGCCAATGATGGCGGGAAGAGTGAGGAGACTGTCGGAGTAGATGTGAAGAGTTCCTGGGGAGTATTCGAATCCACCAGCACGGATCTAAACACACAAACAGGGTAGGGTGAGATTAAGATCCTTCAAGATTCACAGAGATGCATACAGAAATTATTTTGGTAATTCTAACTGACCAAAAACAAGAGATGTTTGGTCTGACTGCAATTCAAACAGTGGAAAATAAAGTTATATGCGTCTTTATTCAAAGTATATAAACTTCTGGTTTCAATTGTACATTCACCCCAGCTGATATTTGATGAGATGTCTTTGGAGAGGTGCACCTTGTCCACTAGTAATCAAAAAGTTCCAGTAAATTTGTTTATGTAAACTGGTTGCTTTCTAAGGGTGGATCTGAATTTGACATGCAGTCTAAAAATTTTCTTTACAGTATTTTGTCCACGTTAAAACCACTTCTGATGTTTAGGATTTTTGTCTCGTCAAAATACCAAATTTTACCATTAGACCCAAAATGTCAACCTTCTGAAGAAAAGAAATTGGTCTGTAAGCGAAGGAACCACCAGACTGTATTCTAGCTATAAACTAAAAACTGTTGGCACACCAGTGTTTTGCTCCTTACCCTCTCACTCAATCAGAAGAAAAAAGACCGTGCTCCAAAATTGACACCTTTGACCCACTTCACCTACTGTAATTGGCAGCCAACATGTCATGTGAAGGACACCTTCATGGTCAGACAAGACTAACATTGAGCCATTTGATCACAGCGGCCACAGTAACCCTTGAAGTTATGCATTCCAACCCAAAAGAACTGAACCAATTGTCTAGCATGGTGGTGGCAGTATCATTTTGCCAATACTGACACAAAGTAAAACATGCAAGGATAAAAAAAAAAAAGAGGATAAACACCAAATGTTTTAAATTTCACTTAAAAGAAACAACTACAAACTGAAAGGTTGGACACAGTTATGTTTTTCAACATTAAAACACATATTAAGAGTCATTTTTGAACAGATAAAGGCTCTGAAAGTTCCCTGACTTTGACTAAGTCAAATCTGAGCCAATTTAAATTAACTCTAAAAATGCCGTGACACATAGTGGTTCGGAATTATGCCAAAAGTGCATTGATGGTGAGAACTGTTGTGTGATAGAAGTGTTGCTAAGTGTAGCTATATTTG